>NC_041384.1:34647448-34707256 GCF_002162155.2 Triticum dicoccoides | reverse complement strand
ACAAGTATAAAAAGGCCACTACAGTTTATCAAAATATTACTTCATAATTACATATGCTATCATAACATAGCATCTTTCGAGCACTGCGTCTCTATTACATGAGCGCCTTCAAGGACTTCCTGAAAATAGTGCTCGGAGGGTACTCGGCTTTTGTCCGAATCTCGGGACGCAACAACGGTGGTCTCCATCTCTGCCCAGTATGTCTTGACACGGGCAAGATCCATCCTTGCGCCCTCTATGCATGCTGACCTCTTCATTGCATTAATACGCGGCACCATGTCAAGGAATTTCTGCACCAAGCTGAAATAACTCTTCGGCTCTGATCTCCCCGGCCACAGATGACCCATGACGTACTTCATGGCGAGTCCGGACAACCTATTCAGTTCGGCCCATTGAGCCAAACGATCGTCCACTGCCAGTGGACGCTCTGGATTGTGAAACTGCGACCAGAAAAGCTTTTCCACTTCGCGATCTTTCTGATCTCGAAAGTGTTCGGTCGCATCAGCAGCACTCCACTACTGGAATCAGCTTATTTGCCGTCTGCCAGTTCTTTGCCGTCAGCTGACGGACGGCAAAGAGGCACTTTGCCGTCTGCTTGCAAAAAACAGACGGCAAAGAACTGACAGATGGCAAAGATGCCAGTTGCCATCAGCCAATTATTTGTCGTCTGCCAGCAGATGGCAAAGAATCTTTACCATGTGCTGGCGGACGGCAAAGAGGTGGGGCTATCTCTTTTTTTGCGGGTACAAAGAAAATCGTTGACCCCCACCTCCTCTCTCTGTCTCCCCTCTCTCCGCACGGCCCCCACCTCCTCTCTCTCTCTCTCCCCTCTCTCTCTCCCCCACTCGTCTCTCCCTCTCCGTCGTGCGAGCACCTACGGCGGCCGATTTTGGCGAGCTCCGATGGGATTCGACGCCACCCAGCGCACCCACGTGACCCCCTCGCCCCGCTCCTCCATCCCCTCCGACCAGATCTAACTCGCGCGTCCTCCAGCGACCACGTGTGACCCTCCCTCGCGGCTAGGGTTTCGGCCACCACATCGCCGGCGTGGCTCCGGTGTTGCTCCGGTGACTCAGGTGAGTCTCTTCACTCCTCCTGGTCACATCCATCCCTCTCTTTCTCACCGTGTCGCGTCGCGTCTCCTCTCCCTCACAGATCCATCAAGCCGGGAAGCCATGGACGGGAAGGACGCCATGGACGGGAAGGACACCGTGGAGGACGCAGCTCCACCACTGCCCCAACGCCATCCAGGTCCGCCCCTTCTCCTCTCCTCCCCTCTTGGATTTCTTCATTTCCTGCCTTGCACCCGTCCACTCAAGTTCTAAACCAAACAAGAAAAATTATCAATCTTGTTTTTGCTGCATATGCAATAATGGTTGAGGAGGACTCAGTTGTTCACTTCTATAATTGTGCCATAAGTCGGTTTACTCTGCTTGAGGGCTGTCGTGGTTAGCTCGATTTGATAGGGTCCTTACTACATATGCTGCAGGGATTTAGCTTGACTTGTTAATAATGAGTGTCAATCAATCAAACACAAGGAAACTATAAATGCTTACTATTTCGTATAGTGATCGTTGTGTTGTGTATAGGTAAAACTTGTGTTGTCCTTATCTACTTCGGAGGCATCATCATGTGTTGTCAATTTAGTTTCTTCCATGGTTTTGGTTTGATCCTGCTTATGCCAAATCGATCATTCATTGCTTCTGAACACTCTACCTTTAATCTTTGCTTCTGTAAAACCGGCCTTTCTTCTATTGAATGGAGTGTTTGCTTGCTATGCGGGAAAAGTAGCTCATTCATCGCTGATTTGGCATGTGCAACCAAAGTGGATGGACCGTATTTAGGTCCGGTCGCCGTGAGGATCCTCTGGCTGTGCTGGATGTGCCGTGGCGCGGTGGTGCCCCCGGGTGGCGCCTCCGTGCTGCGGTGCCCCTGGTTGGCACCTTCGTGCCCGTGCTCTCACTGGCGCCGCCGTTGTGGTGCTCTCTGGCAAGCTCCGGCTTGTTGTGGTGGTGTTGGTTGTGATGTTGGTCACACCATAGTGATGGTGTGGCTGCATCCTGCTTCGGCTACAACTCCTTTTGGTGAGCTTCTCCTTGCTCCCCTCCTGATCTCTCTAATGCATAGCTCTTGATCTTGTTGGATGTGAGGCTCTATTAGCTGTGGTTAGCTGCTGTAGATGAGCATCAACTTGTATTGGAGCTCTCTGTGATGGATTCTTGCTGTGTCAGGGTTTTGGTCAGTGACCATCTATGTGTATTTGTGAAGTATATATACTCCTGTACTGCTCTGTTCTGTGTAGTTGATCCTGGAGTTGTTACTTTGGTCAGTTACTTTACTCATGAATGGATACTCACTTGTTCTTAGTTATTTTACTTATAATACTGATATGAACAGATACCACTTGGTTTGGCTATTCCTATTTGTCTCTTTCTAATAGCCTATGAACAGATACTATACTTGGTTTTGGCTGTTACTTTCCTAGTTTTCTACTAATAAGACAGATACTACATCTGATTTGGGCAGTGATGCTGGTCTGAGCCCCCCTCTCTTAGGCTTAATTTACATGTGACTATCCCTGTGCTGTGATGAACTAGCCCTGGCACTTCCAGGCTGTCTGAGCACATAATCCCTCAAGTATACCTTGAGGTCTTCTGTAGCTCTCCTTAATAGTTATCTCTTCTAAGCTGCTGGTGGTTGGATGTGTTGGGACTTGGTCTGGTTGGCTGGTTGTGATGTATATCTCCTCCTGGAGCTTTGTTTTTGGTGTTGCACAGTGACATGTACCTATTGTCACTAGACAAAACTGATTGTGGTGATGAAGTCTAATCTTTGGCTTTAATCACTAGTTTTTAGTTGGCTTAATTCCTGGAGCTAGTATTGATAGTGGTCTTTGTGTTGGCATTTAACTTACTGCTAATTGTGGTGGCTTCTTGATTGGGTCCTTGGCTGGTTCTCTTCTTTGGCTCTTTGGTATTGGTTTACTCTATTCTGCTTTCTAATTAAGATCACTTTGAAAATCAGGATCTTAACTAAGATTATCTTGATCTCAAGTACTGGCTCCTAGAGCATTGCATTTCACCAAGTGAAATGCTACATTTCTACTCCTAACCCATTCTCTCTTTCTTAGTGTTTTTGTTATGCTGGCTGGAAGAAAAGAAGAAGATCCAGAGAAGATCTTAGTAATAAGATAGTTTTTAGGAAAATAGATATTTAGTTTTAGATCATTCCTTGTAATATTTGTTGGATATGTGTTCATGGATATGTGTTGGATATATATGTGTTCATGACTATATATTGGTAACATGTGTTGGATATGTGTTCATGGATATGTGTTGGATATATATGTGTTCATGAGTATTGGTAATATGTGTTGGATATGCTATATTGGTCATACATATAGTCTGTGTTTGATTGTGTTTGATTTTCTGTGAAAATGAATTGATATAGGAAGAAACAGAATTAATGCCTATTTGGTCTCTTTGCCATCTGCCAACAGATGGCAAAGAGCCTGCAGCCTTTGCCGTCTGCCAGCAGAGGGCAAAGAGCCGTGCCCTTTGCCGTCTGCCAGCAGATGGTAAAGAGTCGTGCCCTTTGCCGTCCGCCACTGACGGCAAAGGACTCTTTGCCGTCCGCTGCAAAAAACAGATGGCAAAGAAGGCCTTTGCCGACCCTGTCTTTGCCGTCGCTGTTTGCCGTCCGCCATCCTAGCCTTTGCCGTCCGCCATGGCTGATGGCAAAGTACCAGATTCCTGTAGTGCTCGGTGCCAAATCCAGATGGGTATCCTCCACACTCCACATCCGGTCCAACGGAGCAAACTTCGGATCGCAAAATTTCCTTCACAGCATAAAGGGCTTTCCAGCCACAATCTGTTCGGCCTGACGCAGCTCCTCCTTTGCAGCTCTCATCATAGAGTGCGCGTCCTTGGCATTGGCAACGGCCTTCTCTAAGTCCGTCTGTTTCGCCTGGTCTTCTTTCTCAAGAAGTCGGCAACGGTCTGCAACACTCTTTAACTTTTCGGCCATCTCGGCCATCTCTTCCTTGCTTCGGCTATGAGCAGCCTGTTCGGCTCTCAGCTCTTCAAGGGCTTTCTTGGAAGCCGCATCACTTTCTCTGGCTTGTTCTTTAGCTCAGGCAAGTTCTGCCCTAAGACTCTCCACGGCGGCCGCACCATCTGCGTCAAGCACACACATTGTAAGACACTGGCATAAAACTCTTCTTACCTGATGCCGCCCGAGGAATCACATACCTTGAGCCTCATCAAGCCGCTTGCTAACAAGCGTGATGTCGGCATCTGCCACGTCCAGTTGCCGCTTTAGTTCGGCAATATCATCAGTTCGGCTCGATTCAGGACACCCTGCCGCCTACATTCAAAGGCGACATCTTAGACCTGGGATTATGATCCACTGCGTGCCGTCATTTCTTGACGACGCGCAGAGTCTCAGGGGCTACTATCTACACAAGGCGCATCTTATTCATGCGCAACTGACAAAAGTGTACATTATTTAATGTACCTCAAAACCCGTCAGTAAACTTTTCACGGCCTCATGCAATCCGCTCTCTACGGATGAGATCCTTTAAATCACCGTGCCCATCAATGCACGGTGCTCCTCCGAGATAGAAGCTCGCCCCAGCAGAATCTTTAGCTCCTCCGGCCGAGCACCAGACGTTGCCGGACTTGTCCCACGACCTCTTTCGAAGGCCGGACGCGGAGAACCTCGGGGGGCCACATAGCTATCTTCCGCCCCTGCCAGATTCGGAGAAACCCTCCGCGACGACACCTCAGGGTCGCCCGCCTCGCTAGGCGGCACGGCAGGGGGAGGCGTCCCGCTCTCGATCATCTCCGGAAGGAGATCCCCCAAAGACGAGCTGTACTGAGAAGGGTTGAGGTCCGAGCTACAAGGTAAAAATTCGGTTAATCTTCTCGGATATAAATCAAGGATTTCCCTCATCCCTCAAAAGGAAAATCTTTCTCTACTTACGGCTAGCTGGAGGGCTGATCCCCTTGAGGGCGTAGTCCGGCCGAGGAACTCCCCGGCGTTGGACCCTCTGACGAGGATTTTCTCCCCCGCTTCGCGGCCATGGTTTCCGGGTCGTCAGAGGCGGCTCTCTTCTTCCCCTTAGGAGAGGAATTGTCGGTTCCTCCCTTCGGAGCAACCTCCTTCAACGAGGCCATAGCTTCCTTGTCCTCCCCCTCCAAAGGCATTATCTCCAGCATCCTGACTAGCACGGGATCCGCCCTGGTTTCAGGAAGGGGAGCCAGACACCTGATCAGCTTTGCCTTCGCTATCCACTCCTGTTTAAAAGGACGGCTCTTTTAGGGGCAAGTTTATGACAATTATACGGATAGAAGGTCCGGGCACAAGTTTGCTTACTTGAGTATCCGGGCGATTGCAGCTTAGGCCTGCATCCTCAGTTAAATCCGGACACATCCCTTGTGATCCAAAGAACAGTTTATACATCTCCGCGGGCGTTGCACCCATGAAATTCTGGAGAGCTCGCGGTCCCTCTGGGTTAAACTCCCACAGGTGAAGGGAGCGACGTTTGCCGGGCAATATTCGGCGAATCAACATGACCTGCGTCACCTTGACCAGGCTGAGGTCTCCTTCCAAGAGATCCTTAATGCTGCCCTGTAACAAGGGCACGTCTTTGGGCAAACCCCAATCTAACCCTCTGTTAACCCATGACGCTAGCCGTGGTGGGGGACCCGAGCGAAAGGCAGGAAGCGCCACCCACTTGGTGCTCCGGGGAGTGGTGATATAAAACCACTCTCGTTGCCACAAGCCTAGCTCCTCTTGAAAAGAGCCCTCGGGCCATGGAGCATCCGCATTTTTGCTTATAACAGCACCTCCGCACTCTGCGTACCATCCCTTGATCATCTTCGGCTCCACTTTGAAAGTCTTGAGCCATAATCCGAAGTGAGGGGTAACACGGAGGAAAGCTTCGCATACAACGATAAACGAGGAGATATGGAGGGTGGACTCCGGAGCTAAGTCGCAAAATTTCATCCCGTAATAAAACAGCAGTCCCCTCACAAAGGGATCCATCGGGAAGCCTAACCCCCGAAGGAAGTGAGACACGAATACTACGCTCTCACCGGGATGGGGACTGGGGATAGCCTGCCTTTGAGCAGGCAACCTGTGCAAAATTTCGGCGGTCAAGAACTTAGCCTCTCTCAACTTTAGCACGTCCTCCTTCGTGACGGAGGAGGGCATCCATCGTCCTTGAATGTCAGAACCGGACATTGTCGAAGGTCCGAAGCGCCTGGAATATGGAGCCTAGGGTGTTGGAACTCGAGGCGACGGGCGAACTCGCTTGAGATTGAAAAAAGGAGTAAGGCCCTGGTCTCTTTATAAGAGGTTGAATACCAGGAGCCCTCCCCGTAACCGTTTGGGACTCGCCTTTAATCGAGAAAACATGCTAACGGGCACGATTGGGTTACCCACGTCCGTATTGATGAGAATCCCGTAAAAGGGGGGCACACGATCTCTACTTTGACAAGACGTGCCAAGGAAACTGCCTTGCAAAACACGCTGAGGTGGAAAGGTGAAATCGATTCGAGTATAGGACTTGGCTGTAGTGTGATGATGCACTGCAGAATACGTCAGCCGATTTGACTTGTGTTAATATTATTCTCTCTATGGCAATATGTGGAAGCTTATTTTGCGGAGCCGGACACTACTCTTGGTGTTTACAATCTTTTATGAAGAACTTGGAGGAGGAACCCGCCTTGCAATGCCGAAGACAATTTGCGCGCCGGACTCATCGTCATTGAAGCCTGGTTCAGGGGCTACTGAAGGAGTCCTGGATTAGGGGGTGTTCGGGTAGCCGGACTATACCTTCAGCCGAACTCCTGGACTGTGAAGATACAAGATTGAAGACTTCATCCCATGTCCGGATGGGACTTTCCTTGGCGTGGATGGCAAGCTTGGCGATGCAGATATTCAAGATCTCCTACCATTGTAACCGACTCTATGTAACCCTAACCCTATCCGGTGTCTATATAAACCGGAGGGTTGTAGTCCGTAGGCAATCAACTCCATATACAACAATCATACCATTGGCTAGCTTCTAGGGTTTAGCCTCCTTGATCTCGTGGTAGATCTACTCTTGTACTACCCATATCATGAATATTAATCAGGCAGGACATAGGGTTTTACCTCCATCAAGAGGGCCCGAACCTAGGTAAAACATCGTGTTCCCTGCCTCCTGTTACCATCCGGCCTAGACACACAGTTCGGGACCCCCTACCCGAGATCCGCCGATTTTGACACCGACACCCATCTTGTTATCCTCGATGGCAACGATACAATACGTTACTTTCTGCCCCTTCTGTCACTGGGTAAGGACACCGCAAGATCGAACCCAAAGCTAAGGACTTCTCCCATGGCAAGAACTACCAATCAAGTTGGCCAAACCAAATGGATAATTCGAAGAGACTTGCAAAGATAACCAACCATACATAAAAGAATTCAGAGAATATTCAAATATTATTCATGGATAGACTTGATCATAAACCCACAATTCATCGGTCTCAACAAACACACCGCAAAAAGAAGATTACATCGAATAGATCTCCACAAGAGAGGGGGAGAACTTTCTATTGAGATTCAAAGAGAGAGAAGAAGTCATCTAGATACTAACTATGGACCCGAAGGTCTGAGGTAAACTACTCACACTTCATCGGAGAGGCTAGGATGATGTAGAAGCCCTCCGTGATGATGGCCTTCTTCCAGCGGAGCTCCGGAAGAGGCCCCAAGATGGGATCTCGTGGATACAGAAATTTGCGGCGGTGGAATTAGGTTTTTGGCTCCTGTTCTGATCGTTTGGGGTACGTGTGTATATATAGGAGGAAGAAGTACGCCGGAGGAGCACCGAGGGGCCCACGAGGCAGGGGCGCGCCCTAGGGGGGGCGCCCCCCACCCTCGTGACCGCCTCTTTTGTTCCTTGGAGCAGGGTCCAAGTCTCCAGGATCACGTTCGGTGAGAAAATCACGTTCCCGAAGGTTTTATTCCGTTTGGACTCCGTTTGATATTCCATTTCTTCAAAACACTGAAATAGAAAAAAACAGCAATTCTGGGCTAGGCCTCCGGTTAATAGGTTAGTCCCAAAAATAATATAAAAGTGGAAAATAAAGCACAATATAGTCCAAAACAGTAGATAATATACCATGGAGCAATCAAAAATTATAGATACGTTGGAGACGTATCACTTGATTGTTTTGAACAACTTCTGAGAATGCACATGGCCTCTCCAAATTCTTTGCAACTATACTCTGTTCACAGGTACACATGTCTGCTGTTGAATCTCTAGGTTCTCATCAACTTAACTCATTTGCAGCATTCCTCGAAGACAAATTGCATACCTCATCAGAGAATTCAATTGTTCAAAATCCTCAGTTGAAGAAAATGGCTGATGGCAAAAGACCTCAGAAGGGAGGCAAGAGACCAGAAGTGAATACTGCTTTCGAGATTCCTGATGCGATCTATGCAGGATATTGCACTGCTGATGAAGCAATTCATGGCAAGGAGACAAAGAATGAGCGCAAAGTGCGCATTGAGAGGATAGAGAGGAGATGGGCAGGAGAATGGAGGGAGTACAGATATGTGACTCCCAAGTACATGAAGAAATTCGCAGTACACCCTCCATGCCCAAGACCTCCATTGGCACCAGGCCAAGTTGCTGATCCCTCTAGCATCAAAAGAGGTGAGGAATTTCCCAAGGAGTGGGCAAAGCGGCAAGCTAAGTTGGCCAAAATGGCCAAAGAAGCAGTGAAGAAATTCAATGACGATTCTGCTACTGCCGCTGCTGAGGCCTCTGCTAGCAAGCCCAAGAAGTCTATGCCCAAGAAGCCTGCTCATAAGCCCAGTTCCTCAGCTTCAATGCCCTCATGGCCAAGCTCCTCAAAGCCCTCACGGCTCGTGCCTCATGCTACTTCCTCCAAAGCAGCTACAGTCCCCACTGCAAAATCGACAGCTGCTGCTGCAAAGTCCACGACACCTGTGCATCTCGCCTCTTGTCAAAGGACCATTGGAATGTCAGTTGCTTCAAGAGTTTCTGCAAGTTCTTCAGCTCCTCCCCAGTCTTCAACATCTCCAACCTTGCTGAAGACAAAAGCCATTGCTGGACAAGGCACGAGGCCAAGTCCTCACAAGAAGCAGATCGCCTTTCAAGAAACGTCTAGTGAAGACGAAGCTGATGAGGAAGAATTGGCTGAAATCATCAGAGATCAACAAGCATGGGCCGCTAGAGCCAAAGGCAGTGAAGTGCCACTTCTGCTGGATCCCAAGTTGATCCTTGATTATATCGATCTGTGGCATAAGGACCCCAACACTCCTCTGCCTGATCTGACTCTCACACCTGCCAAAGTCAAATGCTCAATGCCTTCATTGGCGAAGAAAAATAGAAATTTGAAAAGGCCAGACAAGTGAAGAAAGCTCAGTACAAGAATAAGCGTTTACTAAAGAAAAATGTTGTGACAATGACTCCCGATGAACTTGTGACTATGCAAATTTGATGCATATCATGCTGATTGGCTGGGAGCCAAAGTAAGATTCATCAACATGATGAAGAAATTCACATCAAATGTTGCAGCTTCATCGCAACCAGAATTTTCCTTAGGTCAAGACATCTGCTTAGACTACTGAAGAACATGCAAGCATAGCTGATGAAAATCAGGCTGTTGAAGAAAATGAAAGCACCAGGGCTGATGAAGAAATTCCAGCTACTAAAGAAATTGCCAAGGCAACCTCCACTGTTATTCCTGATGAAGAACCTAGGCCAGTTGAAGCATCTGCTACTGTGCCTGAGGAAACTGAACATGACAGGGCAACTGCATCAGTTGTGCCTGAAGAAACTGAACCAACTTCCTCTGCTCCTCCTGCACAGATGATAAGCATCAACCTTCCTTCTGCATCAGAAGCGAAGACGACCAAAGCTGCGGAGCGGGCAGCTGCGAAGAAAAGGAAAACATCTGCATCCACAGAGTCTTCAGAACCAAAGAAAGTGAATACTTTGATGACCTCTTTTGCAAACCCAATAGATGTTGTTCCAATATCAAGCATTCCATCAAAGGAGATTGTTACCTTTGGTGAGGAATATGTGATTCCTAGTTAATTGGATGAAGACATTCCTTCTGCTGTCACGTCAGAGCAGTTGGATGAAAAATTGAAGTGCATGATATCCCTTCAACTCCGCTGGTATCATCGCCCATGCCCCAGTTCACAGCTGAACAGGCGGGCGTTGAAGAAATTGATGAAGAAGACGAGGATGTGGACATTGGGTCAACAACTCCAATTCATAATGATGACTATTGGGAAAGCCATCGCCCCAATTCTCCACTGACAAGACCTCTAAATCAACTTCCTCTGTCCCCGGTCCAAACCGAAGAAATTCACACGGGCTTTGAAGAACGTTAAGCTTCTCTTCTCTCAATTCTAGAAGAAGTTCTGGCCACTAGTGAAAGAAATATGCCCTAGAGGCAATAATAAAGTTATTATTTATTTCCTTATATCATGATAAAAGTTTATTATTCATGCTAGAATTGTATTAACTGGAAACATAATACATGTGTGTGAATACATAGACAAACAAAGTGTCACTAGTATGCCTCTACTAGACTAGCTCGTTAATCAAAGATGGTTATATTTCCTACCCATTGACAAAGAGTTGTCATTTGATTAACGGGATCACATCATTAGTTGAATGATCCGATTGACATGACCCATTCCATTAGCTTAGCATCCAATCATTTAGTATGTTGCTATTGCTTTCTTCATGACTTATACATGTTCCTATGACTATGAGATTATGTAACTCCCGTGTGCCGGACGAACACTTTGTGTGCTACCAAACGTCACAATGTAACTGGGTGATCATAAAGGTACTCTACAGGTGTCTCCAAAGGTACATGTTGGGTTGACGTATTTCGAGATTAGGATTTGTCACTCCGATCGTCGGAGAGGTATCTCTGGACCCTCTCGGTAATGCACATCACTTAAGCCTTGCAAGAAATACAACTAATGAATTAGTTGCGAGATGATGTATTACAAAACGAGTAAAGATACTTGCCGGTAACGAGATTGAACTAGGTATTGGATACCGACGATCGAATCTCGGGCAAGTAACATACCGATGACAAAGGGAACAACGTATGTTGTTATGCGGTCTGACCGATAAAGATCTTCGTAGAATATTTAGGAGCCAATATGGGCATCCAGGTCCCGCTATTGGTTATTGACCGGAGACATGTCTCGGTCATGTCTACATTGTTCTCGAACCCGTAGGGTCCGCACGCTTAAGGTTTCGATGACAGTTATATTATGAGTTTATATGTTTTTGATGTACCGAAGGTTGTTCGGAGTCCCAGATGTGATCACGGACATGATGAGGAGTCTCGAAATGGTCGAGACATAAAGGTTGATATATTGGACGGCTATATTCGGACACCGGAAGTGTTCCGGGTGATTTCGGAGAAAACCGGAAAGCCGGAGGGTTACCGTAACCCCCCGGGAGAAGTAATGGGCCATATGGGCCTTAGTGGAGAGAGAGAGAGGGGCAGCCAAAGGTGGGCCGCACGCCTCCTCCCCCCTGGTCCGAATTGGACTAGGAGAGGGGGGGCGGCGCCCCCCTTTCCTTCTCCCTCCCCACTTCTTTCCCCCTCCTAGTAGGAGTCCTACTCCTACTAGGAGGAGGACTCCTCCTTGGCGCGCCATAGGGGCCGGCCGGCCTCCTCCTCTCTTGAACCTTTATATACGGAGGCAGGGCCACCCCAGAAACACAGAAGTTGATCCACGTGATCATATTCTTAGCCGTGTGCGGCACCCCCTGCCACCATAGTCCTCGATAATTTTGTAGCGGTGCTTAGGCGAAGCCCTGCAACAGTAGTACATCAAGATCGTCACCACGCCGTCAAGCTGAACGTGTGCTAAATCTCGGAGGTGCCGTAGTTTCGGTGCTTGATCGGTCGGGCCGTGAAGACGTACGACTACATCAACCGCGTTGTCATAATGCTTCCGCTGTCGATCTACAAGGGTATGTAGATCACACTCTCCCCTCTCGTTGCTATGCATTGTGCGTAGGAATTTTTTTGAAATTACTACGTTCCCCAACAGTGGCTTCCGAGCCAGGTTTTATCTGTTGATGTTATATGCACGAGTAGAACACAAGTGAGTTGTGGGCGATATAAGTCATATTGCTTACCAGTATGTCATACTTTGGTTCGGCGGTATTGTTGGACGAAGCGGCCCGGACCGACATTACGCGTACGCTTACGCGAGACCGGTTCTCCCGACGTGCTTTGCACATAGGTGGCTTGCGGGTGACAGTTTCTCCAACTTTAGTTGAAACGAGTGTGGCTACGCCCGGTCCTTGCGAAGGTTAAAACAGCACCAACTTGACAAACTATCGTTGTGGTTTTGATGCGTAGGTAAGATTGGTTCTTGCTTAAGCCCGTAGCAGCCACGTAAAACTTGCAACAACAAAGTAGAGGACGTATAACTTTTTTTTGCAGGGCATGTTGTGATGTGATATGGTCAAGACATGATGCTGATTTTATTGTATGAGATGATCATGTTTTGTAACCGAGTTATCGGCAACTGGCAGGAGCCATATGGTTGTCGCTTTATTGTATGCAATGCAATCGCGCAGTAATGCTTTACTTTATCACTAAACGGTAGCGATAGTCGTGGAATCATAAGATTGGCGAGACGACAACGATGCTACGATGGAGATCAAGGTGTCGCGCCGGTGACGATGGTGATCATGACGGTGCTTCGGAGATGGAGATCACAGGCACAAGATGATGATGGCCATATCATATCACTTATATTGATTGCATGTGATGTTTATCTTTTATGCATCTTATCTTGCTTTGATTGATGGTAGCATTATAAGATGATGTCTCACTAAAATTATCAAGAAGTGTTCTCCTTGAGTATGCACCGTTGTGAAAGTTCTTCGTGCTGAGACACCACGTGATGATCGGGTGTGATAGGCTCTACGTTCAAATACAACGGGTGCAAAACAGTTGCACACGCGGAATACTCAGGTTATACTTCACGAGCCAAGCATATACAGATATGGCCTCGGAACACGGAGACCGAAAGGTCGATCGTGAATCATATAGGAGATATGATCAACATAGTGATGTTCACCAATGAAACTACTCCATCTCATGTGATGATCGGACATGGTTTAGTTGATTTGGATCACGTGATCACTTAGAGGATTAGAGGGATGTCTGTCTAAGTGGGAGTTCTTAAGTAATTTGATTAATTGAACTTAAATTTATCATGAACTTAGTACCTGATAGTATCTTGCTTATGTATGTTTGATTATAGATAGATGGCCCGTGTTGTTGTTCCGTTGAATTTTAATGCGTTCCTTGAGAAAGCAAAGTTGAAAGATGATGGTAGCAATTACACGGACTGGGTCCGTAACTTGAGGATTATCCTCATTGCTGCACAGAAGAATTACGTCCTGGAAGCACCGCTGGGTGCCAGGCCTGCTGCTGGAGCAACACCAGATGTTATGAACGTCTGGCAGAGCAAAGCTGATGACTACTCGATAGTTCAGTGTGCCATGCTTTACGGCTTAGAATCGGGACTTCAACGACATTCTGAACGTCATGGAGCATATGAGATGTTCCAGGAGTTGAAGTTAATATTTCAAGAAAATGCCTGAATTGAGAGATATGAAGTCTCCAATAAGTTCTATAGCTGCAAGATGGAGGAGAACAGTTCTGTCAGTGAGCATATACTCAAAATGTCTGGGTATAATAATCACTTGATTCAGATGGGAGTTAATCTTCCAGATGATTGCGTCATTGACAGAATTCTCCAATCACTGCCACCAAGCTACAAGAGCTTCGTGATGAACTATAATATGGAAGAGATGAACGAGACTATTCCCGAGCTCTTCGCAATGCTGAAAGCTACGGAGGTAGAAATCAAAAAGGAGCATCAAGTGTTGATGGTCAACAAGACCACTAGTTTCAAGAAAAAGGGCAAAGGGAAGAAGAAGGGGAACTTCAAGAAAAACGGCAAGCAAGTTGCTGCTCAAGAGAAGAAACCCAAGTCTGGACCTAAGCCTGAAACTGAGTGCTTCTACTGCAAGCAGACTGGTCACTGGAAGCGGAACTGCCCCAAGTATTTGGCGGATAAGAAGGATGGCAAGGTGAACAAAGGTATATGTGATATACATGTTATTGATGTGTACCTTACTAATGCTTGCAGTAGCACCTGGGTATTTGATACTGGTTCTGTTGCTAATATTTGCAACTCGAAACAGGGACTACGGATTAAGCGAAGATTGGCTAAGGACGAGGTGACGATGCGCGTGGGAAACGGTTCCAAAGTCGATGTGATCGCGGTCGGCACGCTACCTCTACATCTACCTTCGGGATTAGTATTAGACCTAAATAATTGTTATTTGGTGCCAGCATTGAGCATGAACATTATATCTGGATCTTGTTTAGTGCGAGACGGTTATTCATTTAAATCAGAGAATAATGGTTGTTCTATTTATATGAGTAATATCTTTTATGGTCATGCACCCTTGAAAAGTGCTCTATTCTTATTGAATCTCGATAGTAGTGATACACATATTCATAATGTTGAAGCCAAAAGATGCAGAGTTGATAATGATGGTGCAACTTATTTGTGGCACTGCCGTTTAGGTCATATCAGTGTAAAGCGCATGAAGAAATTCCATACTGATGGACTTTTGGAGACACTTGATTATGAATCACTTGGTACTTGCGAACCGTGCCTCATGGGCAAGATGACTAAAACACCGTTCTCTGGTACAATGGAGAGAGCAACAGATTTGTTGGAAATCATACATACAGATGTATGTGGTCCAATGAATATTGAGGCTCGTGGCGGATATCGTTATTTACTCACCATCACAGATGACTTAAGCATATATGGGTATATCTACTTAATGAAACATAAGTCTGAAACATTTGAAAAGTTCAAAGAATTTCATAGTGAAGTTGAAAATCATCGTAACAAGAAAATAAAGTTTCTATGATCTGATCATGGAGGAGAATATTTGAGTTACGAGTTTGGTGTACATTTGAAGCAATGCGGAATAGTTTCGCAACTCACGCCACCCGGAACACCACAGCGTAATGGTGTCCGAACGTTGTAATCGTACTTTACTAGATATGGTGCGATCTATGATGTCTCTTTGTCACACCCTAGCTAGTCATGCATTAGAGTGTTGCATCATGTTTACTCTTTCATCAGAAACTTGAAATGGGGATGACAGAACCCCCAGTCCCCACTGAAACCAACTAGGGTTTACTAAAATAATTTTCAATGAACCTGAAATGCCCTTCTAAAATGCCCATCATTTTTGTCTTGGTTCAGAACCTCTGCCAAAAGTGGTGCACATTTTCCTAGGCCATCTTAGGGTTTTTGAATTAATTCATAAATATTTGAATTTGGGCATTTAAAATTATATAAAATATTTAAATGCTCAAATACCTCCAAACTAAAATGTTTCATGTTGGAAATAATCCAACTATGGACCAGGAGTGATTTGGTGATTTTTGAAGTTGCCTAGGTATTTTATTTAATTCAACAAAGTTGCAGAAGTATTAAAAAAACAGAAACAGAAAAAAAGGGGGAAAGCTTACCTGGCGCCTGCCCCCGGCCCACCTGCCGGCCCAGCCCAGCACCGCTCCAGCGAGCTGCTTGCCGGCCAGGCAGGCAGGCAGGTGCCCGACGGCGACCGCAGCGTGCGCCACGCACCTGCTCGCCGCCTCGCCGCTCCCCTCGCCAGGTGACGTCGTGGATCGGCCTCCCTCTCTCCCCCGAACCCCCCAGACACCCCCTCTCCTCTCCAGCTCCTCCCCCTCGCACGCCCCAGCCATGGCCGACGCCATCGCCGCCACCCCCTCGCCGTAGCCACGCCCTCCGACCACCCCACGCCGTCTCACCGTGTCCAGGAGCTCCGCCGCTGTCCACTTCATCGAGCAGCCGAGCCCCGAGCGCTCGCAACGCCCGAGTCCACCGCACCGACCTCGCCCGAGCTCACCGTCGCCGGAGATCCCCTTCAACGCCGTCGTCGCTCCGGTCCATCTCCGGCCGCACCAAGGACTCCGTCGCACTCACTGTGAGCTTAGCCATCTTCCCCTCCCTTCCGTTCTTGCTCCCGAGCCGTGTAGCAACCTCCCGGAGCTCAACCGCACCCACCGCCGTGGAGCTCGTCGCCGACGTGCTCCCGGTCATCCTCCGGCCACAAACTGGTGTCCATCATGCTCACCGTGTCACTTAGCATCTAGCTAGCCACTCCCCGAGCCTCACCGACCCCTCTAGCGTCAAGTTCGTCTTCGGCCGAACCCCGGTGGCTGCCAAGGTCGTCTCCGGCGCCAACTCCGGCCACCCCGACCCCAACGGACTCCGCCAAGAGCTGCGGTTTGTCCTCAGCTCCACTCCGGTGATCTCCGCGGCCCATTTGGTGGCCGGAATAGCCAAAACCACTCCCGCCGCCGCGTCGGGCTCGCCGGCGGCTAAACGCCGGTGCAGCCGACCCGGGTTTGACCACGGGTGGGCCCCGGTTGACTCCCCTGAGTCAATGACAGGTGGGGCCCAGCCCTGTTAATTAAACAGGATTAGTTTTAATTAAATTTTAATTAAAATAATCACCCTGACATGCGGGACCCACTGTCAGGTTTGACCTGGACCAGTTCCGTTGACCTGCTGACGTCACACTGACGTCAGGCTGACGCAGTAATTGATTTTCTGGATTTAATTTTAATCAGGAAATTCCAGAATATTATTTAAACTTCAAAAATTCATAACTTTTATTCTGTAACTCCAAATTGGACAAATTATATATGAAAAATGATCAGAAAAATCCAATCTATCCATCTGTACTATTTTCATGCATGATCAAACAAGTTAAATTGATGTTTTAAACAGAACAAGGAAAAGCACTTTAAAAGGCCATGTTGAGTTTGAAATTTGAATCCTTGATTCAAATTTGTTCAAACCCTTCTGGTTTTAGTTGCATTAGCCCAATACACTCATTTTGCCATGTCTCATGCATGCATCATATTGTTGCATACTGTTTGGTAATGTTTGTGAATCGGTGCTCTCTGCGGCAGGTTCTGTCTCCGAGGAATACCGGGATTACCCTAACGAAGAACCGTATCAGTGCATCGAACCATCAGGCAAGCAACCAACCATTTGATCATATCGATACAATCCCATGTTCTCGCTCCTGCTCTCTTTTACTGCATTAAGACAACGCGTTTCAAACTGCTGTGTGCTACGGTAGTTGAACCCATTTCCTCTGCATGACCTGTCATTGCCACAGTAACTAGATGAAACCCACTAGCATGTGTAGGAGTTGTTTGAGCCATATGTATGTGTTGTTCCTACCTTGCCATGCCTGCTATGCTTAGAGTCGTGTCAGGTCTGGTTCATCTGGGTGATGGGCTAGAGTGAAATGTTTATGTCAGTAATGAGAGTGGTGTGGTGAACACGATTTGGTAAAGGTATCGATGAGAGGCCATGTAGGAGTACATGGTGGGTTGTTTCATTGAAGCCGACCTTAAGCACTGAGATCTGTATGTGTGATTTAAGAATCAGCTACTACCATGCATTGGGCCCGAAACCAATGGACCCTCTCGGCTTCTTATTCACCCTAGTTCTCCGTCCAGGAGTTGCAAGTAGTTTCTGGTGTTTGTAGCCTACTGGAGGCCGTGGACAGCGCTGACCGTAGGGGTGGGCTGTGATGCGGTAGGTACGTGGCACAGTGTACCGAATACCCATTAGGTATCTCGGGAACCCTGTTCACATCGTTCGGGGCCGTATGGGAAACCTCGGCCGGACTCCCTGCGGATGGAACCTGGATAGGCGATAAACCTGGACTGGAGG
The DNA here is from genome assembly GCF_002162155.2 of Triticum dicoccoides. Lineage (NCBI taxonomy): Eukaryota > Viridiplantae > Streptophyta > Magnoliopsida > Poales > Poaceae > Triticum > Triticum dicoccoides. The sequence continues at coordinate 34,689,364 of NC_041384.1, read as the reverse complement.
CTTAGGTGATTAGGTAGGTCGTGGCCGACACCCACGTTGGGCTTCCGCTTGAAGGTTGCCGAGTACATGTCGTGTAAACGACGGTAAGTGGTGAGAGCGTGTATGAAGAAGTACACCCCTGCAGGGTTAACATGATCTATTCGAATAGCCGCGTCCGCGGTAAAGGACTACTTGGTTGCTTATACAGTTCATAGACAAGTAAATGGAAACTGTTAAAAGCCTCAAGATAAGTGTGAGTGCCGAGGATGGCTCTTCCGTAGGAAGACGGAGGCGGATCCTCGGTAGTGTATTGAATTGGTGAGTAGTGGACTCGTGTGCGCAAAACCATTTCAAGTTGGAGTCTCGTAGGATAGTCTAGCCAAGAGTCAAAGCTGGCTTGCTGCAATAACTCCACCAACCCTTCTTGATACTAAGCATGTATGTAGGACCTGATGTAAGTCTTGCTGAGTACCTTTGTACTCATGTTGCTATAATTTACATTTTTTACAGAAGACGCTGCAACCCCTTCTGATGGGTTCTATGTAGACGTTGACATCAACGAGTAGGCTGAAAGACCCAGGTGGTGACCCTGAGCTTGTGAAGGACCTTGTAGTATAGCTAGGCTTCCCAAGCCTCTTTTATTTTACTAGTTGTCTGTACTCAGACAAGTTACTTCCGCTGCTGGTTTGTATGACTGTATGACTTGTATGTTGGGTCGTGAGACCCGTACCTTTGTGTATGTTATGTATGGCTCTCTGAGCCTTAAATAAAGTACTTGTGTCATAGAGTCATGTTGTGATGCTTCGTTGTATTTGCACATATCGAGCATACTGTGTGTATGATTGAAATGCTTGGTATGTGTGGGATCTGACTATCTAGTTGTTTATCTTTAGTAGCCTCTCTTACCGGGAAATGTCTCCTAGTGTTACCGCTGAGCCATGGTAGCTTGCTACTGCTCTGGAACACTTAGGCTGGCCGGCATGTGTCCTTCTTCGTTCCTGTGTCTGTCCCTTCGGGGAAATGTCACGCTTTGAGTACCGGAGTCCTGTTAGCCCGCTACAGCCCGGTTTACCGGAGTCCTGCTAGCCCAGTGCTACAGCCCGGACCCACTTGCTGATGACCGACACGTTTGAAGCTGGGTCATGGATGCCTGTCCCTGTAAGTCTGTGCCACTTTGGGTTTACGACTAGTCATGTCAGCCCGGGCTCTTTATCATATGGATGCTAGCGACACTTTCATATACGCGAGCCAAAAGGCGCAAACGGTCCCGGGAAAAGGTAAGACGACACCCGTGGGGATACCGTGCGTGAGGCCGCAAAGTGATATGAGGTGTTACCAGCTAGATCGATGTGACATCGAGTCGGGGTCCTGACAGCGTTGGTAGCTTTAGTTGCATTAGCCCAACACACTCATATTGCCATGTTTCATGCATGCATCATATTGTTGCACATTGTTTGGTGATGCCTGTGTATCGTTATCCTTTACGACAGGATCTGTCCCCGAGGAGTACCGTGACTACCCTAACGAAGAACCGTATCCGTGCATCGAACCATCAGGCAAGCAACCAACCATTTGATCATATCGATACAATCCCATGTTCTCGCTCCTGCTCTCTTTTACTGCATTAAGACAACGCGATTCAAACTGTTGTGTGCTACGGTAGTTGAACCCATTTCCTCTGCATGACCTGTCATTGCCACAGTAACTAGATGAAACCCACTAGCATGTGTAGGAGTTGATTGAGCCATATGTATGTGTTGTTCCTACCTTGCTATGCCTGCTATGCTTAGAGTCGTGTCAGGTCTGGTTCATCTGGGTGATGGGCTAGAGTGAAATGTTTATGTCGGTAATGAGAGTGGTGTGGTGAACACGATTTGGTAAAGGTATCAATGAGAGGCCATGTAGGAGTACATGGTGGGTTGTTTCATTGAAGCCGACCTTAAGCACTGAGATCTGTATGTGTGATTTAAGAATCAGCTACTACCATGCATTGGGCCCGAAACCAATGGACCCTCTCGGCTTCTTATTCACCCTAGTTCTCCGTCCAGGAGTTGCAAGTAGTTTCTGGTGTTTGTAGCCTACTGGAGGCCGTGGACAGCGCTAACCGTAGGGGTGGGCTGTGATGCGGTAGGTACGTGGCCGGGTGTACCGAATACCCGTTAGGTATCTCGGGAACCCTGTTCACATCGTTCGGGGCCGTATGGGAAACCTCGGCCGGACTCCCTGCGGATGGAACCTGAATAGGCGATAAACCTGGACTGGAGGCTTAGGTGATTAGGTAGGTCGTGGCCGACACCCACGTTGGGCTTCCGCTTGAAGGTTGCCGAGTACATGTCGTGTAAACGACGGTCAGTGGTGAGAGCGTGTATGAAGAAGTACCCCCTGCAGGGTTAACATGATCTATTCGAATAGCCGCGTCCGCGGTAAAGGACTACTTGGTTGCCTATACAGTTCATAGACAAGTAAATGGAAACTGTTAAAAACCTCAAGATAAGTGTGAGTGCCGAGGATGGCTCTTCCGTAGGAAGACGGAGGCGGATCCTCGGTAGTGTATTGAAGTGGTGAGTAGTGGACTCGTGTGCGCAAAACCATTTCAAGTTGGAGTATCGTAGGTTAGCCTAGCCAAGAGTCAAAGCTGGCTTGCTGCAATAACTCCACCAACCCTTCTTGATACTATGCATGTATGTAGGATCTGATGTAAGTCTTGCTGAGTACCTTTGTACTCATGTTGCTATAATCTACATTTTTACAGAAGACGTTGCAACCCCTTCTGATGGGTTCTATGTAGACGTTGACATCAACGAGTAGGCTAAAGACCCAGGTGGTGACCCTGAGCTTGTGAAGGACCACGTAGTATAGCTAGGCTTTCCAAGCCTCTTTTATTTTACTAGTTGTCTGTACTCAGACAAGTTACTTCCGCTGCTGGTTTGTATGACTGTATGACTTGTATGTGGGGTCGTGAGACCCGTACCTTTGTGTATGTTATGTATGGCTCACTGAGCCTTAAATAAAGTACTTGTGTCATAGAGTCATGTTGTGATGCTTCGTTGTATTTGCACATATCGAGCATATTGTGTGTATGATTGAAATGCTTGGTATGTGTGGGATCTGACTATCTAGTTGTTTATCTTTAGTAGCCTCTCTTACCGGGAAATGTCTCCTAGTGTTACCGCTGAGCCATGGTAGCTTGCTACTGCTATGGAACACTTAGGCTGGCCGGCATGTGTCCTTCTTCGTTCCTGTGTCTGTCCCTTCGGGGAAATGTCACGCTTTGAGTACCGGAGTCCTGTTAGCCCGCTACAGCCCGGTTTACCGGAGTCCTGCTAGCCCAGTGCTACAGCCCGGACCCACTTGCTGATGACCGACACGTTCGAAGCTGGGTCATGGATGCCTGTCCCTGTAAGTCTGTGCCACTTTGGGTTTACGACTAGTCATGTCAGCCCGGGCTCTTTATCATATGGATGCTAGCGACACTATCATATACGTGAGCCAAAAGGCGCAAACGGTCCCGGGCAAAGGTAAGGCGACACCCGTGAGGATACCGTGCGTGAGGCCGCAAAGTGATATGAGGTGTTACCGGCTAGATCGATGTGACATCGAGTCGGGGTCCTGACAGCGTTGGTATCAGAGCTGGACTGTCTGTAGGTTCTCCAAGCCAAACTGGTCGATGCTGAGTCTAGAAATTCTTTAGTTATATGTAGGGGAATTGTTTGTGGGATGGAACGTAAGGCTCTTTTTACTCCTTTATCTTATGACATTCTGATCTGAGTCAGTCCATTCTTCCACCGGGGGTTAAGGAATTAGGACCTATTCTCTCTGTCAGGATCACGTGTTACTAATCAGTAGTACCTTATAAGTTTGATGGATACAAGCCTAGTTCAGTTCTACTACCACATTATGTTGTTAGAATGGATTCAGAACTTTGATATGATGATGTTGAGTGTGTATGAAATCCTTTGTCAAATGTCTCAAAATCCTTCTTGAGCATTTACAGCTGTTATGCTGCCAAAATTTCGCTAGAAATTCTAATGCCTTTGCATTACGATTGTGCTTTCAGATGGCCACTCGCGACCTCAATCAAGTGGTTCGCCTGACTCGATGCCTAGATGTACCCGGCCATACTGCCAAGTTGGTCAGGGTAATGACTGAGGCTGGATACCGCTGGTATCCTGAGTACACGGTCGAAGAGCAATTCCGAGACTTTAATCAAAGCCAGTATCTCTGCACCGTCAGGATATTTCCATCTTATCCTGAATCCACCGAGCCTCTTCACTGCTCTTATGGACTCGGGGTTACCATTGAGATGGCTGTGCAGGACGCCGCCTACTCTATGATGACCATTATGCGAGTCAGATCTGGTATATTTCGGGACTCTGATTTCCAGTATATGCCAGGATCACTTCCGGGAGCACAAGGGTATCTCCAGGCTATCTATGCTGACCCCACTCAGGAGGATTCACGGACTCGCACCACTGCTGAGATGCTCGAGGATAAGGACCGTGAAAATCGAGCCTTGAGGTTAGAGCTCTTCAATACCCGTGCTGACCACTGGGCCACTTCGACTCGGTTCGCACCGGCGGTGCAAGCTGGATTCTCAGATATGCGCGATCTCTATCCTGTGAGATCTGCTCTGCCGGACGTGATGGTTTGGCGTGATGTAGGAGGCATCACCCCACCTCGCGGGCCCCGCAGGCCACCGTTTGTTGGTCCAAGGCCTCATCCTAGCCCCTATGGTCCACAAGCTCCGCAAGATCGCCTGTTTCCGGATGATCATGTTGAGCTCCCAGGCTATGGAGGTGACTTTTACGAGGACTACTACGGATCGGTCTGAGTTAGCAGTAGTATCACTAGTTCGCACTAGCTGTGTCGTCTATCGTCCCGCGTGACTCGTGGGATATGACCTAGTTTGTACTCCTTCCGGAGGTGTGGAAAAATAATGTATAGGAGCTTGGAATGCCTTCGATGAGATGTAATCCTCTTTCACCGTAATAGTACTTTGTTTGGTCTTGTACTAAACCCTGTATGGTGTGTATGACGATGGAATAAAGAAGCAGTTTCTGTATCTACCATGTCATACGGATGATCATCTTGCATTTCGAGTTATTCCTTACATTTTACCCTATGTCGGAATTTTATCATCCTGACTAAATCATTGTTTTGTTTACCTAGGATGGTCAACACGCGCGCTAACCCTGCTTCTCAAGAGCAGGCCGAAGGCAGTGAAGCCAGGGATGCAAATCTGCCTCATCCTCCTTCACTAGCCGAGGTTATGATGGAAGCTGAGAGAAACAAGCGGGAGACCAACCGTTTGTTGGAGCGTATTGAACAGAACACAGCACACCATCAGAGGACTAACGTGGTGTCACTCAGTGATTTTATCAAATTACATCCACCCACGTTCCACCACTCCGTCGAGCCTCTCGACGCTGATGACTGGCTTCGCAGTATCTCTCACAAACTGCGTTCCGCGCTGGTGGCGGAGGCTGACAAGGTCACCTTTGCTGCATATCATCTTGAAGGCCCTGCCAGTCTATGGTGGGAGAATTATGGAGCTATGCGCCCAGCGGGCCATGTCACTACTTGGGCTGAGTTCAGTGAGGCTTTCCGTGAACATCACATTCCGGAGGGTCTCATGGACCGTAAACGTGAAGAATTTTGCAGTTTCACCCAAGGCCGACTGTCTGTGGATGCTTACAGCAGGGAGTTTGGTAACCTCGCACGATATGCAACCGAGGAAGTTTCTACTGACGCCAAGAAGCAAGCAAGGTTCCGTAAGGGCCTTAGTCCTGAGCTTCGCCGCGACCTCCGTCTGCATGAGTGCACATCTTTCAGAAACTTGTCAACAAAGCCATCAGTGCTGAAACTGGTCAGACTGACTATGACGCAACACGCAAGCATGGCCGTGATATGGGTTCCTCATCCGGTGCTGGTCCTCAGAAGCGCCGCGTGTGGGTACCCAACACCGCCCTGCCACCCAGGTTCACACCGAGGCCATCCTTTCAGGCGCCTCGCCCTGTCCAACAGTCTGCACCGGCCAAGCCCTATGGGGGTCCATCTACCAATGTTCCTCCACGTAGCAGTTCCGTGACTTGTTTCAAGTGTGGGGAATCTGGCCACTATATGCGTGAGTGTCCCCAGACCAACCCCAATCAATCTGCTAAAGCTGTTGGCCGTGGCAAGCCGACAGGAAAAATATTCCACGCCAAGCCGGTCACCGCTTCACGTGGCCATGTCAATTGTATTTCTGCCGAAGAAGCTCAAGAGGATCCCAACGTCGTTCTCGGTACGCTTCTTGTTAATTGCCACCCGGCATCTGTTCTTTTCGATACAGGAGCCTCTCATTCTTTTATATCTGAAAATTATGCTCGTTTGCATAACGTCGCATTCGGTGATATGCCAACCTCTATGGTAATTCAAACTCCGGGATCCAAATGGCAAACTTCTCGAGTAAGCCATGGAAATGAAATCCAAGTCGACAGACTTGTTTTCCTCGCGTCTTTGATAGCCCTTAAATCTTTAGATATTAATATCATTTTGGGTATGGACTGGATGTCGGCTCATCATGCCCAAATTGATTGCTTCTCTAGGACTGTTCAACTCACCCATCCTTCGGGGAAGATAGTCAATGTCTTGACCCGAATAGCCAAGCGACAATTATATTCTCTTAACGCCAGCCCTTTGCCAGACCTTGAGGACGTTCCGGTAGTCCGTGACTTCCCGGATGTCTTCCCAGAAGAATTGCCAGGTGTTCCACCTGACAGGGATGTTGAGTTCGTAATAGACCTCATTCCAGGAACCGTTCCGATTGCTAGAAGACCTTATAAAATGGCACCCCTAGAACTAGCCGAACTTAAGAAACAACTCGATGAGTCCTTGAAAAAGGGTTTCATCCGACCTAGCTCTTCTCCGTGGGCTTGCCCCGTCCTATTCGTCAAGAAGAAGGATGGTACGGACCGGATGGTTGTAGATTACCGACCTATCAATTTGGTCACAATCAAGAACAAATATCTGCTTCCCAGGATCAACGACCTGTATGATCAGCTCGCTGGATCCTCAGTCTTCTCCAAGATGGATTTGAGGTTGGGCTACCATCAAATCAAAATCAGAAACGGGGACATTCCTAAAACGGCCTTTGTTACTCGTTACGGCCAATACGAGTACACCGTCATGTCCTTCGGTTTAACCAACGCTCCAGCCACCTTTTCTCGGTTAATGAACTCAATCTTCATGGAGTATTTGGATAAATTCGTCGTGGTTTACCTCGATGATATACTCATCTACTCCAAGAACGAGGAAGAACATGCCGAACATCTAAGGCTAGTGTTGCAGAAACTTCGAGAGCATCGCCTTTATGCCAAATTTTCTAAATGTGAATTCTGGTTGCCAGAAGTGACCTATCTGGGTCATGTAATATCTGGTAAAGGTATTGCTGTTAACCCTGAGCGAGTTCAAGCCGTCCTTAATTGGACTCCACCTGAATCGGTCAAGCAAGTTCGGAGTTTTCTGGGCTTAGCGAGCTATTGCCGTCGCTTTGTCGAAAACTTCTCCAAAGTTGCTAAACCTCTAACCGAACTCCTCAAGAAAGATAAGAAGTTCGAGTGGACTCCACAATGTGAGCACAACTTTCAGGAACTGAAAAGACGCCTGACTTCTGCTCCCGTACTGGTACCGCCAGACTTCTCCAAGGACTTTGTTATCTACTGCGACGCCTCGCGACAAGGACTAGGTTGCATTCTCATGCAAGATCGACACGTAATTGCCTATGCTTCACGACAATTGCACCCACATGAGGAGAATTATCCTACCCATGATCTAGAGCTTGCAGCCGTAGTCTATGCACTTAAGACCTGGCGACATTACCTCCTCGGTAATCGTTGCGAAATATTCACTGATCACCAAAGCCTGAAGTACATTTTCACCCAACCGGATCTAAATCTCAGGCAAAGACGTTGGGTTGAATTGATCACAGACTTCGACTTAGGAATAACCTACACCCCAGGGAAAGCCAACGTCATGGCTGATGCGCTAAGTCGTAAATCCTATTGTAACAATCTGATGTTACAACAAAGTCAACCGCTTCTCCATGAGGAATTTCGGAAGCTTAACATTCACATTGTTCCTCAAGGATTTCTTTCCACCTTGGTGGCAAAACATACCCTTACGGATCAGATTATCAAAGCACGGAAGGTAGATCCGGGAATCTCCCGCATCAAGAGAAACATTCAGAAAGAAATTGCGAATTGCTTCTCCATTAACGATCAAGGGGTCGTATACTTCGGAAATCGACTAGTGGTTCCCAAAGTGCGAAACCTGAGGCGATTGATCCTTAAGGAAGCTCATGAATCTCCTCTCACCATTCATCCCGGTAGCACTAAGATGTATCAGGACCTACGCCAGAGGTTCTGGTGGACTAGGATGAAGAGAGAAATTGCTCAGTATATTGCTAATTGTGACGTCTGTCGTCGTGTAAAAGCAGAGCATCAACGGCCTGCTGGCACCCTTCAACCCCTAGCTATTCCTGAATGGAAATGGGATAAAATTGGTATGGATTTCATTACCGGTTTTCCCAGGACCAAGAGAGGGAATAATGCTATTTTCGTCGTGGTCGATCGTCTTTCCAAAGTAGCCCATTTCTTACCTGTTCGTGAGAGTATAACCGCTAGTCAGCTGGCAGACTTATACATCTCCCGAATAGTGTCTCTCCATGGTGTTCCTTTGGAAATTAACTCGGATCGAGGAAGTCTCTTCACCTCTCGATTTTGGGAAAGTTTCCAAAATGCTATGGGAACCCGTCTCTCCTTTAGCACCGCTTTCCACCCTCAGTCGAGTGGTCAAGTGGAACGCGTCAACCAGATTCTAGAGGACATGCTTCGAGCCTCTGTTATCTCATTCGGGATGGACTGGGAGAAGTGCCTTCCATTTGCCGAATTCGCTTACAACAACAGTTATCAATCTAGCTTGGGTAAAGCCCCTTTTGAAGTTCTCTATGGACGACGGTGTCGAACACCCCTTAACTGGTCAGAGACCGGGGAAAGACAATTCTTTGGCCCGGATATGATTCAGGAAGCAGAAGAACAAGTTCGTATCGTTCGTGAAAAGTTGAAAACAGCTCAATCTCGTCAAAAGAGTCAATATGACCGAAAACATAAGGCTATGACTTTCGAGGTTGATGAGAAGGCTTATCTTCGGGTCACCCCTCTGAAGGGAACCCATCGTTTCGGTATCAAAGGCAAATTGGCTCCTCGTTACATTGGACCTTTTCGCATTCTCGCCAAACGAGGAGAAGTTGCCTACCAGCTGGAACTACCTCCGCATCTCTCCAGAGTCCACGATGTCTTCCACGTTTCTCAACTCAGGCGTTGCTTCTCGGATCCTATCCGTGGAGTGGACTACGAAACGCTTGATCTCCAAGATAATCTTACATATCGAGAGTACCCCATTCGTATCCTCGATCAGGCCGAACGTACCACTCGACGTCATAATATCAAGTTTCTCAAGGTTCAATGGTCGCACCATTCTGAGGATGAAGCAACTTGGGAAAGGGAGGATCGTCTTCGACTCGAGTACCCCGCCTTCTTCCCGGAGGAACCCAAATCTCGGGACGAGATTCTTTTGAGTGGGGGTGAGTTGTCACACCCTAGCTAGTCATGCATTAGAGTGTTGCATCATGTTTACTCTTTCATCAGAAACTTGAAATGGGGATGACAGAACCCCCAGTCCCCACTGAAACCAACTAGGGTTTACTAAAATAATTTTCAATGAACCTGAAATGCCCTTCTAAAATGCCCATCATTTTTGTCTTGGTTCAGAACCTCTGCCAAAAGTGGTGCACATTTTCCTAGGCCATCTTAGGGTTTTTGAATTAATTCATAAATATTTGAATTTGGGCATTTAAAATTATATAAAATATTTAAATGCTCAAATACCTCCAAACTAAAATGTTTCATGTTGGAAATAATCCAACTATGGACCAGGAGTGATTTGGTGATTTTTGAAGTTGCCTAGGTATTTTATTTAATTCAACAAAGTTGCAGAAGTATTAAAAAAAACAGAAACAGAAAAAAAGGGGGAAAGCTTACCTGGCGCCTGCCCCCGGCCCACCTGCCGGCCCAGCCCAGCACCGCTCCAGCGAGCTGCTTGCCGGCCAGGCAGGCAGGCAGGTGCCCGACGGCGACCGCAGCGTGCGCCACGCACCTGCTCACCGCCTCGCCGCTCCCCTCGCCAGGTGACGTCGTGGATCGGCCTCCCTCTCTCCCCCGAACCCCCCAGACACCCCCTCTCCTCTCCAGCTCCTCCCCCTCGCACGCCCCAGCCATGGCCGACGCCATCGCCGCCACCCCCTCGCCGTAGCCACGCCCTCCGACCACTCCACGCCGTCTCACCGTGTCCAGGAGCTCCGCCGCTGTCCACTTCATCGAGCAGCCGAGCCCCGAGCGCTCGCAACGCCCGAGTCCACCGCACCGACCTCGCCCGAGCTCACCGTCGCCGGAGATCCCCTTCAACGCCGTCATCGCTCCGGTCCATCTCCGGCCGCACCAAGGACTCCGTCGCACTCACTGTGAGCTTAGCCATCTTCCCCTCCCTTCCGTTCTTGCTCCCGAGCCGTGTAGCAACCTCCCGGAGCTCAACCGCACCCACTGCCGTGGAGCTCGTCGCCGACGTGCTCCCGGTCATCCTCCAGCCACAAACTGGTGTCCATCATGCTCACCGTGTCACTTAGCATCTAGCTAGCCACTCCCCGAGCCTCACCGACCCCTCTAGCGTCAAGTTCGTCTTCGGCCGAACCCTGGTGGCCGCCAAGGTCGTCGCCGGCGCCAACTCCGGCCACCCCGACCCCAACGGACTCCGCCAAGAGCTGCGGTTTGTCCTCAGCTCCACTCCGGTGATCTCCGCGGCCCATTTGGTGGCCGGAATAGCCAAAACCACTCCCGCCGCCGCGTCGGGCTCGCCGGCGGCTAAACGCCGGTGCAGCCGACCCGGGTTTGACCACGGGTGGGCCCCGGTTGACTCCCCTGAGTCAATGACAGGTGGGGCCCAGCCCTGTTAATTAAACAGGATTAGTTTTAATTAAATTTTAATTAAAATAATCACCCTGACATGCGGGACCCACTGTCAGGTTTGACCTGGACCAGTTCCGTTGACCTGCTGACGTCACACTGACGTCAGGCTGACGCAGTAATTGATTTTCTGGATTTAATTTTAATCAGGAAATTCCAGAATATTATTTAAACTTCAAAAATTCATAACTTTTATTCTGTAACTCCAAATTGGACAAGTTATATATGAAAAATGATCAGAAAAATCCAATCTATCCATCTGTACTATTTTCATGCATGATCAAACAAGTTAAATTGATGTTTTAAACAGATAAAGGAAAAGCACTTTAAAAGGCCATGTTGAGTTTGAAATTTGAATCCTTGATTCAAATTTGTTCAAACCCTTCTGGATTTAGTTGCATTAGCCCAATACACTCATTTTGCCATGTCTCATGCATGCATCATATTGTTGCATACTGTTTGGTAATGTTTGTGAATCGGTGCTCTCTGCGGCAGGTTCTGTCTCCGAGGAATACCGTGATTACCCTAACGAAGAACCGTATCAGTGCATCGAACCATCAGGCAAGCAACCAACCATTTGATCATATCGATACAATCCCATGTTCTCGCTCCTGCTCTCTTTTACTGCATTAAGACAACGCGTTTCAAACTGCTGTGTGCTACGGTAGTTGAACCCATTTCCTCTGCATGACCTGTCATTGCCACAGTAACTAGATGAAACCCACTAGCATGTGTAGGAGTTGTTTGAGCCATATGTATGTGTTGTTCCTACCTTGCCATGCCTGCTATGCTTAGAGTCGTGTCAGGTCTGGTTCATCTGGGTGATGGGCTAGAGTGAAATGTTTATGTCGGTAATGAGAGTGGTGTGGTGAACATGATTTGGTAAAGGTATCGATGAGAGGCCATGTAGGAGTACATGGTGGGTTGTTTCATTGAAGCCGACCTTAAGCACTGAGATCTGTATGTGTGATTTAAGAATCAGCTACTACCATGCATTGGGCCCGAAACCAATGGACCCTCTCGGCTTCTTATTCACCCTAGTTCTCCGTCCAGGAGTTGCAAGTAGTTTCTGGTGTTTGTAGCCTACTGGAGGCCGTGGACAGCGCTGACCGTAGGGGTGGGCTGTGATGCGGTAGGTACGTGGCCGGGTGTACCGAATACCCGTTAGGTATCTCGGGAACCCTGTTCACATCGTTCGGGGCCGTATGGGAAACCTCGGCCGGACTCCCTGCGGATGGAACCTAGATAGGCGATAAACCTGGACTGGAGGCTTAGGTGATTAGGTAGGTCGTGGCCAACACCCACGTTGGGCTTCCGCTTGAAGGTTGCCGAGTACATGTCGTGTAAACGACGGTAAGTGGTGAGAGCGTGTATGAAGAAGTACACCCCTGCAGGGTTAACATGATCTATTCGAATAGCCGCGTCCGCGGTAAAGGACTACTTGGTTGCTTATACAGTTCATAGACAAGTAAATGGAAACTACTAAAAGCCTCAAGATAAGTGTGAGTGCCGAGGATGGCTCTTCCGTAGGAAGACGGAGGTGGATCCTCGGTAGTGTATTGAAGTGGTGAGTAGTGGACTCGTGTGCGCAAAACCATTTCAGTTGGAGTATCGTAGGATAGCCTAGCCAAGAGTCAAAGCTGGCTTGCTGCAATAACTCCACCAACCCTTCTTGATACTATGCATGTATGTAGGATCTGATGTAAGTCTTGCTGAGTACCTTTGTACTCATGTTGCTATAATCTACATTTTTACAGAAGACGCTGCAACCCCTTCTGATGGGTTCTATGTAGACGTTGACATCAACGAGTAGGCTAAAGACCCAGGTGGTGACCCTGAGCTTGTGAAGGACCACGTAGTATAGCTAGGCTTTCCAAGCCTCTTTTTTTTTACTAGTTGTCTGTACTCAGACAAGTTACTTCCGCTGCTGGTTTGTATGACTGTATGACTTGTATGTGGGGTCGTGAGACCCGTACCTTTGTGTATGTTATGTATGGCTCACTGAGCCTTAAATAAAGTACTTGTGTCATAGAGTCATGTTGTGATGCTTCGTTGTATTTGCACATATCGAGCATATTGTGTGTATGATTGAAATGCTTGGTATGTGTGGGATCTCACTATCTAGTTGTTTATCTTTAGTAGCCTCTCTTACCAGGAAATGTCTCCTAGTGTTACCGCTGAGCCATGGTAGCTTGCTACTGCTCTGGAACACTTAGGCTGGCCGGCATGTGTCCTTCTTCGTTCCTGTGTCTGTCCCTTCGGGGAAATGTCACGCTTTGAGTACCGGAGTCCTGTTAGCCCGCTACAGCCCGGTTTACCGGAGTCCTGCTAGCCCAGTGCTACAGCCCGGACCCACTTGCTGATGACCGACACGTTCGAAGCTGGGTCATGGATGCCTGTCCCTGTAAGTCTGTGCCACTTTGGGTTTACGACTAGTCATGTCAGCCCGGGCTCTTTATCATATGGATGCTAGCGACACTATCATATACGTGAGCCAAAAGGCGCAAACGGTCCCGGGCAAAGGTAAGGCGACACCCGTGAGGATACCGTGCGTGAGGCCGCAAAGTGATATGAGGTGTTACCGGCTAGATCGATGTGACATCGAGTCGGGGTCCTGACACTCTTACTGATTTACCGCTATCGTTTTGGGGTTATGCTTTAGAGACGGCCGCATTCACGTTAAATAGGGCACCATCGAAATCCTTAGAGACGACACCTTATGAACTATGGTTTGGCAAGAAACCAAAGTTGTCCTTTCTGAAAGTTTGGGGCTGCGATGCTTATGTGAAAAAGCTTCAACCTGATAAGCTCGAACCCAAGTCGGAGAAATGTGTCTTCATAGGATATCCAAAGGAAACCATTGGATACACCTTCTATCACAGATCCGAAGGCAAGACTTTTGTTGCTAAATTCAGAAACTTTCTGGAGAAGGAGTTTCTCTCGAAAGATGTGAGTGGGAGGAAAGTAGAACTTGATGAGGTAACTATACCTGCTCCCTTATTGGAAAGTAGTACATCACAGAAAACTGTTTCTGCGACACCTACACCAATTAGTGAGGAAGCTAATGATAATGATCATGAAACTTAGGACAAGATACTACTGAACCTCGTAGATCAACCAGAGTGAGATCCGCGCCAGAGTGGTACGGTAATCCTGTTCTGGAAATCATGCTGCTAGATCATGATGAACATACGAACTATGAAGAAGCGACGGTGAGCCCAGATTCCGCAAAATGGCTTGAAGCCATGAAATCTGAGATGGGATCCATGTATGAGAACAAAGTATGGACTTTGGTTGACTTGCCCGATGATCGGCAAGCAGTTGAGAATAAATGGATTTTCAAGAAGAAGACTGATGCTGACGGTAATATTACTGTCTACAAAGCTAGACTTGTCGCAAAAGGTTTTCGACAAGTTCAAGGGGTTGACTACGATGAGACCTTCTCACCCGTAGCGATGCTTAAGTCTGTCCGAATCATGTTAGCAATTGCCGCATTTTATGATTATGAAATTTGGCAGATGGATGTCAAAACTGCATTCCTGAATGGATTTCTGGAAGAAGAGTTGTATATGATGCAACCGTAAGGTTTTGTCAATCCAAAGGGAGCTAACAAAGTGTGCAAGCTCCAGCGATCCATTTATGGACTGGTGCAAGCCTCTCGGAGTTGGAATAAACGCTTTGATAGTGTGATCAACACATTTGGTTTTATACAGACTTTCGGAGAAGCCTGTATTTACAAGAAAGTGAGTGGGAGCTCTGTAGCATTTCTGATATTATATGTAGATGACATATTACTGATTGGAAATGATATAGAATTTCTGGATAGCATACAGGGATACTTGAATAAGAGTTTTTCAATGAAAGACCTCGGTGAAGCTGCTTGCATATTAGGCATAAAGATCTATAGAGATAGATCAAGACACTTAATTGGACTTTCACAAAGCACATACCTTGACAAGATTTTGAAGAAGTTCAAAATGGATCAAGCAAAGAAAGGGTTCTTGCCTGTGTTACAAGGTGTGAAGTTGAGTCAGACTCAATGCCCGACCACTGCAGAAGATAGAGAGAAAATGAAAGATGTTCCCTATGCTTCAGCCATAGGCTCTATCATGTATGCAATGCTGTGTACCAGACCTGATGTGTGCCTTGCTATAAGTTTAGCAAGGAGGTACCAAAGTAATCCAGGAGTGGATCACTAGACAGCGGTCAAGAACATCCTGAAATACCTGAAAAGGACTAAGGATATGTTTCTCGTATATGGAGGTGACAAAGAGCTCATTGTAAACGGTTACGTTGATGCAAGCTTTGACACTGATCCGGACGATTCTAATCGCAAACCGGATACGTGTTTACATTAAACGGTTGAGCTGTCAGTTGGTGCAGTTCAAAACAAAGCGTCGTGGCGGGATCTACATGTGAAGCAGAGTACATAGCTGCTTCGGAAGTAGCAAACGAAGGAGTCTGGATGAAGGAGTTCATATCCGATCTAGGTGTCATACCTAGTGCATCGGGTCCAATGAAAATCTTTTTTGACAATACTGGTGCAATTGCCTTGGCAAAGGAATCCAGATTTCACAAGAGAACCAAGCACATCAAGAGACGCTTCAATTCCATCAGGGATCTAGTCCTGGTGGGAGACATAGAGATTTGCAAGATACATACGGAGCTGAATGTAGCAGACCCGTTGACTAAGCCTCTTCCACGAGCAAAACATGATCAGCACCAAAGCTCCATGGGTGTTAGAATCATTACTGTGTAATCTAGATTATTGACTCTAGTGCAAATGGGAGACTGAAGGAAATATGCCCTAGAGGCAATAATAAAGTTATTATTTATTTCCTTATATCATGATAAAAGTTTATTATTCATGCTAGAATTGTATTAACCGGAAACATAATACATGTGTGTGAATACATAGACAAACAAAGTGTCACTAGTATGCCTCTACTAGACTAGCTCGTTAATCAAAGATGGTTATGTTTCCTAACCATTGACAAAGAGTTGTCATTTAATTAACGGGATCACATCATTAGTTGAATGATCTGATTGACATGATCCATTCCATTAGCTTAGCATCCGATCGTTTAGTATGTTGCTATTGCTTTCTTCATGACTTATACATGTTCCTATGACTATGAGATTATGTAACTCCCGTGTGCCGGAGGAACACTTTGTGTGCTACCAAACGTCACAACGTAACTGGGTGATCATAAAGGTACTCTACAGGTGTCTCCAAAGGTACATGTTGGGTTGACGTATTTCGAGATTAGGATTTGTCACTCCGATCGTCGGAGAGGTATCTCTGGGCCCTCTATGCAATGCACATCACTTAAGCCTTGCAAGCAATACAACTAATGAGTTAGTTGCGAGATGATGTATTACAGAACGAGTAAAGAGACTTGCCGGTAACGAGATTGAACTAGGTATTGGATACCGACGATCGAATCTCGGGTAAGTAACATACCGATGACAAAGGGAACAACGTATGTTGTTATGTGGTCTGACTGATAAAGATCTTCGTAGAATATGTAGGAGCCAATATGGGCATCCAGGTCCTGCTATTGGTTATTGACCGGAGACATGTCTCGGTCATGTCTACATTGTTCTCGAACCCGTAGGGTCCGCACTCTTAAGGTTTCGATGACAGTTATATTATGAGTTTATACGTTTTCGACGTACCGAAGGTTGTTCGGAGTCCCAGATTTGATCACGGACATGACGAGGAGTCTCTAAATGGTCGAGACATAAAGATTGATATATTGGATGGCTATATTCGGACACCGGAAGTGTTCCGGGTGATTTCAGAGAAAACCGGAAAGCCGGAGGGTTACCGGAACCCCCCGGGAGAAGTAATGGGCCATATGGGCCTTAGTGGAGAGAGAGAGGGGCAGCCAAAGGTGGGCCGCGCGCCTCCTCCCCCCTAGTCCGAATTGGACTAGGAGAGGGGGGGCGGCGCCCCCCTTTTCTTCTCCCTCCCCACTTCTTTCCCCCTCCTAGTAGGAGTCCTACTCCTACTAGGAGGAGGACTCCTCCTTGGCGCGCCATAGGGGCCGGCCGGCCTCCTCCTCTCTTGAACCTTTATATACGCAGGCAGGGGCACTCCAGAAACACACAAGTTGATCCACGTGATCATATTCTTAGCCGTGTGCGGCGCCCCCTGCCACCATAGTCCTCGATAATATTGTAGCGGTGCTTTGGCAAAGCCCTGCGACAGTAGTACATCAAGATCGTCACCACGCCGTCATGCTGACGGAACTCTTCCCCGACACTTTGCTGGATCGGAGTCCGGGAATCGTCATCGAGCTGAACGTGTGCTAAAACTCGGAGGTGTCGTAGTTTCGGTGCTTGTTCGGTCAGGCCGTGAAGACGTACGACTACATCAACCGCGTTGTTATAACGCTTCCGCTGTCGATCTACAAGGGTATGTAGATAACACTCTCCCCTCTCGTTGCAATGCATCACCATGATCTTGCCTCTGCGTAGGAAATTTTTTGAAATTACTACATTCCCCAACAACTAGTGCTTAAGAAATGGTGGCCTAGGCTGCTGTTGATGACAGTGCTCCTAAAATTCCTCAGCTTGTGGCTCCAGAGACTGTGATTCAAGATGTTGTGAAGACTTCAACTGCTAATCTTCAGCCCAAGTCACAGAATCCTCACACCAAGAAGCAGAAGTTCAAGGATGATGACTTCTTTGCTGACCATCATTTCTTCTCTGACTACAATCCATATGACTCGGCATGACTTTGTCGCAAGCGTTTTTGGACTGCCAGTCAGATGAATTTCTATTCCTCATTGTTGTTTGATAAGGACAAAGTTTTTGACCATGAGCAACTTCCTCATGTGGACATGGAGTCTCTACCGTGCATCATCCCAGTCCTCAGTTTTCTTCATGACGCTAGACCACTCAATTTCTGCACTGTCTGCGATTGGAATGAAGAACTCATTCTTCAATTCTTCGCCATGCTACACATCACTAGAAATGTTGAAGATGTCAATTCATGGGTGCTGGACTGGATGACTGAAAACACTCACTACAAAGCTCCGGCCTCTGAATTGCTTCACGCCATCCCAGTCAATCCACCCAGTGGAGGTGCAAGGCTCATCTATGCTGAACCTGAACTCACCAACCATCTGATGTAAGTACTGATGAAGCCTTTGGCCAGGCCAAGCTCCAAGGACCAGATTCATAGTGAAGGAATTGCTCTATGTGCAAAGGACGATCTACAGAATATTGACCAAAACCCTGAGTCCAATCAAGGGCCACAACTCTGATGAAGAAAATATTGTTGGCATTATGAAGAATCTTCTGTTCAATATCATTCATGGTATTCCTATCAACTATCATGATTTCTTCATGAGGACTTTGACCAATGCTACTTTGTCACCGTTTGAGTTGAAGCCTTACGCTCCCTGTATCAGGAGATTCATCAGATCAAGGTCTTCAATTCATTACAAGGCTGACTTTCAAAACCCAATGAACGACACCACGACAGGCCCTACCTCAATGAACAAACCCAACAACGCTGGCGCTCCTCCATCGACATCGTGATGATATTCTTCAGGGGCGTTAGTCCTCATTTTTTGTCCCTTTTGGTCATTTGATGACAAAGGGGGGGAAATTTGAGTTAGTATTAAAGCGGGTCTCTTATATGGGCGTTTTTTGTTAAGTTACAACTCTCGCTCTTCTGAAGTGTTTGTTGGATCGAGTTGTAAACTTAAGCCCCATGGTGGTCTAATACTTTTGCTCTGTTTTCTGCAGTCTATTTCCTCAAGTATGTTAATGCACACATGCTGAATTATATCGGTCATCATATTTCATCATGCATTTCAAATTCTACATATCATATGTTAAATGCGTGTATGAATTACAAGATATAGGGGGAGATCTCCATGATTCTACTCTACAATGTGCATTTTCTATTTCAAAGCAAATTCCTAAAATATGCACAATTTCAAAGGGAGTTCTTCTATATATATCTTGCAATCAAATTCCTCAATATCAGTATTTACACTTCATATGTTTATCCCCGTTGAAAACTTAACCTATATTGTTATCAATCACCAAAAAGGGCAAGATTGTAATTGCATCTAGTACCCCTTAGTGATTTTGGTGTATTAAAGACTTATAGGTAAAGGGACTAATGTGTTTGTGGGTGTACACAGGTCTATAAGTCTATGAGGAGTTTGATATTTACGATGAAAGTCGCCCCTAAAAATGAATGTCTTCAGCTGAAGACTTTGGTTTTCTTCAAGACTTTGAAAGTGAAGAAATTGGTGTGACCGTGAAGACTTGGTCTTCTTCCGAGGAATATGAAGTGTGAAGATTTTCGTTTTCGTAGTTTCATTTTTCTCTTTCTTGAGTCATAGGAAACACTGTACTGTTAAAGGGGGTCGAGGTAAAACTAAGGAAAACTTTCCAAGTGATGCTCATCTCAAAATCCTACACCTACCCAATCCTTTTGAGTGAAGCCATTGGAAATCTCATATAGTTTAGTCAATATCTTCAGTAATAGAGACAAAGTTCTTCTGTTCTCTAAGGAATTTGTCCTGACTGAGGAGTTAAGAATTCGCCAGTGCGGATTGCCTACAAGTCAGGAACATGATAGCCCTAGGGAATTTGATACTCAAATATCCAACCGTTGTTATGCTACGCACCAGCTATCCCAAAATATCTACCCACCTAAAGGTCATATCATTGAAGGGCATTTATGTATTATCATGTCGGGCTGCTCCCTAGGCTATAAATAGCCGCCCTCTACAACCACTAGTTGGTTGGCTTCTCTGAGAGAAATTGTCACTTGTCATTGAGAGCATCCCATCCTCCGAGGACTTTGAGCAAAAATCATCAAATGAGGAAAACCCAAACCCAAACACCTACAAACCCAAAGTGATTGAGCATCACTGAAGAGATTGTTCCTATGTGGAACCGATGCTTGTTACCTTTGAGGGCTGTGTATCCTGCAGACAGTTAGGCGTCATGGTCTAGAGCATCAAAGAGGAAATTGTGGATCGCCGAGTGACCAAGTCTGTGAAGGTTTGGAAGTCACTAAAGACTTACCACGAGTGATTGGGCGATGTCTGTGTGATCTTAGCTCAAGGAGAATACAGTGAGGACTGTGTGTCCAAGACTATGTGTCCTCAGGTTTAAATACCTAGCTGCTCCAACCAGACGTACGACTATTACATCAATTGGAACTGGTGTACCAAATCATTGTCTTCACCAAGCTACTGGTTCTATTTTCTCAACCCTTTCATTTCCTCATTCTTGTGTTGAATTACTTGATCGTTACTCTTTGAAGACTTTGACTGAAGAATTTCTCAATTTCCTCAATCCTATTTCTTCAGTCAATTTGTCTTCAGCCTGCTTATCCTATCCTCACGCTACTTGTACTCTGTGCTTGTTTTCATTTCATCATGATGACTGTGCTACTGCTCTGTTATGCTTGCACCTGAGTACCTATTCTGGTGCCAAGTAGTTCGTTGCTTAGGAATTTACTCACCTTGAAATTCCTCTATGACGAATTTGTAAAAATCGCCTATTCACCCCTATAGTCAATATAACGCACTTTGAATTTGTATCAGAGCAAGGTACTCCCTTGTTCTGTGTGATTATGGTATAACCACCCAGAGTTTTAGTTATGTTGACTGCAGGCATGATCAAGGTCTCGGCTGGGTGTCCTACCTTCTTTGGGACGGACTAGCCCTATTGGAGGAATAAGACGCGAATGCATCTTGAGGCAATTGACAACGATCTCTGGTACATTGTGGAAAATGGCACTCCCTCCGTCACTCCTACAATCAATGCTGCTGATGTGAAGAGATTCAAGCAACTCGACCCTTAAGCGAAGAACATCATATGTGGCCATCTGAGCAAAGGGTAGTATGGTAGAATGAGTGCTTTGGAGATAGCTAAGCTTATCTAGGATAGGCTGTAAAGGGCAATGAAGGAGTCTCAACTCAATGCAACTCTCGAGTTGACGTTCTTCGCAATCTCTTCAACCGCTTCAAAAGACTTGACAATGAAAATGTTCGGCAAACCTTCGATCGCCTCACTGAGATCTCAAATGAGCTTCAAGCACTTGGTGCTAGTGACATCACCGACCATGAGGTGGTGAAGAAATTGCTGAGATCATTGGATTCCTCATTTGACACTCTTGCACTAATGATTCAAGAACATGGAGACTACAAGTCACTTGATCCTGCTGATATCCTCGAGAGGCTAAATACTCATGAGTTCCAGCTTGCTGAGAAGAGAGATCTCTACGGATCGAGCTATGGCAGATCACGCACACTGAAGACCAAAGCAGTCTCTGAATCTGAAGGAGAAGATTCTGGTAGCAGCCTTGGTGATCCTGAAGAACTGAGTCAAGAGCTAGAAATGCTCAAGAGGAAATTCTAGAAGTTCTCAAGGCGTGGTCGCTTTGGTAAATCGTCAAGAGGTGATGACTTGAAATCAGATTCCTCATCCCGTGACTACAAGAAGAGAACCTGCCACAAATGCAAGAAACCTGGTCACTACATTACTGATTGTCCTCAGTGGGAGAAGGAATCAAAGAAGAAGAAATACAAGGATTATAGTTCTGATGATGCAAAGAAGAAAAAGAAATCTTCAAAGTCCTCATCGTCAAAATCTTCGAAGTCCTCATCTCACAAGAAGAGCAGCTCCAAAAAGGCTCGGGCATTCATTGGCAAGGAAATGGACTCTGAAGCTGAATCTGAGGAAAATGAGGAAGAAGAGGCATCTGAGGAGTCGGAATCTAGTGTGGCGAGCCTAGCCCTTGTTACTTCTTTCGTCAGCAAGTCTATCTTCAACTCTGAGGAAAATGACTATCCCAACACTGCTGACAATGGCGATGATGACTACGCTCCCACCTATTGCTTCATGGCAAAAGGTGCCAAGGTACTCAAATATCTCTCCTCTGAATCAAGTGAGGATGAATCTGATGAAAACCTCAAGCCCAACTATTCTAAACTTGCTAAGATTGTTGTAAAGCAACAAAATGCTTTTTAAAAGGTTCAAAATATGCTAGACAAAAGAGATAACTTGTTGGGTGAAGAAATGTATCAAAATCAAATTCTGACTGATAATCTTCACATACTTCAGTCTAAGTTTGACAACCTTCAAAGTCATCATAACAGTCAGATCATGAGAAGCTTTCTTAGGAATTTCTTCAAAGAAAGCAAGATCTTGAGAAGCTAAGGGTGAGTTATGAAGATCTTCAGAAGGAATGTGATTCATCACTTGCTCAATAGATCAGTGCCGCTTAGGCTGAATTCATTCCACCATGTTTGAAATGCATTGAACGTGAATCTGCTAATTCTTCACCTGAAAGTTCAAATGCTTCTATTGCTGCAAATTCTTCAATCTACTAATCTGTGCGGTCCGGCGGTGGCTCCGTCTGGCCGACGACGACTCGGCTGGGGATCGAAATCAGAGCAGTCGCAGCCTGGCAGGGTGGCCAACTCGCTGGGTTGACCCCTGTGCGGGGCTGTGTTAGGGACAAGCAGAGGAGCAGGCGGCAGCGGCGTAAGGATTTTGCTGGGCAACCACCTCAAAACATTATTGCTCCACTGGGAAAAGATGGAAGGGATAAAGAAAATTCCATGGACATCCACATCTCATGGGAGAAAGAAAGCTTCAGACGTGGTTTCCGTCGGGTTCTGATTATTTTAGCATAGGGAGGAATTTGGCAATGTTTTGGTAGGCCAGTGCCTTCCGCCGCTCGCCTCGACCCGGTGCCCCGCCAACCACGACCACCACCTCGAAGGAGGCACGAGTGGAGGTGGTGGTGGTCGGCTGGTCTCCTCACCGTGCCACTCTGTGCCTCTCGGTGCGTAATCATATGCACGATGTGTGTCTTGACCCTGTTAGCTGGTGGACGTTGGTCAGGGAGCTGTTGGGGAACGCAGTATTTAAATTTTTTTACCTACGATCACGGAAGATCTATCTAGGAGATGTGTAGCAACGAGCGGGGAGAGTGTGTCCACGTACCCTCGTAGACCGAAAGCGGAAGCGTTTAGTAGCGCGGTTCATGTAGTCGAACGTCTTTGTGATCCAACCGATCCAAGCACCGAACGTACGTCACCTTCGCGTTCAGCACACGTTCAGCTCGATGCCGTCCCTCGATCTCTTGATCCAGTTGAGGACGAGGGAGAGTTCCGTCAGCATGACGGCATGGCGATGGTGATGATGAAGTTACCGGCACAGGGCTTCGCCTAAGCACTACGATGATATGACAGAGGTGTGTAAGTTTGGAGGGGGCACCGCACACGGCTAAGAGAAGGCTTGATGTGCCTTTGGGGTGCCCCCTGCCCACGTATATAAAGGAGGGAGGGAGAGAAGCCGGCCCTCTAGGGGCGTGCCAAAGGTATGGAGTCCTACTAGGACTTCCAAGTCCTAGTAGGAATCCCTATCCTTTTCGGAGTAGGAGAGAAGGAAAGAGGGAAATAGAGAGGGAGTAGGAAAAGGCCAGGGGGAAGCCGCCCCTTCCCATAGGAACATTTCCGATGTCCGAATATAGCCTTCCATTATATGAATCTTTACCACTCGGCCATTTCGAGACTCCTCGTCATGTCCGTGATCTCATCCGGGACTCCGAACAAACTTCGGTCATCAAATCGCACTACTCATAATACAAATCTTCATCAAACGTTAAGCGTGCGGACCCTACGGGTTTGAGAACTATGTAGACATGACCGAGACACATCTCCGATCAAATAACCAATAGCAGAACCTGGATGCTCATATTGGCTCCTACATATTCCACGAAGATCTTTATCGGTCAAACCGCATAACAACATACATTGTTCCCTTTGTCATTGGTATGTTACTTGCCCGAGATTCAATCATCGGTATTATCATACCTAGTTCAATCTCGTTACTGGCAAGTCTCTTTACTCATTCCCTAATGCATCATCCCGCAACTAACTCATTAGTTACAATGCTTGCATGGCTTATAGTGATGTGCATTACCGAGAGGGCCCGGAGATACCTCTCCAATACACGGAGTGACAAATCCTAATCTCGATCTATGCCAACTCAACAAACACCTTAAGAGACACCTGTAGAGCATCCTTATAATCACCCAGTTATGTTGTGATGTTTGATAGCACACAAGGTGTTCCTCTGGGATTCGGGAGTTGCATAATCTCATAGTCAGAGGAACATGTAGAAGTCATGAAGAAAGCAATAGTAATATAACTAAATGATCATTATGCTAAGCTAACGAATGGGTCTTATCCATCGTATCATTCTCTAATGATGTGATCCCGTTCATCAAATGACAACACATGGTCTATGGTCAGGAAACTTAACCATCTTTGATTAACGAGCTAGTCAAGTAGAGGCATACTAGGGACTCTCTGTTTGTCTATGTATTCACACATGTACTAAGTTTCTGGTTTAATAGAGATCTAGCATGAATAATAAACATTTATCATGATATAAGGAAATATAAATAAAAACTTTATTATTGCCTCTAGGGCATATTTCCCTAAAAACATCAGGGGGAGCCACGAAACCACTTTTCCACCGCCGCAACTTTCTGTACCCGTGAGATCCCATCTGGGGCCTTTTCCGGCGATTTGCCGGAGAGGGATTTGATCATCGACGGCCTCTACATCAACACCATAGCCTCTCCCATGATGTGTGAGTAGTTTACCACAGACCTTCGGGTCCATACTTATTAGCTAGATGGCTTCTTCTATCTCTTTGGTTCTCAATACAAAGTTCTCCTCGATGTTCTTGGAGATCTATTCGATGTAATACTTTTTGCGATGTGTTTGCCGAGATCCGATGAATTGTGGATTTATGATCAAGTTTATCTATGAACAATATTTGGGTCTTCTCTGAATTCTTATATGCATGATTTGATATCTTTGCAAGTCTCTTCGAATTATCGGTTTAGTTTGGCCTACTAGATTGATCTTTCTTGCAATGGGAGAAGTGCTTAGCTTTGGGTTCAATCTTGCGGTGTCCTTTCCCAGTGACAGTAGGGGCAGCAAGGCACGTATTGTATCATTGCCATCAAGGATAAAAAGATGGGGTTTATATCATATTGCTTGAGTTTATCCCTCTACATCATGTCATCTTGCCTAAAGCATTACTATGTTCTTATGAACTTAATACTCTAGATGCATGTTGGATAGCGGTCGATGTGTGGAGTAATAGTAGTAGATGCATAATCATTTTGGTCTACTTAACATGCAAATGATGCCTATATTTCATAATCATTGCCTAGATATTCTCATAACTATGAGCTCTTCTATCAATTCCTTGGGAGTAATTTGTTCACCCACCGTAATACTTGCTATGATGAGAGAAGCCACTAGTGAAACCTATGGCCCCGGGTCTCTTCCTTATTATATTGCATCTCTTTTATTGTCGCATCTCCTTTAACACCAATATAAATAAATAATAAGTTAATTATAGAATATTAAAGTGGTGGTTTTCTTTCATATACTAACGGAGCTCATGAGATTTTCTGTTGAATTTTGTGTTGTGAAGTTTTCAAGTTTTTGGGTGAACATTTGATGGATTTTGGAACAAGGAGTGGCAAGAGCCTAAGCTTGGGGATTCCCATGGCACCATAAGGTAAAATTCACGGACAAGCAAAAGCCTAAGCTTGGGGATGCGCCGGAAGGCATCCCATCTTTCGTCTTCGTTTATCGGTAACTTTACTTGAGGCTATATTTTTATTCACCACATGATATGTGTTTTGCTTGGAGCATCTTGTATGATTTGAGTCTTCGCTTTTTAGTTTACCACAATCATCCTTGCTGTACACACCTTTTGGGAGAGACACACATGAATCGGAATTTATTAGAATACTCTATGTGCTTCACTTATATCTTTTGAGCTAGATAATTTTGCTCTAGTGCTTCACTTAAATCTTTTTAGAGCACGGTGGTGGTTTTATTTTATAGAAATTATTGATCTCTCATGCTTCACTCATATTATTTTGAGAGTCTTTTAGGACAGCATGGTAATTGGTTTGGTTAGAAAATTAGTCCTAATATGATGGGCATCCAATATGGGTATATTAAAAACTTTCATATAGAGTGCATTAAAAAGTATGAGAAGTTTGATACTTGATAATTGTTTTGAGATATAAAGATGGTGATATTAGAGTCCCGCTAGTTGAGTAATTTTGAAATTGAGAAATACTTGTGTTGAGGTTTGCAAGTTCTGTAGCATGCACGTATGGTAACCATTGTGTGACAAATTTGAAGCAGGTGTTCTTTGAGTGCCTTCCTTATAAGTGGCGGTCGGGGACAAGCGATGGTCTTTTCCTACCAATCTACCCCCTAGGAGCATGCGCGTAGTGCTTGGTTTGATGACTTGTAGATTTTTGCAATAAGTATGTGAGTTCTTTATGACTAATGTTGAGTCCATGGATTATACGCACTCTCACCCTTCCACCATTGCTAGCCTCTCTTGTGCCGCGCCACTTTCGCTGGTACCATAAACCCATCATTTACCTTCCTGAAAACAACCACCGTACCTACCTATTATGGCATTTCCATAGCCATTTTGAGATATATTGCCATGCAACTTTCCACCGTTCCGTTTATTATGACACGCTTCATCATAGTCATATTGCTTTGCATGATCATGTAGTTGAAATCGTATTTGTGGCATGGCCACCATTCATAATTTTTTATACATGTCACTCTTGATTCATTGCACATCCCGGTACACCGCCGGAGGCATTCACATAGAGTCATATTTTGTTCTAAGTATCCAGTTGTAATTCTTGAGTTGTAAGTAAATAAAAGTGTGACGATCTTCATTATTAGAGCATTGTCCCATGTGAGGAAAGGATGATGGAGACTATGATTCCCCCACAAGTCGGGGTGAGACTCCGGAAGAAAAACAAAAAAAGAGAAGAAGGCCCAACAAAAAATGAGAGAAAAAGAGAGAAGGGGAAATGTTACTATCCTTTTTCCACACTTGTGCTTCAAAGTAGCACCATGATCTTCATGATAGAGAGTCTCTTATGTTGTCACTTTCATATACTAGTGGGATTTTTTCATTATAGAATTTGGCTTGTATGTTCCAATGATGGGCTTCCTCAAATTGCCCTAGGTCTTCGTGAGCAAGCAAGTTAGATGCACACCCACTTAGTTACTTTTGTTTAGCTTTCATACACTTATAGCTCTAGTGCATCCGTTGCATGGCAATACCTACTCACTCACATTAATATCTATTGATGGGAATCTCCATAGCCCATTGATACACCTAGTTGATGTGAGACTATCTTCCTCCCTTTGTCTTCTCCACAACCACCATTCTATTCCATCTATAGCGCTATGTCCATGGATCGCGCTCATATATTGCGTAAAAGTTGAAAGAATTCAAAAAGGCGAAGTATGAAATAATTGCTTGGCTTGTCATCGGGGTTGTGCATGATGGGAGCATTTTGTGTGACAGAAATGAAGCATGGCCAAACTATATGATTTTTTAGGGATCAGCTTTCTTTGGCTATGTTATTTTGAGAAGACATAATTTCTTGGTTAGTATGCTTGAAGTATTATTATTTTTATGTCAATATTAAACTTTTGTCTTGAATCTCTTGGATCTAAACATTCATGCCACAATAAAGAAAACTACATTGAAAATTATGTTAGGTAGCATTCCACATCAAAAATTCTGTTTTTATCATTTACGTACTCGAGGACGAGCAGGAATTAAGCTTGGGGATGCTTGAAACGTCTCCAACGTATCTATAATTTTTTATTGTTCCATGCTATTATATTATCTGTTTTGGCTGTTTAATGGGCTTTAATATGCTCTTTTATATTCTTTTTGGGAATAACCTATTAACCGGAGGCCTAGTGCCAGTTTATGTTTTTTTGCCTATTTTAGTGTTTCGCAGAAAAGGAATATCAAACGGAACGAAACCTTCGCGAGGATATTTCTTGGAACAAACACAAACCAGGAGACTTGGAGTGGAAGTCTGGAACTCCGCGAAGCTTCCATGAGGCAGGAGGGTGCGCCCAAGGGGGTAGGCGCGCCCCCACCCTCGTGGGCCCCACGGAGCTCCACTAACGTACTTCGTTCGCCTATATATACTCTTATACCCTAAAAACATCAAGGGGAGCCACGAAACCACTTTTCCACCGCTGCAACTTTCTGTACCCGTGAGATCCCATCTGGGGCCTTTTCCGGCGATCTGCCTGAGGGGGCTTCGATCATGGAGGGCTTCTACATCAACACCATAGCGTCTCCGATGATGTGTGAGTAGTTTACCACAGACCTTCGGGTGCATACTTATTACCTAGATGGCTTCGTATCTCTCTTTTGTTCTCAATACAAAGTTCTCCTCGATGTTCTTGGAGATCTATTTGATGCAATACTTTTTGCGGTGTGTTTGCCGAGATCCGACGAATTGTGGATTTATGATCAAGTTTATCTATGAACAATATTTGGTTCTTCTCTCAATTCTTATATGCATGATTTGATATCTTTGCAAGTCTCTTCGAATTATTGGTTTAGTTTGGCCTACTAGATTGATCTTTCTTGCAATGGGAGAAGTGCTTAGCTTTGGGTTCAATCTTGTTGCCATCAAGGATAAAAAGATGGGGTTTATATCATATTGCTTGAGTTTATCCCTCTACATCATGTCATCTTGCCTAAAACATTACTCTTTTCTTATGAACTTAATACTCTAGATGCATGATGGATAGCAGTCGATGTGTGGAGTAATAGTAGTAGATGCATAATCGTTTTGGTCTACTTAACATGCAAATGATGCCTATATTTCATAATCATTGCCTAGATATTCTCATAACTATGCGCTCTTCTATCAATTGCTCGACAGTAATTTGTTCACCCACCATAATACTTGCTATGATGAGAGAAGCCACTAGTGAAGCCTATGGCCCCCGGGTCTCTTCCTTATTATATTGCATCTCTTTTCCTATCGCATCTCGTTTACTATTTTGCAATCTTTACTTTCCAATCTATACAACTAAAATACCTAAAATATTTATCTTCTATCTTTATCAGATCTCACTTGCGCAAGTGACCGTGAAGGGATTGACAACCCCTTTGTTGCGTTGTTTGCAAGGTTCTTGATTGTTTGTGCAGGTACTAGGTGACTTGCGTGTTAGAGCATCTCCACTCGTTGGCGCCCCCAGGAGGTCTTTTTTCGCCGCTTGGGATCGCGCCGGAGGAATTTTTGGCTATGGGAAGCAAAATTTCCCAGCCGCCCCCACCCAAGATGCATTCCGAGGATGCGTGGCAGCACCGCAGCTCGACACCGCCTCCAGCACCATCGAGGACGCCTGCCACCGTCCGCCGCACGCTCCTTGGCACGGGCCTCGCCGCCGCGTACCGCCATACCTCCATCGAGCTCCCTCCTCCACGCGAGTGCGAGCTCTGCCACGGCCGTGCGAGCGCGAGCCCCGCCACAGCATGTGCAGCAGCCACACCACCCGCGAGGTCGAGGAGCGAGGAGAGGAGGGAGGAGGAGGAAGGAGGAGGAAGGGGGGCGCCTGGCCGCGCCCGCTCCTGGCTGCGTGCGCCCTCCGTGGCCGGCGCCGACAAGGACGGAGAGGAGGGTGGAGGAGGAAGGGGGCGCCTGGGCGCGCCCGTGCCCGCCTGTGCCTTGCCGTGCGCGCCCTCCGTAGTCGGCGTCAATGAGGATGGAGAGGAGGGAGGAGGAGGAGGAAGGGGGCACCCGGGACGCCACACCCCACGCCGAGGACGAGTCCGGGAGCACGCTGCTCGCCCTCACGGAGATCCTCCTCGCCAAGGGAGCCAAGCACGCCGGCTCCGACGCGCTCCATGTGGCCGCCCGTCGTGTCTGCTTCTCCCCGCTCATCCTCCTCCTCCGCTTCCTGGGGCTCGGCGAGGCGATTCTGGCGGCCGGAGCGGCGAGTAGGCGGGCGGCAGGGTGGCGCGAGGCAGTGCGGCGAGGAGGCGGGCGGCGAGCGGGGAGAGAAGCGAGGAAAAGTGGGTGAGATTCCTTTCGCATGTGGGCGAGCGGGTTGAGAGAGAGGGAAGAGAGGCTGACCTGTGGGGTTTCGGCATGCAAAAGGGAGTGCCGGCGGTCCCAAGCGCCTCCCGGTAGGCTGGGTGTGGGCTGCGGTCGCCGACGCTGTTTTTGCTTCAATCCGGCGAAAAACAAGGACTTGGGGGCGTGAGTGGGAGGATTTTTTGCTGCCGGTGCTAAAAAAGTGGCCTGGGGGGCGTTCCTGGGGGGCGTGGGTGGAGATGCTCTTATCTCCTACTGGATTGATACCTTGGTTCTCAAAAACTGAGGGAAATACTTATGCTACTTTGCTGCATCACCCTTTCCTCTTCAAGGGAAAACCAACACATGCTCAAGAGGTAGCAAGGCCCAACAAAGTCTACATGAAGAAAAGTTGTGTAGTATACATCAATTCTTTATGGAGGGAAATACTTTCTACTGTGGTGCTATAACACCTTTCTTCTTCGGGAAAATCCAACAACTCGTACATGAGTAGCAAGAGACACCCAACTTACAGAACAAACCGAGGAACCACATAGATCCGTTTCTTTCTAGCTCGGCTGCTGCTGCATGTACGTGCTAATTAGAGGTAGTATTAACCCTAGGGATAGTTTTAATGGTTTTCCTAATATGTATCGAACCGGTGGTCCATAGGTGTACCCTTGAATGCTTGAGAGGTCTTGATGCATCTAGGACATATTTCCTTCAAGGCCTTGATGGGATTCCTTTCTTATTTTATCAACATTTTTGGGATTTAGTTAAGGATGATTTAGTATCTCTTTAAAGATTTTCATAATGCCTCCTTTGCATTTATTGATTTAATTTTGCTATCTTTGCCTTCATCCTGGAAGAGGATGAGGCTACTTACATGAAGAAATAGACCTATTAGTCTGCTGACTTGTAGATTTAAATGTTTTTACTATAGTACCGACTAACCGAATTTCTACAATTCTCCATAGACTGATTACTAATAGCAAGTCTAATTTCCTTAAAGTTATAATTATCTCGGAAAGAGTAGTTATAGCCCATGAGGTTCTACATTCATTCCATTCCTCTAAGGATAAATGTTTAGTTCTTAAGACGGATTATAAAAGAAAACCTTTGTTATGGTTATTCTTGATTTCCTAGCTGAGCTCCTAGAGATTAGGGGATTTGGTGGAAATGGTCTCACTGGATCCACCCTATTAGACATGGAGCCTCTATAGGAGTTACAACCAACAATGTGGAGGGTAATAACTTTTTAAATTATTAGTTGATGTTCTTACTATGAGGCTAGCTAAGCCTGCATCTCATGAACTAAGTTTGGGGCTCTACCCATCTTTCTGCCGATGATACTATTATTTTCCTTAAAATGCTGACATTAAGCAAGCTACCAATCTCAAGCTAGTTCTCTCTTGCTTCAAGAGAGTTTCTCGGAGGGGAATCAACTAATCTAACGGAGAGCTGATTTCGTAGATTAACTAGGACAAAGTAGATGTGTCTTTCCATACCTGAGAGAAGATATCAAACCTCTTATAGATAATATTATGAAAAGGATTGCTAGATAGAGAGGTATACTCTTATCTTATAGATGTGGACTTATTCTTGCACATGCCTATCTTGCAAACATCCCAATTTACTTTCTCTCATTCCTAAAATTTCATATGTGGGTGACAGAGATGATAAACACTCAAATATCTCATTTCCTTTGGAATGACTTTGAGTGGTAGAGGAAATTTCACCTATAAATTAGAGTGCCTAGTATGTATGAATAAACAATTAGGAAGTTTAGGTGTTCCGAATTTGCAAGATGACAATATATATGTGCCGGTTGGGTTCTTGGGTTAAGATATACACTATGTGGGGAGGAAAAAATTGGAAAATTATTATAGACCACAAATACAACACTATCAGACCTATTTTTTTTGCACCTCCCCATTTACTCTAGGTTTTGGAAGGGGTTATGTCCATAGTGAAAGCTATTTAATTTGGTTTTAGGTTGCAAATTGATAATGGTGCTCAAACCCGATTCTGGGAAGACACCTGGCTTGGCACCTCCCTTTTGGCCATCCAATTTGGGCTACTCTATGTTATTTGCAGTGAGACTTTTAAAAGCATTAGTAACATTTGGGATGGACATTAGCTTAAGCTTACTTTCAGAAGGAATTTTGATAGTTGGCTTATGGATCAATGGTACCAGTTAGTAGAAATGGCAAAAAGCTTAGAGCTTTCACACGACTTAGACTCTCTCATTGGGCTATTAGAGAACAAAAGGCAATGATCTACTAGCCCCCTATACTATGCGATTAAGTTTAGGGGGGTCCATTTTATGTATATTCGTACTATTTGGACCCCTAGGGTTCATCCAAATTTTTTATTTTCCTCTTGCTGTTCTGATAGAACAAACTATTACTATGGATAACTTGAGGAAAAGTGACATCATAAAACCCTTAAACTGTGTGTTTTTCGATGGGGATGAATCTATTCAACTCATGTTTAATTGTGTGGTAGCCAAAAAAACATTTGGCCTTGTATTAGGGAACATTTTGGTGTGTAGTTGATTTTGATTATATATCTATAGCTAGGTTCTAGCTTTCTAATAATAGGAATTCAGCCATTAATTATGTTTGATCTACTCTTATGTGATGTATATAGAAGTTTAGGAACCCCATGTTTCCTAATAATATCCATTGGCTATCTATCAAACATGTATGGTGGAATACCTAAAAACTGCCAGGTACTGGTTGGTTCTGTCCGCAGAATTGAGCAAAGAGAAATTTGAGGACTTCACTAGTTTCGTGAAAAAACTCCTATAGAAACCATTGGATGTTAGCTGGAGTTGATAGATGAAGGGCCAGTTCGTTTGCTGGCTTCTAGAATAAGCCGGAATAAGTTGCCCCTTACCTAGCTTATTCTAGAAGCCCAACTAACTTTATTTTTTAGAAGTCTACTCATTAAAACTTGTAAAAATATATTTTTGGTTGAGCTTCAAGAATAAGCTGGGTACGGGGCAATGTTTTCTGGAAGCCCAAAAAATCTATCAAAAGAACTCGCCTGAAGCTCTTCTGCTACCTCAGGAATCGATATCTGTAACCAGATCAAGATCTTGGGACAATAACTGCCCCAATTTCATTCTCAAGAGAAGCCTAGAGTAGGGACAAAAGGCACTAACCTGAGCACAATCTGTCAGCTGGATCTTTGTTGGCCTCCACAACCAACGGTTGCACACCCAATGAAGGTCAGGCATGCTTTTTTCGATGTTCAGGCTTGAAGTTTACAAGATGAGTTGGAGATTCAGAAAAATCCTGGTTAATATGCGTGCATCCGCTTTTACCAGGAAGTAGTGATCAATGATCTTGTCCTTAGTTTGATGTATTTCTTTTTTCTGTTGCACTTTTTTGCTCTCTAGTTTTTTGAGTTATTTTCTTCCGAACTGCTTTTGGAGTTGTTGTATGGATGTTTGTTCCGTTCTTTAGCAATGAAACCGGGGATGGACTCCCCTTTTACATAAAAAATAGTTGGGTTTTGTGGAGTGCCACAGTTTTGCGAGTTTTTTCTTCTTTCGTCTCACACTCAGCGAAGAGGCAATTTTTCCAAGTGCTTCGATTTTGCCGAGTATTTTCCTTCATCACTTGGTTTAGGTAGTTGTTTTTCGAGTGGCCAGTGTTCGCACACGAACACGTCACTGTGTACCTTAAACACCGAGGGTGATGCACCGCAGTTCACGTCGAAGGAGATCCGTCCGGGAGCGCGGTACACAAGCAGTCCGGCTGGTCTTTTTGAGGACCTGAAACCCCACATGCTCGGGAGGGACCCCGTCGGGGTGCACGGCGGCTATGGGCTGCCCTAGGTCGACCTGATCGCCCCTAGGGACTCAAGATTCGTCGCCCTGCAATGAAGAAGAACGAACGAAGAACGAGGAAGAAGAAGAACAAGGGAGAAGATAAAAGTAAAGGTAAATATGATAGATCGATTTCTCGATTGTGTGTTGTTCAATAGCCCGTCAACTCTTACATATATATGAGGCGGATGGACTTTTCGTACAAGAAAAGGACTCAAATCCAGTCCAAAATATCAAAAGTTAACCTAATTCGGACTAGGAGGGCCGAAACTTCCGGTCTGGACCGGAACTTTTGGGCTCAAATTATATCAAGTAGTACTCTTGCACTGAATCTGCAGAACACATACGACTTCGGATCACGATGGTCCCAAAAGCAAAGTTGTAGATCTTGCAATGTAGAGAAACTCTTCAGTTGATCACTTTTTCATCCGAGGTCATCTTAAGATTGAATTCATCCCCACAAATCTGCAAATAATGTTAAAACACCAGTTTTTGGGGCGCACCGCGTGCAAACTTTTGGTTTAGCCCGGAACCTCCTCGGAAGTTGCCCGGAACTTCTGGGGCACACTTTTGAAGCATACTGTTTTGACTCTAACTTTTGCATATGAACTACGATTT
Source organism: Triticum dicoccoides (assembly GCF_002162155.2). Classification (NCBI taxonomy): domain Eukaryota; kingdom Viridiplantae; phylum Streptophyta; class Magnoliopsida; order Poales; family Poaceae; genus Triticum; species Triticum dicoccoides. The sequence continues at coordinate 34,654,911 of NC_041384.1, read as the reverse complement.
AGATGTTTTTATATCTAAATTGACTGTTACGACGAGACGAAGACAATTCCTGTAGAAACTTTTCCCATATGAGGCCATCTTGGGCGTAATCAGCTGAATAGTGTTGTGGATACAAAATCCCGGTACTTCGAACACAACTTCGGCCTTAGAGATGAGACGAGATGACTATGGCTCAAATATCAAAGTTTCTCCTTTCGATGATACGGAACTTTCTCACTTTGAACACTTTTCTATTTGAGGCCTTCTTAATTATATTTTCGACCATGCCAAAATCTGGTGTCAACAGCTAGCATAATGCACTCAGCAAACCGGCGGTCACTCGGTAAAAAACCATCTTCCGGTAGTAACTACTTGTAACAAGTGTACAATTGAACATATATTATTCCCCAACAGACCTACTGAGTACTTGTCCAAATTGGTTGTCATTCTTCAGTGAGCAGTGATATACGGACGATACGTTTTCAGCTGATTCTTGAACGGAGGATAAAGTCATCCATTAGATTGCATCATTTTGCAAATCAGCACCGTACAAGGAGGGCATCGTTCAGATTTTGTCCATGCACTGCCGTGTGAAGAGCAATTTCGTTCTTCAGTGAAGCTTGCTTGCTAGTGCCAAGGACGTCGACCCTATGGACTTCATAATTTCCACGAGTCGCGGCACTGACCCCCTACTTCCTCCAATCAACTAGTCTAGACCTTTGCCGCATTACGCTAGGTACTATGTCCTTCAAAGCTGTCCTGGTGGCACTGTCTTTTTATGTTTTTGTTTCTGAACGAACTTTGTACCGAGTATGATGGTATGTTTGTCTTTGTTTACAAAGTTGAGCACACCTGCTATGTGCCAAAGCTTCCAGGTCACGTGTACATATGCATAGCTGGTCCGCAAACATGCATGCAGCCCGAGTGACGCGTAGGCCCTGCAACCTCCAACCTGTTGTGCCCCCGTGATTTGTTGCAGTACATCCGCCGGTGTGTGCCATGGCACCTCACCCCGCAACCAAAGACTGATCGACATAAGCAAATGTGAGAGTATCAAATCCGGCGATACGAGCTCCGGCGAGCCATTGGATCTGAAATCCAAGGGTCACCAACCGAGGTCCTAGACTTGCATGTAAATGTCAAACTCCTCGAGGTTTCAGCGAATTTGCAGGAGATCAACGTGCCAGGCGCCAGCTTGGATCTAAGATACAACGGCTCGCGGGAGCTGTTATCATGCTCTACATCACCTGATATTTTGCCAGCAAATGTAGCGCTCCAGCAAGTCTACATGGTATTAATCTGCACACATGACAACATTCGACAGCTTTCGGTTTTGTTCCATGCGCCCGCGCACTGTTTTTGTTTGTTGCCAACGTCCCGGTCACAAGCCCCCCTTGACTCTCGCAAATAGGCGTGCCCACGATCTCAAATGGCTCGGCTCGCGGGAGCTATTATCATGCTCTACATCACCTGATATTTTCCGAGCAAATGTAGCGCTCCAGCAAGTCTACATGATACTAATCTGCACACATGACAACATTCGACAGCTCTCGGTTTTGTTCCATGCGCCCGCACACTGTTTTTGTTTGTTGCCAACGTCCCGGTCACAAACTCACAACCGGATCAAGTTTAAGCCCCCCTTGACTCTCGCAAATAGACGTGCCCACGTCCGTGCTGCTGACCAGGATGCCAGCATGGTCGTGGGACCCAATGTGAGCGAGTGCCATCGCGCACAGAGGCGTGTGGCCGCGCGGCTGGGTGAAATATTACGGAAACCCCCTTCGTTCTGTTTATTTTTCGCACATAAGCCGTGACCCTCGATCCCCTTTCCACCATGGCGGCGCGCTCAAGTAGGCAAATAAAAAGGACGGCGGCGAGGGCCTCCTCCGTGACCGTGTTCTTCACCAGGCACACCGGTTGCGCAGCCGGCACGCCCTACGCCCTGCCGCGGTGCTCGAGGCATGCCGCGTTGAAGCCATCCGTGCCCAGCGCCAGCGCATCCAGGAGCATGTCCGCCGACTACCACAGCTCGTCCGCCGGCTTGTGCAGCGGCAGCACGTGGGCCTTTGCCCACGGCTCCAGTTGCTGCAGTACCTCCAGCCTCTACGGCGCAAGGTACCTCCTCCGTTCCTCCTCATCCTCCCGCCGGTCGGCCATTGGTCCTCCTCTGCTACTCACAGCGCTCCTACACCAGTCTCAAGGGCGACTTGTGTGGGCACAGAGATGCGCCTGCTCGACGTGTATGCAATGAAGGTGTGACATAGGGCCATTGTTTTTGGTGTGACAGTATGAGGTAACATTGGGTCTGAATTCAGGAGGTCCTCTTAATTCTGTGGTTTGTGATAATTTGAGTAGATCACATCAGTTATTACTGGAGCCTCTTATTAGTGTGTGAATTGTTTATTAACAGGAAGAGAGGACTTGTGGTTATGCCAAATGGATCGACAGACCATGGCAAGGAAGGGAGAGAATTGTGATTGCTAATCTTGCTAGCAAGAAAGAGGTTCTGGAGAAGAAGCTGAAGGAGAAAGATGGTGACATAGAAGCTGTGAAGGAGAAGCGGAGAACGGAGAAGAGAATGATTGCAATGGAGATCAGTTGCTATCCACAGATAGGATGATAATGTTTTGCTATATTAATGTATTTTGGTTTAGTCGCAATCATGTTTGCAATGGCTGGCAGGTCCTTATGCATTTTGTTTTAATGTATTTTGGTTTAGTTGAGACAAAATTAGTATTTTGATGAACTCAATGAGATTTACTACTGAAATGCTTGGTCTGTGTATTGAAAGAAAATGGCAATTCGTGATGTTTTGTTTCCTGTACTAAGTTTCATATTAATGTCAATTTCATGTACAACAATCTCCTGTACCGAATCAATCTCCTGTATCAAATTGAAATTATTGTTTCATGTACCTGTACATCAAACATGATTTGAATCGAATGATTCATGTACTACAATAGTATATCATAACTAAATTTTGACAGCACCAATTGATATTCAGTGCCAAATTTTGTCAACAATTGTGTGAACATCATAGCTAAAATTTGACAGCAACACGATGATATTCGGTGCAAAAATTTTGATAGCAAGAAAGTGATATTCAGTGCCAAATTTTGACAACATTTTTGTGTTCATCACAACTACAGTTTGACAGCAAGACAGTGATATTCAGTACCAAATTATTGACGGCAACACTATAAATAGGTCTAGTACATAACATGACAGCCAAATACTTAAGTTCAAGGTACATCACATCCAAATGCTCATTACATTAATAATAACAAGTCTGGTAATCAAAATAGTCCTCTAAGCAAAAGATCAAGTTCATTGATGAACTTAGGTGCATTTTCATCAAGTTCAGACATGAATGGTTCATTGACAGCATCCTCAGCTAGCTCCGCTTCATAGTCACATGATGTATCCTTCTCTCTGTGATCATCCACTTCTTTATCTATGTTTTTCTCGAACAAATCATCGTCCCCATCTCTATATCAAAGTCACTATCATAGAAATCCTCATCAGTCTCTGAATCTGCTGTTGCTGTGTCTACTCCACCTTCCTCCTCTATTTCTTCATCACCACAACCTGATGATGATCCTTCCCCAAATAACCTCCTTCCCCTCCTATCATTTGGCACACTTCTTTCCTCATCTTGGATATTTTTATCATTTAGCATAATGCCATCTCTCATAACTCTGTTAAGTGTCTCTCCATGGTCTACAATCAGCAACAAATTCTTGTGCTCTGTAGTTGCTGCTATCATTGCAAGGATGTCGGCAGCACACTTTATCTCTCTTAGTCCATCACCCAATGTCTTTCCCGGTTGACACCAAAACACATCAAGCTTTACACTCTTTCTGTCATACCCTAGCTGCTGTAGAAAATCATCAATCCTTAAAATGGACTAAGTATCACTGTCACAGTTGTCAAACCAGTCAACTTCATAATCCTTGTATGTGTTGTTGCTGTCAGTTCCACAAAAGAAGCCTCTGCGGTGAATCTGAACTCAGAAAAGACCATCAAAAGCATCTGCAATGCAAAGAAGAAGTAACTAGTTCACTCTTACCTCAGCTTACAACACACAATTTAGTAAACAAAACAAAATTCAGTTAATTCTGAATGATGTTAACTTTAGTTAATAATTCATTTAGCATCAGTAAATATGGATAAATAAGTGGTAAGAACACTATCTTAACAGCATAGAATTCACTTCATAAAACACTTGCAGTAAACAACCCAAAATTGATAAAACAAACAAATTATTGGCAGAGAGTCTCCCGCTGTGTTGGTGTGATAGACTCACACACGCACACAGGTTGCTCGGTGGAATTTCTGGAAAAAACAAGGAAGATCTAGCAGAGTAAGAAACAGAGCACACATACACACGAGCAACCTTTGGTACGAATGCCTTCCACTTTTTTTCTGCCTACCAACTAATGGTTAGGGTCTGGGCAGGAAGAGATTCAGCTCATCTATCAGGATGATTTTATGCCCCATGTCAATGAATGAAAGTCCGTGCTTTCGCAGATAATGAAAAAGAAAAAAGTGCCACATGATGGATGGTTGTCATGGGGAGGAAGAGGTTCCTAGTGGTTCAGACGAGTTCTTGTCTTTACAGAGCAGAGTAGGGACATCTGAAGGCTGAGTGGCTCTGCAGCTATGAGCTATGGGTGTGATAAATTAAGCTAAGGCTCAATTGCATAATGCACACCAAAGATCTCTGTAAGCATATGCCAGGAGTTAATCTTCCATCATATAAAGAATGTGTACCAAAGATTTGAAGGCAACATCATATACGGGTGTGTATGTCTGCTTTGTTTCTTACAAAATTGTCCAGGCAACAAATGCCCTTTGCTTGCTGGCTGCTTACAGAAACTCACCCAACAAGTACTGACTAGCTTACACTATGCACGTACATACATGGTCACTGATCAAAATTGAGTGTGTACCTACTAGTCAAAATTCAGTTAAGCAAGTGTTAAAAATTCAGTTAAGCATCCAACATTCAGTTAAGCATCTGTCAAAAAGTTCAGGAATGCTACTGCCATCAAGTTCAGTAATGCTACTGTTAAATTTTCAGTATACCTACTTCATATTTCTAATAAGATCAAATCGACCATCATCTATGTCATCAAATCTGCATTTTTTTGTCCATCACAAATACCAAAAAAGAGGTGCCTTTCTAACCCACGCATTACCTAAGAACAAACATCAGTTTCAAATCCTAAAGTTTCATTGCGCATTAGGGGAATAACCTAAACACAACTAAGAATCATCACAGCAGCACCATGACATACAGATCCTAGTTCCTGTCGCGCCATACATACATTTAAAACCCTACAGAAACCAGGAGACAGAGGGGCAGAGGAGACGACGCAATTCTCACCATATGGAGGAGGTGCATCTCCGAGAGCTCGCTGACGAGGCGCCGCCATTCGCGCCCGCGACGATCAATGGTGCCGTCACGATCCACCCAGGCGGCGGCACCGAACGATCGAACTAGGAGAGAGACGACGAGAAGAGCCCGAGGCAGATCATGACACAGGCGGGATGTTAGGATATGGGCGGGCTGCTGTGTCCCACCGGCTCAGGGGCTTATGTGCGAAAAATAAATAGATCAAAGGGGGTTTCTGTGATATTTCACCCAGCCGCGTGGCCACATGCCCCTGTGCGCGATGGCACTAGCTGACATTGGGTCCCGCAGCCACGCTGGCATCTAGTCAGCAGCGCGGACGTATGAAAACGTGATTCAGACTGTATTTGCATCAGAAAGCCAAGTTTTTGCACCAAATCGGTGTATTCTTCAAGTTCGTGCACTAAACTAGACATTGGTAGCAAGTTTAGACACCATTGGTGTAATTACCTCTATTTTAAAGGTTGGGGTTCAGATAAATTTGGTCATGCTAAGAAGCTAAAGGAAAATCTTAGGGGGTGTTTGTTTCCAGAGACTTTTTTGTGTAGGGACTAGAAAAAGTCCCTCTTAGAGACTTTTTTACCAAACGGGAGGGACTTTTTAGGGACTAAACTAGGCATTTGGGACTAAATGAAGAACACTCTCAAGGAGAGTCTTTTTGGGACTTTTTGGGACTTTTTCAACAATGCCCCTCCATGCACCCATTGGCCCTCCACCCCATGGTGTTGTTTGATTGTTTTTTTCTATATACTAGGGGCAACATGGTCATTTAATAACCTCTAGGAAGGGACTAGGGACTTCTTAGTCTATGAAAACAAACAGGGAGGGACTTTTTAAGAACTAGGGACTTTTTAGTTGGGACTAGAAAAAGTCCTAGGACTAGAGAACCAAACACCACCTTAGATTGGTGTTGTCATTGTTAGAAGAGCTTGAGGAGGATGGCCCTCTTCTTCCAGAATTGTATAGTAGGAAAGTGGACGTTAATTTTGAGTTGCATGAGATGCTGGTCAATGAGAAGATCTATTGGCTTCAGCATTCCCATGAGTGCTGGTTGCTCAAAGGGGATTGTAATACTTATTATTTTCATAAGATTGCGAATGGTCACAAGAGGAATTATACAACCCATGCTCTCAAGTGTGGGGACGTTGAAATTACGAAAAAGGGTTCCCCTCGCTTTATATTATAAAGCACAACCACAACATCAAGCATCCAATACAAAACGCACGCCACACTGACCCAAGGCAAGATACACGAATGCCGGGCACCGACACACAACCTCAACGACACAAAGCATCTAAAAGATGAGAAAAAAAGGATCCGCTAGGAGCCGACGGAGACCACCACCAAGGAGCGATCATCCGAGAGAATGTGCGACGGACACGCCGGACTGAGGACTCCAAGACGGTGCCTCCAGGAAGGGCACGAGCAAGAACATCACCACAATCTGATCCAAAGATCAAGTTTTCACCCGGAGTAAGATGAAGGGCGAAGAAGCACCACGACGAAGCCTGCAAGGAGAAACATGATGCCCACGGACGCCGTCACCGTCGACCAGATCGGTACTGGGTAGGTGATGTACCCCGGTGCTTCAGCTCCCCCGCCGCCACCCCGGTCCGCCAACACCCACAGCCATGCCGCCCGAGCGGCCATAGTACCCTGCCCGCATTCCGTGCAATCCGCCCACGACCAATGCGACTCCCACCACCAGGGCCGCCGCCCCGCCATGAGACCACGTCGAAGCCACCAATGTCCACGACTTTGTCAAGATTCACGACCCCAACCACCTCCAGAACCGCCGCTGGCAAAGCTCCCTCGAGAAGGTCCGCGACAACATCGACCAGGGGAAGGGGAAGGCGGAGAAGTTTCCCATTGCCACGACCGACACCTGTGTCAGCTCCAACTTCCCCCCGGAACTGTGTTCCGCCCCTGCTTCGAAGGCCCAGAACATCAGGAGGCATCGTCCGTCTCTAGAAGCCGGAGAGGGAGGGTTACTGAGCTGTCGCCGCCGCTGCCTGAAGAAGCCACGAGGGGATCCACCCGAGCCGAGTGCCGCCACCCAGCCGCGATG
>NC_041384.1:34636623-34647046 GCF_002162155.2 Triticum dicoccoides | reverse complement strand
GGACGCGGCGCCGAAGCGCGCTGCCGGAAGCACTGCCGCCAACGCCACCACTGGCCCACATCACCACCATGGCGCCCGCCGCCCGTCGAACGCCACCATCGCCGGCCTGCTCCAGGGCGCCGCTGCGCCGCCATGCCCGGCATCGAGCGCCGTGCCCAGCCGGGAGATCTAGCCCGCGCCATAGCCCACGAGCGGGGGACGAATGAGCCCTGTCGCCGCAGACGATGCCCGGGCTTCGCCTGGCCACGCCCCTTGGCGGCGGCAAGGGTGGAGGAGGGAGGAAGAGGGGGGTGCAGCGGTGGTGATCGAGAAACCTCCCCGACGCCTCGCGGGTGGCATCGGGGGAGGGAGGGAGGTCCAGGTCCCGCTCTAGAACTTATTAGGACCCTATCTTTGGGAGGTTGAAATTCTGGGCACTGTCAATATAATACACATGCCAGTAACTTCTATAAATAATTGTTTGGTCCAGCCATCGGAAATCAATTTCATATTGACCCTGATACTTGGAGGACCGATGAAAAGCTTAACCTTGACGACAAATGCTGACTTAACTCACGAGTTTACTAAAAACGAAAGGACGATTTGTTTGCCATGGATGTTAATAAGGTTCCTGGGCCCCCCAATATCCTTGTAGAATGTTATCAATGTTGTAAGGATACTGTCAAGCATGAAATCATGCAGTTGTTTGGTACTTTTCATAAATGTACTTTGGATGTCCAACATCCGAGTTACAGGGTTATTAAGCTCCTACCCATTGTCTCTGGTCTTGACCATATGCAACAATTTTGGCCTATTTGCCTCCTTGGGGTCCCTACAAGCTCAACACCAAAGTAGTGGACCGAAGAGTAGAGAAATATGCTGAGAAACTCATTAGCCCCACCCAAAATGCCTTTGTTAAAGGCAGAAATATTATGGACAGGGTGTTGTCTCTTCATGAGTTACTTAATTATACTCATGTCAAGAAGAGAGTTCGGGTAGTGATTAAACTTGATTTTGAGAAAGTCGTATGACAAGCGCAATTGGGACGTCCTATTGGAATGCCATAAGTTGAGAGGGTTCAATACTACCTTGTGTGGTTGGCTTAAACAAGTCTTGTACAACTACATGGTTAGTATCAAGCTTAACAACTGTGAGGGCCTTTATTTTCAAAGTTCCAAAGGGCTGCACCCGGGGGACCATCTATCACCTTTTCTGTATATTCTTACAGCTTTCATGGCTCGCCACCATGCATTGGCACCTCTCGACCCTCGCGACTGTCGTAACGAACCCCATCTCCTCCAACACCGTCGCCGGCTTCGCAAGCTCTTCTCCAAATCTGTCAAAAGGTATTTTTCACATCCATAATATACCACTACTGTACAGAATTGTAACGTGTTCATGAAATGCCATATAGAGGAGTTAGATCTTAGATGTTCTTAGATGTACCTGTTACAAACATGTGGTTTGGTGTCATTCGATGTACAAATCAGATGGTTGTGTTTGATTTGCAGGACTTAATATGAGTGCCAATGTTTTGACGAAACAATGAGTCATTTCCATTTCGCAAATTCCTGATACTCAATATGCCATATTTTTAGCAAAGCTCATGCCGAAATTTTCGGTGGAGGTATTGTATTTTATGTTTTTTCATAACTGTTGTTTACAAGCATTATTTGTGGAGTTCGATTGCACAGCCACAAATTTGTGTGTTGATTTGCAGTACTTAATATGAGTGTCACTATTTTGACCAAATATCGATTCGTTTCCATTTTCGAAATTTACCAAAAAATCTGCTAGGTAACCACCGTTTGGGCCCTGGTGGTTACAAAGCTTCTATACCAAAGTGGGAGAAGGAGGTCGCAGACTTTATAGCCGCAGGTAAACCGCCTCCGTTCTCGGAAAATTGCGATCCTGCTCATGACTTCTGTTTTCTATGGGCCCGTGCAGTGCAAGACACAGACAGTAAGGAGTTGGTCCTCCCGACGCAGAAACTTTGCTCGACAGAGGAGAACTTGGTAACATCAATCAACACTAATAATTTAGTCCCCACAACTTATTTTTACGTACTTTAATAATCGTTTACCAAAACACATGTATTTTTTGTGGAGAAAAATAAAGTAGGAATTTGGACCTCGCCCTCATGAATCTCCCTAAAGCAATAGGTATGATGACCCTCTTACCCGGACAATGAACGAGGGTTTTGGGCCTAACAGGAAGACCAAGACTAGGCATGTATTGGGCATGGGTAATATGTGGTAGGACGACGCCTACCCCGAAACCAAAGAACTAAAAAATTACAGAAGGAAGTACATAATCAAAACTAAGTTAGATGCAGTAATAGACGCAACACTCAAGAAGAGGTTAGCAGAAATGTTTCCGCACAACATGCCAAGTCCTACCCTGCAGCATACACCTAGGATCACCTAACAGCCACGAGCATCCCACTTTATTCCATGTTGACCGCAAGCCAACGTCGGTGGGGTAAAGACAAGGTTGCCAAGGGGCAAATCACCCCATTTACCAATGGTAGCAGAATGATGCACAGGGTCATCCCGGCACTTGACATGACGAGGGTGCAGATGTAGGAGGTAGTGACGGGCCTTGAATATTGGTCGTTGCCACATCCCCCTGAAGAGGGCATCACAATGTTAGGGCAAGTGACCTAGAGCCACCTGCTTAACTGGCCGATAAATGATATAGAGGATGTTCCCCACAGATATGCCAACATCAGAGACGTAGTGCCAGATATTCCGCATTCAGGGGAGAAGAATGCACGTGACAGTTGCGGATCATCGGCACACAAACCACCTATGCATGTTGTCATCCACAAAGGGCGGAAAAAGAATATGTATAAGCCTAGGGAACTGCTTATACCGGACTCTCTCGATTGATCTTCAAGTTCTACACGCCCATGTTGTAGATAAATGAAAAGAAGCCCAACATGGATACACGGTCAAGGTCATAGAAGGTTATAGTTTTGTCTAGGAGTTTCCGGCAGACATCATTGATCTGGCCTTTAATGAGGTCATCCATGCAAATATCTTCTCCGTCAGTGCAGTCTCCTCAGAGTTAATGCGGCTTTAGGTACTTCATCGAGCTACAAATGCCCTACTCCCGCATAGTAAAGTTACCTGATCCTTTTTACATGCACTGCAACAACCTGGAAGCCGCAGAAGGCCAGGAGGTCATCTCAGACTACTTTTTCCCCTTCTTTGTCGTCAATCATCCACATACGGACACCTCTAGTGCCATACTACAACAAGTAAGTCGTCACTCATTTATTTTGAAACATATAAATGGCCTTGTGGTTTGATCTCATCAATGCTAATTTCTTCATTTTTTTGCGCAGCGACCGACATTGGATCGTAATCGCACTATTGCCGATGCAGGGCTTGACTTATTTCATCGATTCAAAAAGACAACCTAAAAACCAACGGACCAGATTGAAGAAGGTTCTAAATGATGCTCTCACCAAGTGTAAAAACTTCAGAGAGACGATAACAGAACATTCAAAATTCAAGTTCTTCACTAGCGCTTGTTGCTATCAAAAACAAAATGTGAAAACCTCTCATAGGTCTAGCTACTATGCTATGGCTATCATGGACCACATTTTGAAGAAAAGCAAATATTTGATAGTGATAGCCAGATCATCAAGTGATATGAAGAGATGGAGAGGGACATGGACATAGAAAAACTATTAGCAGAGTATGGGGGCCTCCTAAAGATGTTGGCCAAAATCATCAACAAAGAGGTTGTAAATGAGGATTGGAAATTCCACTGCCAGTTAGAGCGAGATGAAGAACGACTTCATCGAGTCGAAGACATATCACGGTAATCGATTACGAGCGATACACTGCTTCAGAACATCTTGATTCGTTGTTCATTATATGAGTTAAGACACGCATATTTATTTGTTGCCCTACACTTCTTATATTGTATGTTTGCATCATTAATACTCCTAATTATTGTATCACCATTGTAATACGATTGTTTGATCCCAGTGGAATAATCGAGTGCAAAATACTGCTTTAGCACCATTAAAATGATGCCACGACAGCAATTAATCTATATAACAACATCACTACCAGTCTACCAGTGGCGGGCGGCAAAGATGCCTAGCACTACTAATACGCACAACAGTGGCAAGCAGAGACAAAGCAGTGGCGGGTACATACAAACAAATAACTCGGTAGTTATTATAGTTGTGCCGGGCGATAACGCACACGCGCCACTACAACACTGTGCCATAACAAAGCTGTGGCGGGAGGTCAGTGGCGAGCGGCCCTGAGAGCCTGACCCGTCACTACTAGGATTTTTGCACCAACCACTGCTGGGCATTCCTGCCGTGGTGATGGTTTAATAAATTTGACATCAATTGACTTTTGATTTTCTACAATTGTTAGGCCTCAGCTGCGGTAGTACTCTGCTCTTTTCTCTTCATAGAAAATGGTTGGAAGGCATTTGGTTTCGATCAAAGCAAATGGAGAGTGGGCGTTGGGCACTTTCCCTCTAAGAAACTTTCTTTGGCACAAACTCAACACCACAATTTACCAGGATGCACTAACAGTAAGGAGCCACTTCATATCTTCCGTACTGCTCACATGCCCTGAGATTACTTGCAAAGTGGGTAGGTGCACCGTCGCCAGAAAAAATAGTAAGTGTGTCATAGGTGTCACCCTAGTATCCAACTGGCACTAGTAGAAAACAGGGCTATGGTCCAGGCCGGGTCAGCCCATTAGTCCCGGTTCAGTCTAGAACCGGGACCAATGTGGGCATTGGTCCTGGTTCGTGAGCCCAGGGGGGCGGCCGGGCCACGTGGGCCATTGGTCCCGGTTCATCTGGACCTTTTGGTCCCGGTTTATGGGATGAACCGGGACCAATGGGCCTCGCTCCTGGCCCACCACCATTGGTCCCGGTTGGTGGCTTAAACCGGGACCAAAGGCTCCCCTTTAGTCCCGACTCATGTCACCAATCGGGACCAATGAGGTGCCTATATATACCCCCTCGCGTAAGAGCAGAGCACAGTGCTTTGTTTTTTCTGGCCGAGGGGGAGAGAGCTTTGTGGTGCTCTAGCTCACCTCCTATGCACATGAGGTGTTCGATGGAATGCCCGAGCGACACTACTTAAGCTTTCTCCTCTCCAAGCTCGACCTCCAAGCTCCATTTTCCTCGAGATTTGTCTAGATTTAGCGGTCCGTCATGCCCCGTCCCCGTCTTCACCGCCGTCGATCACCCGCGCCGATCTCATCACCGACACCATCGTGGTGAGCCTCTTGTTCTTATCTTCTTTCTGAAAGGAAAAACATTCTTACTTGTATGTTTAGATAGATACTTGTATCATTTTCTTACATTTATTATTGCATCATATATAGTGCGATGGTTTTGGTATCCGCCCCCGTCGGCCCTCGTCCCGTCTATGATTCGGATGTGGTATGTATATTATCTTTATAACTATTGGTTCATTTATTGTTTATGAAAATTATGCCGACCAACGTGACATAGATTTTATTTATCTAGGATGTATGTGAATCGGAAATGCCAACCGACCCTATTGTCGAGAGGTTAAATTTAGTTGAAGAAGAAAACAATTTGTTGAAGGAAAAAATAAAAAAATTGAGGAGGAGAAGATGATATTGGAGTTGCATGTTGCGGATGTCGCCGATGATCACAAGATCAAGATGGATGCAATGCGCTTGAAGATTAGAAAGATTAGAAAATATGCCATTCATACCGAGGCTTGGTATCATTATGCCGTTGGATCAATTGTTACCTTGGTTGCGATTATGATCGCATTTGTTTTTGCATTGAAATGTTTTACATAGTTTCAATGTATGGTTTAATTAATTAGATGCTCTAGAGAGCTATATGTTGTTAGATGAGAACTATGTATGCACTTTGGTTTTCATGTGATGATGAACTTCTATTAATTTGGACACTTAATTATTTATAATGCACGCAGATGAACCGACAATGGATGTACGGTGACAGACACACCCGCGAGTACATTAAGGGCGTGCATGAGTTTCTCGATGTGGCTGAGGCAAACAAGCAGAATGGTTTTATGTGTTGTCCATGCACTGAATGTGGGAATACGAGGTCTTACTCTAACCGGAAAATCCTTCACTCCCACCTACTTTACAAGGGTTTCATGCCACACTATAATGTTTGGACGAGGCACGGAGAAATAGGGGTTATGATGAAAGACGGCGAAGAAGAAGAGTACGATGACAACTATGTGCCCCCTGAATACGGTGATGCTGCAACGGGGGGAGCTGGTGAAGATCAAGAGGAACCAGACGATGTGCCCAATGATGCTGCAACGGGTGAAGCTGCTGAAGATCAAGAGGAACCAGACGATGTGCCCGATGATGATGATCTCCGCCGGGTCATTGTCGATGCAAGGACGCAATGCATTAGTCAAAAGGAGAAGCTGAAGTTTGATCGCATGTTAGAGGATCACAAAAAAGGGTTATACCCCAATTGCGAAGATGGCAACACAAAGCTCGGTACCATACTGGAATTGCTGTAGTGGAAGGCAGAGAATGTTGTGGCTGACAAAGGATTTGAGAAGCTACTGAAAATATTGAAGAAGAAGCTTCCAAAGGATAACGAATTGCCCGACAGTACATACGCAGCAAAGAAGGTCGTATGCCCTCTAGGATTGGAGGTGGAGAAGATACATGCATGCCCTAATGACTGCATCCTCTACCGCGGTGCATACAAGGATCTGAACGCATGCCCGGTATGTGGTGCATTGCGGTATAAGATCAGACGAGATGACCCTTGTGATGTTGACGGCGAGCCCCCCAGGAAGAGGGTTCCTGCGAAGGTGATGTGGTATGCTCCTATAATACCACGGTTGAAATGTCTGTTCAAAAACGAAGAGCATGCCAAGTTGATGCGATGGCACAGTGAGAACCGAAAGAAAGATGGGAAGTTGAGAGCACCCGCTGACGGGTCGCAGTGGAGAAAAATCGAGAGAAAGTACTGGGATGAGTTTGCAAAGGACCCAAGGAATGTATGGTTTGCTTTAAGCACGGATGGCATTAATCCTTTCGGGGAGCAGAGCAGCAATCACAGCACCTGGCCCGTGACTCTATGTATGTATAACCTTCCTCCTTGGATGTGCATGAAGCGGAAGTTCATTATGATGCCAGTTCTTATCCAAGGCCCTAAGCAACCCGGCAACGACATTGATGTGTACCTAAGGCCATTAGTTGAAGAAGTTTTATAGCTGTGGAATGAAAACGGTGTACGTACGTGGGATGAGCACAGATAGGAGGAATTTAACCTTAAGGCGTTGCTGTTCGTGACCATCAACGATTGGCCCGCTCTCAGTAACCTTTCAGGACAGACAAACAAAGGATATCACGCATGCACGCACTGTTTAGATGACACTGAAAGTATATACCTAGACAAATGCAGTAAGAATGTGTACCTGGGCCATCATCGATTTCTTCCGACCAACCATCAATGTCGAAAGAAAGGCAAGCATTTCAAAGGCGAGGCAGATCACCGGAAGAAGCCCGCCATGCGCACCGGTGATCACGTGCTTGCTATGGTCAATGATTTACACTACGTAATCTTTGGAAAGGGTCCCGGTGGACTAGCTGTTCTGAATGACGCTGAGGGACACGCACCCATGTGGAAGAAGAAATCTATATTTTGGGACCTACCCTACTGGAAAGTCCTAGAGGTCCGCTCCTCAATCGACGTGATGCACGTGACGAAGAACCTTTGCGTGAACCTGCTAGGCTTCTTGGGCGTGTATGGGAAGACAAAAGATACACCTGAGGCACGGGAGGACCTGCAATGTTTGCACAAAAAAGACGGCATGCCTCCGAAGAAGTATAAAGGTCCTGCCAGCTACGCTCTTACGAAAGAAGAGAAGGAAATCTTCTTTGAATGCCTACTCAGTATGAAGGTCACGAGTGACTTCTCGTCGAATATAAAGGGAATAATAAATATGCCAGAGAAATAGTTTCAGAACATAAAGTCTCATGACTGCCACGTGATTATGACGCAACTGCTTCCGGTTGCATTGAGGGGGCTTCTACCGGAAAACGTCCGATTAGCCATTGTGAAGCTATGTGCATTCCTCAATGCAATATCTCAGAAGGTGATCGATCCAGAAATCGTACCAAGGCTAAGGAGTGATGTGGAGCAATGTCTTGTCAGTTTCGAGCTGGTGTTCCCACCATCCTTCTTCAATATCATGACGCACGTCCTAGTTCATCTAGTTGACGAGATTGTCATCCTGGGGCCCGTATTTCTACACAATATGTTCCCCTTTGAGAGGTTCATGGGAGTCCTAAAGAAATATGTCCGTAATCGCGCTAGGATAGAAGGAAGCATCTCCATGGGCCATCAAACAGAGGATGTTATCAGGTTTAGTGTTGACTTCATTCCTGGCCTTAACAAGATAGGTCTCCCTAAATCGCGGTATGAGGGGAGACTGACTGGAAAAGGCACTCTTGGAAGAGACTCAATAATATGCAGGGACGGATATTCTTGGTCTCAAGCACACTACACAGTTCTATAGAACTCTACCTTGGTGACCCCGTATGTCGATGAACACAAGAACAGTCTGCGCTCCAAATACTCGAAGCAGTGCGACGACTGGATTACATGTGAACACATCAGGACTTTCAGCAGTTGGTTGGAAACACGTCTCATAGGTGACAACACTATTTGTGATGAGTTGTACTTGTTGTCCAGGGGACCATCTTTGACTGTATTGACTTACAAAGGATACGAGATAAATGGGAATACATTTTACACGATCGCCCAAGATCAAAAGAGCACCAACCAAAACAGCGGTGTCCGCTTTGATGCAGCAACCGAGAGCGGAAAGGATACATATTATGGTTACATAGTGGACATATGGGAACTTGACTACGGACCTGATTTTAAGGTCCCTTTATTTAAGTGCAAATGGGTCAATCTGTTAGGCGGCGGGGTACAGGTAGACACATAGTACGGAATGACAACAGTGGATCTGAAAAATCTTGGGTACACTGACGAACCGTTCGTCCTAGCCAATGATGTGGCACAGGTTATCTATGTGAAGGACATGTCTACCAAACCGAGAAAAAGAAAAGATAAGGAAGCGAATACATCATACGATGAGCCAAAGCGCCACATAGTTCTTTCAGGAAAAAGGGACATCCTGGGAGTGGACGGCAAGACAGACATGTCTGAAGATTATGAAAAGTTTCATGAAATTCCTCCCTTCAATGTCAAGGCTGACCCAAGCATCCTGATAGACAATGAAGATTATCCATGGTTACGGCGCAATAAGCAAATGACACAAGCGAAGGAAAAGTGAAGACTTTCTCCCGCAACTATTATGATGATACCATGCCAACTTTGTAACACACGAACATGCTACCATTCTCCGTTTTGTACATGCACATGCTATGTGGGTGAAATTATGATACCATCCCAACTTTCAACTTTTTCAAAGTTCATTTTAAATGCTTTCCAATTTCAGGGTCATTTAGCTCAAAGAATGGATTAATAGCAAACAGAATGAACTACAAAACTTTTATGAAAATAAAAACAATCAATTAAAATATTATGTTATGATCAACTCAAATAAAACTATAATATTCTTCAATAGCAAAAAGAATATAATTTTTGTGACCTAAAATGAAACTATAAGTATTTAATTGTAAGTATAAATAAAAAATAAATAGCAAAAAAGAAAAAAAAATTCTATTTTTATAGTAAAGTTATTCATAAACTAGTGATTCACACAAATTTTAAAAAATACAAATTTAAACTATTCAAAATTTTCAAACTAATGGCACTAACAGAAAGTTTATAATTTTTGTGACCTAAAATCAAAAAGAAATAACTAAAAAACTATAAGTATTTAGTTTTAAGTATAAATAAAAAATAAATAGAAAAAAATTCTATTTTTATAGTAAAGTTATTCATAAACTAGTGATTCACACAAATTTTTTAAAATTCAAATTTGAACTATTCAAAATTTAAAACTAATGGCACTAACAGAAAGTTTATAATTTTTGTGACCTAAAAGAAAAAAGAAATCACTAAAAAACTGTAAGCATTTAGTTTTAAGTAGAAATAAAAAAAATAAAAAACCAAAAAAAATGTAGAAATAAAAAAGAAAAAACCAAAAAAAATGCCACCTACTAGGCCTCCACGGCCTGAATACGACTAGAAACCCTACATGGGCTAGGATTCAGGCCCGCAGAAGGCCCAATAGGCCCACAGGCAGTAGCAAGTTTAGGCCCGAAACCCTGCATAAGAGAGGAGCTCGAATGGGGAGGCACACCAGCGATTATAAACAAGTGCCGGCGCCATTCAGCTAGCGAGGTGGGACTAAACTTTTGGGCGCGGGGCAGCACAAGGCCATTGGTCCCGATTGGTGGCACCAACCGGGACTAAAGGGGGCATTGGTCCCGGTTCGTGGCAC
>NC_041384.1:34617477-34636273 GCF_002162155.2 Triticum dicoccoides | reverse complement strand
GTCGAGGCTCTGTTTTTTATATATGTTTTTTCATATATGTATTAATTTTTTTGTTTATAGCTATATGATGAATGGGTGTGGCTATATATGTATATATGAATATAATGTTCATAGCATTTTTTTGTTTATATATGTTTTTTCATATATGTATTCATTTTTTATTTAGTTTGTTAGTAGATATCGATTTTAGGTTAGTGCATTTTAATTAGGTTAGTGTAGAGGAAAAAGTAAAATAAGGAAAAGGAAGAAAAGAGGAAGAAGGAAGAAGGAAGAAGAAGAAGAAGAAGAAAAGGAAGGAGTGGAAAAAGGAAAATAAGAAGAGGAAGACTTCTTTTTTTTCTTTGATCTTCTCCTCTATTTTGTTCATGGATATATGCTAAAGAAAACGAGGGGGTGATAGATGATGATGAGGGGTCGAGAGTGGGACGAGAGGTCGAGAGGTGTCGAGGGGAGAAAAAAATGTTATTAGGGACGAGGGTCGTCGAGGGGTCAAGAGAGGGACGAGGGGTCGAGAGAACTAAATAAGAAGAAGAAGAGGATAAATAAATAAGAAGAAGAAAAAAGAAGAAAAAGAAGAGGAGAAGAAGAAAGGAATAGTGGGGAAGTAGAAAAAATAGTATAGATTCTATTTTTTCTACTTCTCCACTATTCCTTTCTTCTTCTCCTCTTTTTTTCTTCTTTTTTTTCTTCGATCTTCTCCTCTAGCTATTCCTTTCTTCTTCTTCTCCTCTTTCTTCTTCTTATTCTTCTTCTTCTTCTTCTTCTTAATTTTTATCGGGAACGAGGGTGTCACGGATCGCCGAGGGGTCGAGGGTCGGGAACTAGGGTAGAGTGTCGAGGGTCGTTAAGGGGTCAAGGGTCGAGGGTTTCAGGGTCGAGGGTTCGAGGGTTCTATAGGGTCGAGGGTCGAGGGTTCCAGGGTCGTCTAGGGGTCGAGGGTTCCAGGGTCGTCTAGGGGTCGAGGGTTCCAGGGTCGTCGAGGGTTCAAGGGGTCAAGGGTTCCAGGGTCGTCGAGGGTTCGAGGGGTCGAGGATCGCCGAGGGGTCGAGAGAGGTTTCCTAGTGTCAAAGTATTGAATAAATCCATGCCTTCATCATTAGCCAGAAGTAACCAGGGAATGTTGGTACAAAGTTCTGCAAAGTTGTTCTAGAATGGAGTCCCGGATAGAATAATCCGCCTTTTGGTACGAATTCAGCAAAGGCCTTCCAAATAGCGATATTCGGAAGGCTCTTGCTGAACTTTGTACCAAAAAGCGAATTATCCTATCTGGGACTCCGTTCCAGAACAACTTTGAAGAGCTTCGTACCATCATGCACATGTTACTTTCGCCTAATGATGAAGACATGGTTTTGTTGAATCCTTTGACACTACGCAACCTCCCGACCCCTCGGTGATCCTCTCGAAAATGAGAGGAAGAAGAGGGTCGTCTAGGGGTCGAGGGTTCCAGGGTCGTTGAGGGTTCGAGGGGTTGACGATCGCCGAGGGGTCGAGAGAGGTTTCCTAGTGTGAAAGTATTGAAGAAATCCATGCCTTCATCATTAGCCGGAAGTAACCAAGGCATGTTGGTACGACGTTCTGCAAAGTTGTTCTAGAATGGAGTCCCGGATAGAATAATCCGCCTTTTGGTACGAATTCAGCAAAGGCCTTCCAAATAGCGATATTCGGAAGGCTCTTGCTGAACTTTGTACCAAAAAGTGAATTATCCTATCTGGGACTCCGTTCCAGAACAACTTTGAAGAGCTTCGTACCATCATGCACATGTTACTTTCGCCTAATGATGAAGACATGGTTTTGTTGAATCCTTTGACACTACGCAACCTCCCGACCCCTCGGCGGTCCTCTCGAACATGAGAGGAAGAAGAGGATAAAAAAAGAAGAGGAAGAAGAAAAAAAATAGGAGAAGAAAGAATAGAGGAGTTCTTTATTCTCCTATTTTTTTTCTTCTTCTTCCTCTTTTTTTTATCGGGAATGAGGGTCGTCGAGGGACATAGATGTAGTGTCGTCGTTGTCGATATATACCCCCTCCTGATAGCTTACTATGATTAGGTAGCTAGTTCTACGTTTGGCACTAATATATCCATCTGTCATGTTTGAATAATAATTGCCATGTTGTAAATATTTGTAGAAACTATGGACACCGCCCTAGACGAAGCAAAAGAAGCGTTGTTGAGGGACATAATCGCAGAAGGAAGTGATGCCGTCTCGTTTTTTGTCAACGAAACCGATGGTCTGGAAGGAGAGGGTGAACAAGCTGGCTACGGTGACCTAATGCCGGTGCAAGAAGAAAAACATGAGGACGGCTCCAGTGACCCAATGCCGGTGCAAGAAGGAGACCGTGATGACGACTCCGGTGACCGAACCGAGTCCGGCCAGGTATATATATTAGTTAAGCCTGTGCTGACTAGCTGATTGATGCATTCATTGTTTTTTGTATGTACACATATTAATTAAGTCTTTGTTCTTTTTTCTAGCCCTCCAGATCGAGCACAACTTCGGTAAAGAGACGAGGCCCGAAGAAAAAGTTGAGCTCGGATGAAAAGTTTGAGATCATAGCAATTGCGCCCGACGGCCAACCGATTGAATCCCTCCGGACAAAGAGCGCATTTGTTGCTCAGTTCGGGGTTCTGGTTAGGGACAAGATCCCGATAAGCATCCAGAAATGGTTTAAGCCGGCTATAGAAAACCCTGAGGTGTCTTGTGTCAATGATATGCAGAAAAATGATCTTTGGACTGGCTGAAGTCAAATTTCACCCTACCACCAGAGGATAATCCAGAGAACCCAGTTAAAGAGAAATTAATCAAGTCTTTTGCTCTTAAGAGGATGGCAGAACTATTCAGGAGGTGGAAGAAAGAGCTGAATAAGTTTGTCAAAAATAATGAGACACCAGAATTCAAGGGCAGATATGAGAAGATCAGAGATCACTAGCCCGCATTTGTTGCCCACAAGACATCGGAAAAGAGTAAGAAGATGTCTGCGACAAACAAGCAAAATGCTGCGAAGAAGAAGCTTCACCATCCCACGGGGTCAGGTGGCTACCTCGTAGCCCGGCCTAAGTGGTCCAAGACTGAGAATGATCTGGTTGATAAAGGGATCGAACCAGAGACAATTAACTGGCCAGACCGTTGCCGGACTTGGTTCTTCAGGGCTGGCGGAACCTTGGACCCTATAACAGGGAAGTGCATTTGGACGAACGATCAAATGGACATATCAGTCAGGAAGCTTAAGCAGTATATCGAAGCAGTGCAGGAAGGGACGTTCTTTCCAGACAAAGAGAACGACGAGCTCACAATGGCCCTCGGGAATCCTGAGCACCCTGGACGGACACGAGGCACGCTAGGCTCCATTCCGTGGAAGGTTGGGTTTCCGGACGCAGGCGGTAACAAATCCCATGAGAGGAGGAAAAAAGTGCAGCAGACCCAAATGTAGGCGCTGCAAGCAAGGGTAGACGTGATAGAGGAACGAGAAGCAAATCGCAGCAAACGTACTGCCAAAGCCTCCCCTGAAGCTACCCTGCCATCTCAGCGCAGAAGCAGCGTGGCTTCCACCGAGCTGCTTCAGCCGGAGCATGCCTTGACAGCTCCTGCCAGCTATCCCTTGGATGCTATCACGGAGTCTCAAAATTGCCACCTTATGACGCAATGGATGAATTTGAAGGTGAAGGTGGCTGTTGGCTCTGTTTATCCTACTGAACCCGGCGCAACTTTTCACTATCGGTCAATTCCAGAAGGATATGCTAGGGTGATGGTGGATGAAATAACGGAGGGATTTGAGGACCTCCAGCTTGACCACCCTACCGGTGAAGGGGAGACTCGGCTAGGGTCTGCTCTGAAGACTCCATGCCTATGGCGGAAGGAGCTCATCAACCTTCCGAACTGGACGCCTCCGCCTCCTGCTCCTCCTCCGGCAAGTCAGGGCACTCCGCCTCCTCCACCACCTCCTCCTTCGGCGAGTGACGATCAGGGCCCTCGGCCAGCTCCTTCTCCGGCGCGTGGCATCACTCCGCCTCCTTCTCCTCCTGTGTCGACGCGCCCGAGCAGCCAGCCTCCTCCTTCTCCGCCTCGTTAGCATGGGCGGAAGAGACCTGCCACCGCTCTAGCTGCTCCGGCGCGTCGTAGTCCTTCTCCTCCGCCTCGTTAGCAAGTAAAGAAGACAACCGCTCCGTCTACTCAGTCGGCGTCTAGCAGTACAACCAGAGGCGGGAGGTCATACAGATTCGGTCCTTCTGTGAAGACTCCAGAGAAGTTACCATATGAGAGGACCCCGGAGGAGAACGCCGAGATCGCGCGAACCGAAGTGGATGACTTGTTTCAAGGGTTGAGATCAAAGAGACATCCACCTCCGGAGGAGAAGGTAGATCCGGTGAAAGTGAAGTGCACTCTGGCTGCCCTGGCAAAACCACCGAAGTCTCTGCCGAAAGGAAACTATGAGCGCATTATTGGAAAGGAATTTGCCGAAGCAGAGCGGTCGGGAAGTACAGTCAGTGATCAAAGGCTGAAAGAACGACGAGCTAGGAAACAAATTGACCAGCTCGGCGAACAAGCGAAGCAATCGTGCCCCCCGCTCAAGGTGCCTAGCCACAACATTGCTAATGATCCGAGGATGGTGCCCGGTTATAGCAATCTTGCAGATTACCTGCCCGACGAAGTACATTATGAACCCATGGACGTGCAGATACAAAGATACGAGTACGGGAAGCCTCTCGTCAAAGATGAAAGATCTCTATCAACGATGATCCGAAGATTGCATGATTGGTACTTGAAAATCTGCAGAGACTCTGGGGGAGGAGTACATTGTATGTGAAAGTTAAAAAGGAGCATGACCTCGTTGGAATTGAACTGTTGCATGTTCCATTTGAGGAGTTCTATCAGTTTTTCAATCAATTGGCCCTCGATAAAACAACGGTCGCCTGCTACTGTCTGTAAGTAGTACTACTTCTGTCATTAAGTTTCTCTATATAGCTTAGCTCTTTCATTGCATGTATTTATAATCATCCTCACTATATTATGCAGATTGAAGATCGCCGAATTGAAGAAAAGACAAGTCGGTGATATTGGGTTCATTAACACATATCTCATAGATGCAACTCAGGTTAAATTTCATGCCGCAGCTACCGAGGCCAACTTGCTACGATCGTTCGTAATAAATGAAAACAAAGATATAATACTCTTTCCTTACAACTTCAAGTGAGTGTTAATGTCTTGTGCGTATTCGGTTTCCCTTATATATTAGTCAAGGTTATAGTAACGTAATTGATGAGTTATGCATGCGTGTGCAGTTTCCACTATATTCTCCTAGAGATTAAGCTTAAGCAGGGACTAGTAACCGTCTTAGACTCAAGACGAAAAGATCCCCAGGACTATGCAGACATGACTCAAATACTCGAGAAGTAAGTTAAATCGATCATTATCCACCATATCAGCAACTTTGTTCATTTCCTGATATATCAAGTAATTGTTTTCTTTGTCCGGCAGGGTTTGGAGAAAATTCACCAGAAAAGCTCCAGGACTGCCGAAGGAGCTGCAATTTAGACACCCGAAACTAAGTACTATAGTAGCATTTTAAGCGCATCTACTAGTCATTCAAGCGCTAGTTTCATCAATACCATTTGGCATTCTTGCTTATCAGTTTGATTAACCTCTATTTCTTGTAAAGTGGTTGTGGCAGGAACAAGGGAATGATTTCTGTGGATACTACGTTTGCGAGTCCATCCGCCACACGACCTGTGAGCGGGGCTACACTGACGAACAATATGAAGTATGTAAATAACAACATTCACAATTTTATTTTATTACCATCATTTGTGTTGAGTTGCATTCATTCATATATATATATATATATATATATATATATATATATATATATATATATATGTATTGACCCCCTTCTTTAAATTAGATGTTTCGGAAGCGGGATGAACTCCTAGCACCAGCTCGCATGCGAGCAATTCAAGAAGATTTGGAGGCATTCTTTCTTGACCACGTGATCCCTGAAGACGGAGAATTCTATGTGGACCCTGAGTCCGTATGATTATATTTGTAAGAGATAATTATTGTATATATGTAGCCGGTAGTGTCAGATAGATATACGAGAACTTGTTGTTCGACCAATCTCTCGGAGAAGGAGAGGTGGTCGATATCACTTCTCTCTGTATGCATATATGTTCATGACGATCTTCTGTTTCCTTCGTTTGCTTACTAGCTAGCTAGCGTGTCTAGTCCTCTCTATACGTATGTATAGTACGTAGCGTCGACCAAGCACGGACATAAGAGAGGACACTTCTCTCTATTAATTATAGCTAGCTAACACAATATATGAAACACCTAAATTAACCCCCCAAAACCCCCAAACCCCCCACCCCCTTCAAAAAAAACAAAAACCCCAGCCACAGAAATGCTAACGCGTGGATGCCTATTTGTCCCGGTGGGTGCCACCAACCGGGACCAAAGGGTCTCCTGCCTGGGCTCTGCGCACTACCCACCTGGAGGCCCATCAGTCCCGGTTCTGGATTGAACCGGGACTAAAAGGGTCTTGGCATTAGTACCGACACTTTAGTCCCGGTTTAGGAACCGGGACTAAAGGCCCTTACGAACCGGGACTATAGGCCCTTTTTCTACCAGTGTGGCTCAATATATATAACATTTTTCTCCAATTTTTTCCATAAAAACATAGCATGCTAGCGCATAATACAGCCTTGATTGGAGCTAACTTATGCTGTCACAATCAACCATTCTAGGCATAGAGTTGCAATTTCATGCATACAAGAAAAAATGAAGACATAGATCACAAAATTGACATGAGTTGGCCGTAATGTAGGCTTGGGAGGCATCAGGAATTGCACGTTGCACACTAAAGCCAATTACTGAGTGAGGGGTTAGGAAACTGCTGGTGCGTGGGTCGCGACATGGATAACTGTGCTGACCCTACTATTACGAACCCAAATTAACACACTCCAACCTCATGAGTAGCCAAGTAGGGGTTAATGGAGCGGAAACTTTCAGCCTTTCCTGCGGACAAGAGTAAATGGTGAGGGAAAATGGAAGTGGAAATTGAAATTTGAAAAAGTGAAATGGAAATGAATTGTTTTATGCGGAAACGGAAGATGTTTTCCGATAGAACAGACGCGGAAACAGAATTTTCCATTTTGAATATGAGCACATGGGTGTTTTGCAGCCCAAAGAACACACAATTAGGCCCTACACATGGTGAGCATAATGGCGCAACTTCTATAGTGCTACTGCTACATCGAGCATGGCAGAATACGGATAGAATCCCTATTCGCTAATGGAGCACTTTACCATCGCTGACATATCCTATTATATAGGAACGATATGTCATAATATTTGTTAATCATCTCATCAATCGAATAACTTTGTTGGTTTCTTTTTTCAGCCCACTGTTCAAGATGTCTTTAGTTCTGGTGAACACTCCGCTTCTGCCTCCGTCATAATATGAGTTTATGTATTTGTTTCCGAGATAGGATTTTCAGTACCTGGATGACCCTACACCCTCTATGAACAGTAAATTCAAAAAAAATTCAAAACAGTTTATGTATTTGTTTCCGAGCTAGATCATGCCCCGCGAGACAGTGCGGCGCGCTTGGTTGTGGCTCGAATCCGTCGAAGATCAAATCTCCGCGGATGTCTGCCATGTAGTTTAGGCTTCCCAACCTGACTTGATGGCCAGGGGCGTAGCTTTCAATCTACTTCAGGTGGCCAAGCGAATTGGCCCGCAGTGCGAAGCCGCCGAAGATGAAGATCTGTCTGGGGAGAAAAGTCTCACCCTGGACCACATCGTTGTTGATGATCAAGGGAGCCATCGGGCCTAAAGGAGACGACACAGAGGAACTCTCAATGAAAGCACCAATGTCGGTGTCAAAACCGGCGGATCTCGGGTAGGAGGTCCCGAACTGTGCGTCAAGGCCGGATGGTAACAGGAGACAAGGGACACGATGTTTTTACCCAGGTTCGGGCCCTCTCGATGGAGGTAATACCCTACTCCTGCTTGATTAATACTGATGATATGGGTAGTACAAGAGTAGATCTACCACGAGATCAAGGAGGCTAAACCCTAGAAGCTAGCCTATGGTATGATTGTTGTATATGGAGTTGATGTCCTACAGACTACAACCCTTCGGTTTATATAGAAACCGGATAGGGTTAGGGTTACACAGATTCGGTTACAATGGTAGGAGATATTGAATATCCGCATCGCCAAGCTTGCCTTCCACGCCAAGGAAAGTCCCATCCGGACACGGGACGAAGTCTTCAATCTTGTATCTTCATAGTCTTGGGGTCCGGCTGGAGGTATAGTCCGGCTACTCGAACACCCCCTAATCCAGGACTCCCTCACTCACACTTATCTTGAGTCTTTTAGTAGTATCCATTAACTTGTCTATGAACTATATAGGTAACCAAGTAGTCCTTTACCACGGACGCGGCTATTCGAATAGTTTTATACCCTGCAGGGGTGTACTTCTTCATACACGCTTTCACCACTTACCGCCGTTTACACGACATGTACTCGGCAACCTTCAAGCGGAAGCCTAACGAGGGTGTCGGCCACGGCCTACCTAAACACTCAAGCCTCTAGTCCAGGTTTATCGCCTATTCAGGTTCCATCTGCAGGGAGTCCGGCCGAGGTTTCCACATACGGCCCCGAACGATGTGAGCAGGGTTCCCGAGACACCAAACGGGTGACTCGGTACACCGTGCCACGGTGTATCTACCGCAACATAGCCCACCCCTAGGGTCAGCGCTACGCACGACCGCCAACACATAACCTACAAACACCAGAAACTAATTGCAACTCCTGGACAAAGTACTAGGATGATTAAGAAGCCGAGAGGGTCAATTAAGGATCCCAATGCATGGTAGTAGCTGATTCTTAAAATCACACATACAGATCTCAGTTCTTATGGACGGCCTCAATGAAAAAACCCACCATGTACTCCTACATGGCCTCTCATCGATACCTTTACCAAATCATGTTCAACACATCCCTCACATTACCGACATAATCATTTCACTCTAGCCCATCACCCAGATGAACCAGACCTTACACAACTCTAAGCATAGCAGACATAGCAAGGTAGGAAACACAAACATGGCTCAATCAACTCCTACACATGCTAGTGGGTTTCATCTAGTTACTGTGGCAATGACAGGTCATGTAGAGGATAAGGGTTCAACTACCGTAGCACACAGCAGTTTGAATCGCGTTGTCTTAATGCAGTAAATAAGAGCAGAGGCGAGAACATGGGTTTGTATCGGAATGATCAATGGGTTGCTTGCCTGTTGTAGTGGTAGTAGGGTACTGCCCTTCAGACGGATACTCGGGGTTATCCTCGGAGGCAGAACCTACCACGAAAGACACACCGAACATGATCAACACATGACAATATGCAACAATATGATGCATGCTATGACATGGAAAAATGAAAGTGTCTTAGCCTAACGCAAGCTAAAACAGAAAGGAATGAGCTCATTTGAATCAAAGATTCAAATGTTAGCTCATTTAACATGGCCTTATTAGTGCATTATCTTATTCTGCTTAAACAGCAAGGTTAGCTTGTTTTGTCATGCATGAAACCAATACAGATGGATAGATTGAATTTTTCTGATCATTTTTCATATATAATTTGTTGGATTTGGAGCTATGGTTGATTTTCTATGATTTTTAGAAGTTTTGGCTATTTTCTGGAATTTCCTATATAAGAATAATTCCAGTGATTGAATTAATGCGTCAGCATGACATAGGTGTGACGTCAGCGGGTCAACTGGGTCGGCCAGGTCAAACCTGACTGGTGGGCCCTGTCTGTCAGTGTCTCAGCTAATTACCAGGATTTGATTAGTACTAATAAACTGTCAGTGGGGCCTGGGCCCACATGTCAGTGACTAAACTAATTAAAATTAGTTAACACTAATCCTAAACTAATTAGCAGGCCGGCCCCACCTGTCATAGGCTCAGGGGGGGAGTCAACCTGGGCCCACGCGTCAGTCCACGGTCAAAGGGGTCAAACTCATCGGCGTTTAGCCGCCGGCGAGGCCAGACGCGGCGGAGGGCTCGGGTTTTGCACTCCGGCGACCAAAGGACAGCGGAGACCATCTACGTGATGCGGGAGTGAGCCGCGTCGAGTGGTGGCAGTAGGTGGAGCTGGGGTGGCCGGAGACGACGGCGGCGAGCACGTCCGCGGCGGCCGGAGTTCGGGCGAGGTTGAACTAGTCGCTAGCAGGCACGGCGAGGGGCCTGCGGGGGTGCTACGGGCTCCTGCGAGTGCGTTGAAGATGAAGGCGTGCTCGGTTGCGACCCAACAAGGCTATGGCCATGGTGGTTAGAGGACGCGGACAAGCGCGGGGAGAGGGGGAAACGGGTCAGTAGCTCACTGCGGTTGCAAGGGAGCGAACGGCGAGCTCGGGGGAGAGCTGGAGCGAGCGGGGCGGCGAGGGGGATCTCCGGCGACCGAGGTTGAAGACGAGCTCTGTGCAGCGTCTCCGGGGCGAGCGAGCGCTCGGGGATGGGTCGAGGTGAAGTAGCGGACGACGGTGGAGCTTCTTGGCACGGCGAGGCAACGAGTGGACGGCGGTGGCTGCGGTGGAGCTTGTCGGCGGAGAGGGCTGCGCTCGGCAGGGAATGGGGAGAGAGCCAGAGAGGGGGGAGAGGCCACGGGGAGAGTGGGGAGAATGAGAGGGGGACGTGGGGGAGTGTGTGGCACTCGTAGGCGCGTCCGGGGTGTCGGCGGAAGCAGGAGGTGGCCGGCATGTGGCCGCGGGCGCCGGCCACGCGCTTCTCGTCCTCCTGGCGAGAGGAGGAGGACGACTGGCAGGAGCCAGTGGACTGGGCCGAGCCGGTGGGCCAAGTGGACTGCGCCAGGTAAGTCTCTGTTCTCTCTCTCCTTTTCTGTTTTTCATTTATTCTATTATTTCTGTAACTTCAGGGCTTTATTAAAAATGCCAGGGCATTTCCAAAAATCATAAAATTAATCATGGCCACTGCTTAGAATATACCCAACAGCAGACATTTTAGTTTATGATTATTTGAGCACTTCAAATATTTTATAGCATTTAAGTGCCCAAATGCAAATACTGTAAGAATTAATCCAATGACCTTATGTTGTCCTAGAAAAATGTGCGCCATTTTTGTCAAAGGTTTTAACCCAAAACAAAAAGGGTGGGCTTTTTAGAAGGGCATTTCAGGTTCATTGAAAAAGTTTTTAGTAAACTCGAGTTATTCCAGGGGGGGTGCTGGGGGTTCTGTCATCCCCATTTCAAATTTAAGAGAAATTTAAACATGATGCACACTCTAATGCTTGAAGTAGCTACGGTGTGACAACTCACCCCCACTCAAAAGAATCTCGTCCCAAGATTTAGGATGCTCCGGGAAGAAGGTGGGGTACTCGAGTCGAACACGATCCTCCCTTTCCCAAGTTGCCTCTTTCTCGGAATGGTGTGACCATTGAACCTTGAGAAACTTGATATTTTGGCGCCGAGTGGTACGCTCGGCTTGATCAAGGATACGAACGGGATATTCCCGATATGAGAGGTTATCTTGTAGATCAAGCGTTTCGTGGTCCACTCCACGGATAGGATCCGCGAAGCAATGCTTGAGTTGAGAAACGTGGAAGACATCGTGAACTCTGGAAAGATGCGAAGGTAGTTCCAATTGGTAGGCAATTTCTCCTCGTTTGTCAAGAATGCGAAAGGGTCTGCTGTAACGAGGAGCCAATTTGCCTTTGATACCGAAATGATGGGTTCCCTTTAACAGAGTAACCCGAAGGTAAGCCTTCTCGCTGACTTCATAAGTCATGAGCTTATGTTTACGATCATATTGGCTCTTTTGACGAGATTGGGCTATTTTCAATTTCTCACGAATAACGCGAACCTGCTCTTCTGCTTTCTGAATCATATCCGGGCCAAAGAGTTGTCTTTCCTCGGTTTCTGACCAGTTAAGAGGCGTTCGACATTTTCGTCCATAGAGAACTTCGAAAGGAGCTTTGCCCAAGCTAGCTTGATAACTATTGTTATAAGCAAACTCCGCGAATGGAAGGCATTTCTCCCAACCCATTCCGAATGAGATGACAGAAGCTCGGAGCATATCTTCCAGAATTTGATTGACTCGCTCTACTTAACCACTTGATTGAGGATGGAAGGCGGTGCTAAAAGAGAGACGAGTTCCCATAGCATTTTGGAAACTTTCCCAAAATCGAGAGGTGAAGAGACTTCCACGGTCTGAGTTAATTTCCAATGGGACACCATGAAGAGACACTATTTGGGAGATGTATAAATCAGCTAGCTGGCTAGCGGTGATACTCTCACGAACAGGTAGGAAATGGGCTACTTTGGAAAGACGGTCGAACATGATGAAGATGGCATTATTCCCTCTCTTGGTCCTGGGAAACCCAGTAATGAAATCCATACTGATTTTATCCCATTTCCACTCAGGAATAGCCAAAGGTTAAAGGGTGCCAGCAGGCCATTGATGCTCTGCTTTAACACAACGACAAACGTCGCAGTTAGCAATGTATTGAGCGATTTCTCTCTTCATCCTAGTCCACCAAAACCTCTGGCGTAGGTCTTGATACATTTTAGTACTACCGGGATGAATGGTGAGAGGGGAGTCATGGGCTTCCTTAAGAATCAACTGGCGTAAATGTTGTTTCTTGGGAACCACCAAGCGGTTCTCGAAGAAGACAACACCTCGCTCATGCATGGAAAAACATTTAGCAACTCCGCTAGCGATGTTTTCCTTAATCCGGGATATGCCCTTATCATACCGCTGGGCGGTTATGATCTGAACCGAAAGGTTAGGCTTTGCCACCAGGGTGGATAGAAATCCTCGAGGAACAATGTGAAGATTGAGCTTACGAAATTCCTCGTGGAGAAGTGGTTGACTTTATTGTAACATCAGGTTGTTACAATAAGATTTACGACTTAGCGCATCAGCCATGACATTGGCTTTGCCCAGGGTGTAAGTTATTGCTAAGTCGTAATCCGAGATCAACTCGACCCAACGTCTTTGCCTGAGATTCAAATCCGGTTGGGTGAAGATATATTTCAAACTTTGGTGATCGGTGAAGATCTCGCAACGATTACCGAGGAGGTAATGTCGCCCAGTTTTGAGTGCATGGACTACGGCTGCAAGCCCTAGATCATGTGTGGGATAGTTTTCCTCATGTGGGTGTAATTGCCGTGAAGCATAGGCAATTACCTGACGATCTTGCATGAGTATGCAACCTAGTCCTTGTCGCGAGGTGTCACAATGGATAATAAAGTCCTTGGAGAAATCTGGTGGTACCAGTACGAGAGCAGATGTCAGGCGTCTTTTCAATTCCTGAAAGCTAAACTCGCACTGTGGGGTCCACTCAAACTTTTTATCTTTCTTGAGGAGTTCAATTAGAGGTTTAGCAACCTTGGAGAAATTCTCGATGAAGCGGCGGTAATAGCTCGCTAAGCCAAGGAAGCTCCGAACTTGCTTGACCGTTTCAGGTGGAGTCCAATCAAGGACAGCTTGAACTCGCTCGGGATTGATAGCAATACTCTTACCAAAGATTACATGGCCTAGATAGGTCACTTCTGGCAACCAAAATTCACACTTGGAGAATTTGGCATAAAGGCGATGCTCTCGAAGTTTCGTCAATACCAGCTTTAGATGTTCGGCCTGTTCCTCTTCATTCTTGGAGTAGATGAGTATGTCATCGAGGTAAACTACGATGAATTTATCCAAATACTCCATGAAGACCGAGTTCATTAACCATGAGAAGGTGGTTGGGGCATTGGTTAAACCGAAAGGCATGACGGTGTACTCGTATTGGCCATAGCGAGTAACAAAGGCCATTTTGGGAATGTCCCCGTTTCTGACTTTGATTTGATGGTAGCCCAACCTCAATTACATCTTGGAAAAGACTGAGGATCCAGTGAGCTGATCATACAGATCGTTGATCCTGGGAAGCGGATACTTGTTCTTGATCGTGACCAAGTTGACAGGTCGGTAATCTACAACCATCCGATCTGTTCCATCCTTCTTTCTGACGAAGAGGATGGGGCAAGCCCAAGGAGAGGAACTAGGATGGATGAAACCCTTTTTCAAGGACTTATTGAGTTGGTTCTTAAGCTCGGCTAGTTCTAAGGGTGACATCTTATAGGGTCTTCTAGAAATTGGAACGGTTCCTAGAACAAGGTCTATCATGAACTCGACATCCCTGTCAGGTGGAACACCTGGCAGTTCTTCTGGAAAGACATCCGGAAAGTCTCGGACTACCAGAATATCCTCAAGGTCTGGAAGGGGGTTGGCATTTAGGGAGTAAAGCTGGCCCTTGGCCACTCGAGTTAAGACATTGACTGTCTTGCCCGATGGATGAGTAAGTTGAACAGTTCTAGTGGCACAATCAATCTTAGCATAATGAGCCGACATCCAGTCCATACCCAAAATGATGTTTATGTCCGAGGACTTGAGAGCTATTAAGGATGCAAGGAAGACAAGTCTCTCAACAAGAATTTCGTTCCCATGGGTTACTCTAGAGGTTTGCCATTTGGAACCCGGAGTTTGAATTACCATGGAAGTGGGCATGTACTCCTACATGGCCTCTCATCGATACCTTTACCAAATCATGTTCAACACATCCCTCACATTATCGACATAATCATTTCACTCTAGCCCATCACCTAGATGAACCAGACTTGACACAACTCCAAGCATAGCAGGCATAGCAAGGTAGGAAACACAAACATGGCTCAATCAACTCCTACACATGCTAGTGGGTTTCATCTAGTTACTGTGGCAATGACAGGTCATGCAGAGGATAAGGGTTCAACTACCATAGCACACAGCAGTTTGAATCGCGTTGTCTTAATGCAGTAAACAAGAGCAGAGGCGAGAACATGGGTTTGTATCGGAATGATCAATGGGTTCCTTGCCTATTGTAGTGGTAGTAGGGTACTGCCCTTCAGACGGATACTCGGGGTTATCCTCAAAGGCAGAACCTACCACGAAAGACACAATAAACATGATCAACACATGACAATATGCAACAATATGATGCATGCTATGACATGGCAAAATGAAAGTGTCTTGGCCTAATGCAAGCTAAAACAGAAAGGAATGAGCTCATTTGAATCAAAGATTCAAATGTTAGCTCATTTAACATGGCCTTATTAGTGCATTATCTTATTCTGCTTAAACAGCAAGGTTAACTTGTTTTGTCATGCATGAAACCATTACAGATGGATAGATTGAATTTTTCTGATCATTTTTCATATATAATTTGTTGGATTTGGAGCTCTGGTTGATTTTCTATGATTTTTAGAAGTTTTGTCTATTTTCTGGAATTTCCTATATAAGAATAATTCCAGTAATTGAATTAATGCATCAGCATGACATAGGTGTGACGTCAGTGGGTCAACTGGGTCGGCCAGGTCAAACCTGACTGGTGGGCCCTGTGTGTCAGTGTCTTAGCTAATTAACAGGATTAGATTAGTACTAATAAACTGTCAGTGGGGCCTGGGCCCACATGTCAGTGACTAAACTAATTAAAATTAGTTAACACTAATCCTAAACTAATTAGTAGGCCGACACCACCTGTCATAGGCTCAGGGGGGAGTCAACCTGGGCCCACGGGTTAGTCCACGGTCAAAGGGGTCAAACTCGCCGGCGTTTAGCCGCCGGCGAGGCCAGACGCGGCGGAGTGCTCGGGTTTTGCACTCCGGCGACCAAAAGGACGGCGGAGACCATCTACGTGATGCGGGGAGTGAGCCGCATCGAGTGGTGGCAGTAGGTGGAGCTGGGGTGGCCGGAGACGACAGCGGAGAGCACGTCCGCGGCGGCCGGAGTTCGGGCGAGTTTGAACTAGTCGCTAGAAGGCACGGCGAGGGCGTGCGACTGCGTTGAAGACGAAGACGTGCTCGGTTGCGACCCAACGTGGCTGTGGCCACGACGGCGATGTGCGGTGGCGGCGGCGAGCTTCGGCTCCGATGGCCATGGTGGTTAGAGGACGCGGACGAGCGCGGGGAGAGGGGGAAACGGGTCAGTAGCTCACTGCGGTTGCAGGGGAACGAACGGCGAGCTCAGGGGAGAGCTGGAGCGAGCGGAGCGGCGAGGGGGATCTCCGGTGACCGAGGTTGAAGACGAGCTCGGTGCAGCGTCTCCGGGGCGAGCGAGCGCTCGGGGATGGGTCGAGGCGAAGTAGCGGACGACGGTGGAGCTTCTTGGCACGGCGAGGCAACGAGTGGACGGCGGTGGCTGCGGTGGAGCTTGTCGGCGGCGACGGCTGCGCTCGGCAGGGAATGGGGAGAGAGCCAGAGAGGGGGGCACTACTAGGGAAAAGGCTAGAAGCAGCGCGGGTTTTAGACCTATCAGTAGCGCGGGGTGGTGCGCTACTGATAAGGCTCTACAGCTAACGAATAGCAGTAGCGTGCCTCCACCCACGCTACGGCTAAATTGACTTAGTAGCAGCGAGTTCCAGGAGGAGCGCTGCTGGTAATTAGTAGCAGCGCTTCTCTCTGCCCGCACTGCTACTATTATTTCATATTTTATTTCCTTTTTATTTCATGTTGTATTCGTACACCTTTACACAAATTTTCATACAACAGGAATTTACAAATTGTTTTTACATCATAATGAGTTATTACATCACGGGGTGAGAGAACCGTGTGGACTAGTTTCAAGTGGACGGACATCCACTTGAAACTAAGCCGCGGTTCTTTCACCCAATGATATAATAAATATCATCATCATCATATCATTAACAACTTATCATCATCATCATCATCATATCATTGGTCACTAGTCGTAATCACAAGTACTCCTGACATCTTCAACTCTAACACATTGTATCACATAATAAACATATTGTAACTCATAGGACCTACTGCATTCTCTTAGGACCTACTATATTCTCCAAGGTAAAATAGCAAAAAACAAGATAGCCCCTCGCTCTCCATTATGGAGAATGCAGATTATCCTGTCTCCAATTCTTGCCTTTCGCTTAATGTTGCTTCCAAGAACCTCCTTACGAATGTCCAAACATTTTTTCCACTCTTTGATTAGCATGTGTTCACCGGTTTCAGAAATTCGATATGCACAGGTGAGATCCATAGGATGACCTGGCTATTGGTTCAGAACTTCAAGGCGACCATTGTAATACATCAGATGAGGCACACAATCCATCGGGATTTTCTGTTGAAAAACATAGTAATAACTTCATAGTTAGCAATGATGTACTAGTTTTCGAAGTATGCAAAAGATGCACGGATGTCGTAATAGTAAAATATCTTACCAGGGTATCTCCATAGAAGTTATCGTGGTTCAACACGTGCACTAGTGGCACATATTCACCATAATTTGGAGGAGTTCGACAATAGGTATTGTAATTCTAAAAAAAGTACAATAAGCAATCAGATGATTTTTCTCCTTATAAGTTAATTCGGAGCGATCAGTGTAGTGGGTTTTGTCTACCATCTTCTGCACATTCTTTGAAGATTCGAAATAAGCTGTCAATGGAAATAAGCTGTCAACTATTTTGAAATAAACAATATAAATTAATTAATAACTATGTTTGAGAAACTCACATTGCGGTAGAATCGGAAGCGTATCAACAAGGACCCAAATGTCCATATTGTCTTGCTTGATGTCAGGATGACCAAGATCCATGGTGACAATCATACCCTCATAAAGACCATACATTTTGCAAAGTGCTTCCCAATTTTGACAACCAAAATGGGTTACGCTCTGAGAATTATACAGATTTACTTCAAAATCGATATCATGATGGGTCCTTAGGTGTATGTTCTTTGTTTAAAAATTTTCATGGTCTTCAAAACTCATCCTCTCCAAGACATAGCGTCTTGCATGGCATGGGATAAGCTAGTCGAATTGTAAAAGATGAAAATTAGACGTTGAAATAGTTGAAGTCATGCTTAATTACGAAAAAACACTTGTTGTTGTTGCGTACCGTTTCAACATCGAAGGTCTCCTCGAGCTTAATGCTGAAGCGCCGAACTTCGTCCAGCTCAATGAACCTGTCGCACATACCTCGATCGTCGTGGCACCAGCTGCACTCCCCCGGGAGACTGTCGTCGTCCGAGTACGACATTTCCTTCGTTCATAATTCAAAGATTAAACTTGTACAATTAAATATATGTACTAAAAAACCTAAATTAGATCATTATTTTTCAAAGAAAATCCAGGCCACTCGTTATTTCCCACATTTTCTAGCACAAGTCACGCCAGAATTCACGGAAAAATCCGGCATGACCTTTGCTAAAAAAAGGACATATCGAGCGCCTGAAATTTGCCGGAACGGAAATTAATCAACACTCCGGCAAAAGATAGGCCACTCGGAGGTGTAACCAAAACATGAAATAATTTCTTAAACTAAAAAATAACACCAAATATGGCATGTTCAACTAGTTCTATTAATTCAACTAGTTCTTACTAAATATAAACTTAGTATAAAAAGAAAAAAAACTAGTTCTTTCTAAAAATGAAGTAGTTCAACTAGTTATTAATTTACTTACTATACTAGTTCAACTAAAACTTAACTAGTTCAACTAAAACTAAACTAGTTCTATTAATTCAACTAGTTCTTACTAAATATAAACTTACTATAAATAGAAAGAAACTAGCACATCTACTACTACTAATTAACATCTAACTACTACATCTACTACTAATTAACATGTACTACTGCTAATTATACATCTACTACTAATTAACATCTATCCACTACTTCTAAAAATCATTATCTATGAACCCTAAATTAGCATCTACTACTACTAAAATCATCTACTAACTAAGCAAAGAGAG
>NC_041384.1:34549578-34617246 GCF_002162155.2 Triticum dicoccoides | reverse complement strand
GCGGTCCTGGGCGGCTGGCTCGGCGGGCTCGGTCGAGGGCGGCGGCGGTGAGGTCGAGGGCGGCGACAGTGTGGTCGAGAGCGGCGGCAGTGAGGTTGAGGGCGGGCAGCGGCGGTGAGGGCGCAGGCGCGCTCGGGCTCGGGCGGCGGCGACAGGGAGTAGGGGAACAGGCCAGTGGGGGGGGGGAAAGGAGGACTTAGCGAAATTTTGATGCGGGGGGTGGTTAACTCGAACTAGTAGTAGCGCACGTACAGAAAACGCGCTATAGCTAACTTATCTACAGTGAGTTTTGGGAAAAACCGCTACTACTAATGGAAGAAGTTATTTCTTTTGTTTAGTAAAAACATCAAAAATATACATTGGTCATCATTGATCTTTTTGTGTATAATCTAAATAGTCAACATGAATCCTCACTATACCTGTGTAGGCACAGGCGAGGATTCATATTGCAACCACAAATCATACACATATAGTTCAATGAAGACCAAGTGCTCGAGATAGGTTGAGAAGCAACATATTTAAGGTGGTAAACACTTTGTTCGCTTAGTAGTATGGGACTAAACTTAATTAGTTGCGGTCATACTTACCAGCAGCGAGTTCTGAGCAAAACCGCTGCTACTAAGTTCTTTAGCAGTAGCGCGTCCACGGGAAGGGCGCTACTACTATATCTAGCCTAGAGGCAACACCGTGGCAATTATAGTAGTAGCGCTCTTTTCACCTAGAGCGCTACCGCTACTCAGTCATTAGCAGCGCTCTTTTCTAAAGCTCGTTGCTGCTAATTAGCAGTAGCGTCTATTTTTATACCGCGCTGCTGCTAAGATTCTGTGTATAAGGATTTCCCTACTAGTGGGGAGAGGCCACGGGGAGAGTGGGGAGAATGAGAGGGGACGTGGGGGAGTGTGTGGCACTCGTAGGCGCGTCCGGGGCGTCGGCGGAAGCAGGAGGTGGCCGGCGTGTGGCCGCGGGCGCCGGCCACGTGCTTCTCGTCCTCCTGGCGAGAGGAGGACGACGACTGGAAGGAGCCAATGGACTGGGCCGAGCCGGTGGGCCAACTGGGCTGTGCCAGGTAAGTCTCTGTTCTCTCTCTCCTTTTCTGTTTTTCATTTATTCTATTATTTCTGTAACTTCAGGGCTTTATTAAAAATGCCAAGGCATTTCCAAAAATCATAAAATTAGTCATGGCCACTGCTTAGAATATATCCAACAGCAAACATTTTAGTTTATGATTATTTGAGCATTTAAAATATTTTATAGCATTTAAATGCCCAAATGCAAATACTATAAGAATTAATCCAATGACCTTATGTTGTCCTAGAAAAATGTGCACCATTTTTGTCAAAGGTTTTAACCCAAAACAAAAAGGGTGGGCTTTTTAGAAGGGCATTTCAGGTTCATTGAAAAAGTTTTTAGTAAACCCGAGTTATTCCAGGGGGGGTGCTAGGGGTTCTGTCATCCCCATTTCAAATTTAAGAGAAATTTAAACATGATGCACACTCTAATGCTTGAACTAGCTAGGGTGTGACATCTACAGCATTCACTTATTGCTAATTCTTCAAGTTGACTTTTCTGCTAAGTGAATGTGATCGGACGCATCCCCCTCTATGCTAAACTCAACCCAGTCTATTCACAAATTCTTCATGGCGTTCTATTTGAAACCCGTTCAAAATCTTCATTGTGTCCATGTCAGCTGAAAAATTTGCAAAGGAAACTTCAAAATATTCTTATCTAAATTTTTGGCTTTTGTCGCTCTAACCGTTCCGCATCCCACGATGAGATTATTCTATTCACCCATGATCTCACACGATCTCCACTTCACAGTACGTGGGTGACACATGTCGCTAGGATGAGAAGGGTCAGGGGCACGTTCGTCTATTTTCCTCAGACGAACGGTTTTTCACCTCGGCTATAAATACCCCTCAACCTCCTTTAACCTCATTTACCCCGCTCGACCTCACCCCCCTCGCTTGAGCTCTCTGACCTAGCGCCGCCGCTACTATCCATCGTCGCCGGTGAGGAAGAGCTTCACTACCTCGACCTCGTCGCCATCGTACTCGCGCCGGCTGCGGAAATCTTCACTCCACCGCCGCCGTAGCTGTCTTCCGCCGCCAAGTTAGGGCGTGCAAGATCTGAATGGACGAACTTCACAACTTCAACTCCCAGTTCGTCGTGTTCTTCATCAAGGGTAAATAAAATTTATTTTTACTGCCCTTGTTGATTCTAATGATTTCCACAGAAACTTGAAAAGGTGTTTATTCTTCAACTTCCACACTCTTAAACACCACACTTGCATATGTTCTTGATTTGTTCCTCTAAGCAACATTTTTCCTCAATATTTCTCAATTGTGTGGATTTTCAATATATACAACTCTGGAACCTAAGTCAAAGACCGCTTGGTGAAATTCCTCAAGACACCCTTGGTCAAATTCCTTAAGCTTGATGCTACGTCTTGAGCTTGTGTTGGTTTTCTCCGAAGAGGAAGGGATGATGCAGCAGAGTAGCGTAAGTATTTCCCTCAGTTTTTGAGAACCAAGGTATCAATCCAGTAGGAGGCCACGCTCAAGTCCCTCATACCTGCACAAAACGATAGCTACTCGCAACCAACGCGATTAGGGGTTGTGAATCCCTTCACGGTCACTTAAGAGAGTGAGATCTGATAGATATAATATTTTTGGTATTTTTGGTATAAAGATGCAAATTAAAAAGTAAAAGAAAAGTAAAAAAGCAAAGCAAGATTAAAGTGATGGAGATTGATATGATGAGAATAGACCCGAGGGCCATAGGTTTCACTAGTGGCTTCTCTCAAGAGCATAAGTATTCTACGGTGGGTGAACAAATTACTTTTGAGCAATTAACAGAATTGAGCATAGTTATGAGAATATCTAGGCATGATCATGTATATAGGCATCACGTCCCTGACAAGTAGACCGAAATGATTCAGCATCTACTACTATTACTCCACTCATCGACCGCTATCCAGCATGCATCTAGAGTATTAAGTTGAAAACAGAGTAACGCCTTAAGCAAGATGACATGATGTAGAGAGATAAATTCATGCAATATGAAATAAACCCCATCTTGTTATCCTCGATGGCAATGATACAATACGTGCCTTGCTGCCCCTTCTGTCACTGGGTAAGGACACCGCAAGATCGAACCCAAAGCTAAGCACTTCTCCCATGGCAAGAACTACCAATCTATTTGGCCAAACCAAATGGATAATTCGAAGAGACTTGCAAAGATAACCAATCATACATAAAAGAATTCAGAGAAGATTCAAATATTATTCATAGATAGACTTGATCATAAACCCACAATTCATCGGTCTCAACAAACACACCGCAAAAAGAAGATTACATCGAATAGATCTCCACAAGAGAGGGGGAGAACTTTGTATTGAGATTCAAAGAGAGAGAAGAAGCCATCTAGCTACTAACTATGGACCCGAAGGTCTGAGGTAAACTACTCACACTTCATCGGAGAGGCTAGGATGATGTAGAAGCCCTGCGTGATGACGGCCCGCTTCCGGCGGAGCTCCGGAACAGGACCCAAGATGGGATCTCGTGGATACAGAAAGTTGCGGCGGTGGAATTAGGTTTTTGGCTCCTGTTCTGATCGTTTGGGGGTACGTGTGTATATATAGGAGGAAGAAGTACGCCGGAGGAGCACCGAGGGGCCCATGAGGCAGGGGGCGCGCCCCCCACCCTCGTGACCGCCTCTTTTGTTCCTTGGAGCAGGGTCCAAGTCTCCTGGATCACGTTCGGTGAGAAAATCACTTTCCTGAAGGTTTTATTACCTTTGGACTCCGTTTGATATTCCGTTTCTTCGAAACACTGAAATATGCAAAAACAACAATTCTGGGCTGGGCCTCCGATTAATCGGAAAGTCCCAAAAATAATATAAAAGTGGAAAATAAAGCCCAATATAGTCCAAAACAGTAGATAATATAGCATGGAGCAATCAAAAATTATAGATACGTTGGAGACGTATCAGGCATCCCCAAGCTTACTTCCTGCTCGTCCTCGAGTAGGCAAATGATAAAAAGAGAATTTTTGATGCGGAGTGCTACTTGGCATAATTTCAATGCAAGTCTTCTTAATTGTGGTATGAATATTTAGATTCGAAAGATTCAAGAAAAAGTTTATATTGACATAAAAAATAATAATACTTCAAGCATACTAATAAAGCAATTATGTCTTCTCAAATAACATGGCCAAAGAAAGTTATCCCTACAAAATCATATAGTCTGGCTATGCTCTATCTTCACCACACAAAATATTTAAATCATGCACAACCCCGATGACAAGCCAAGCAATTGTTTCATAGTCTAACTTTTTCAATCTTCACGCAATACATGAGCATGAGCCATGGACATAGCACTATAGGTGGAATAGAATGGTGGTTGTGGAGAAGACAAAAAGGAGAAGATAGTCTCACATCAACTAGGCGTATCAACGGGCTATGGAGATGCCCATCAATAGATATCAATGTGATTGAGTAGGGATTGCCATGCAATGGATGCACTAGAGCTATAAGTATATGAAAGCTCAAAAAGAAACTAAGTGGGTGTGCATCCAACTTGCTTGCTCATGAAGACCTAGGGCAATTTGAGGAAGCCCATCATTGGAATATACAAGCCAAGTTCTATAATG
Organism: Triticum dicoccoides; assembly: GCF_002162155.2. Lineage (NCBI taxonomy): Eukaryota > Viridiplantae > Streptophyta > Magnoliopsida > Poales > Poaceae > Triticum > Triticum dicoccoides. The sequence continues at coordinate 34,612,597 of NC_041384.1, read as the reverse complement.
AAAAATTCCCACTAGTATATGTAAGTGATAACATGAGAGACTCTCTACTATGAAGATCATGGTGCTACTTTGAAGCACAAGTGTGGTAAAAGGATAGTAACATTGTCCCTTCTCTCTTTTTCTCTCATCAATTTTTTTATTTGGGCCTTTTCTCCTTTTTTATGGCCTCTTTTTATTTGGGCTTCTTTGGCCTCTTTTTTTCGTCCGGAGTCTCATCCCGACTTATGGGGGAATCATAGTCTCCATCTTTCTTTCCTCACTGGGAATATTCTCTAATAATTATGACCATCACACTTTTATTTTTCTTACAACTCAATACTTAGAACAAAATATGACTCTATATTAATGCCTCCGGCGGTGTACCGGGATATGCAATATGACAATGATGGAGTGTGTCATGATAAATGGAACGGTGGAATGTTGCATGGCAATATATCTCGGAATGGCTATGGAAATGCCATAATAGGTAGGTATGGTGGCTGTTTTGAGGAAGGTATATGGTAGGTGTATGATACCGGCGAAAAGTGTGCAGTATTAGAGAGGCTAGCAAAGGTGGAAGGGTGAGAGTGCGTATAATCCATGGACTCAACATTAGTCATAAGGAACTCATATACTTATTGCAAAAATCTAGAAGTTATCAAAGCAAAGTATTATGCGCATGCTCCTAGGGGGATAGATTGGTAGGAAAAGACCATCGCTCGTCCCCGACTGCCACTCATAAGGAAGACAATCAATAAATAAATCATACTCCGACTTCATCACATAACGGTTCACCATACGTGCATGCTACCGGAATCACAAACTTTAACACAAGTATTCTTTAAATTCACAACTACTCAACTAGCATGACTTTAATATAATCACCTCCATATCTCAAAACAATTATCATGCTTCAATCTTTTCTTAGTATTCAACACACTCAAAAGAAAGTTTCACAAATCTTGAATACCAAGCATATTATTATTAAGCAAATTACCATGCTATTAAGAGACTCTGAAAATAATTTAAGTGAAGCATGAGAGATCAATAGTTTCTTTAAAACAAATCCATCACCGTACTCTAAAAGATATAAGTCAAGTACATAGAGCAAAATTATAATGCTCAAAAGATATAAGTGAAGCACATAGAGCAAAACTACTTAGCTCAAAAGATATAAGTGAAGCACATAGAGCAAAACTACTTAGCTCAAAAGATATAAGTGAAGCACGTAGAGTACTCTATCAAATTTTAATTCATGTATGGATCTCTCAAAAGGTGTGTACAGAAAGGATGATTGTGGCATACTAAGACACAAAAACACAAATAATACAAGACGCTCCAATAAAAACACATATCATGTTGGTGCATAAAAATATAGCTCCAAGTAAATTACCGATGGAAGTGGACGAAAGAGGGGATACCTTCCGAGGCATCCCCCAGCTTTGACTTTTTGGTGTCCTTGGAATATCTTGGGGGTGCCATGGGCATCCCCAAGCTTAGGCTCTTGCCACTCCTTGTTCCATGATCCATCAAAAGAATTCACCCAAAACATGAAAACTTCACAACACAAAACTCAAAATAGAATACTCGTGAGCTCCGTTAGCGAAAGAAAACAAAAGACCACTTCAAGGTACTGTAATGAACTCATTCTTTATTTATATTGGTGTTAAACATAATGTATTCCAACTTCTTTATAGATTATAAACTATTTTACTAGCCATAGATTCATCAAAATAAGCAAACAACACACGAAAAAACAGAATCTGTCAAAAACAGAACAGTCTGTAGTAATCTGTAGCTACCTCAGGATATGGAACCCCAAAAATTGTAAAATAAATTTCTGGACGTGAGGAATTTATCTATTAATCATCTTCAAAAAAGAATTAACTAAATAGCACTCTTCAAATAAAAATGAAAGCAGTTCTCATGAGCGCTAAAGTTTCTGTTTTTTACAGCAAGTTCAACAAGACTTTCCCCAAGTCTTCCCAACGGTTCTACTTGGCACAAACACTAATTAAACACAAAAAACACAACCAAAACAGAGGCTAAATAATTTATTTATTACTAAACAGGAGAAAAAAGCAAGGAATAAAAATAAAATTGGGTTTCCTCCCAACAAGCGCTATCGTTTAACGCCCCTGGCTAGGCATAAAAGCGAGGATAGATCTAGGTATTGTCATCTTTGTAGGCAATCCATAAGTGGCTCTCATGATAGTTTCATATGGCAATTTTATTTTCTTTCTAGTAAAGTGTTCCATGCCCTTTTTAATGGAAATTGAAATCTAATATTTCCTTCCTTCATATCAATAATCGCACCAACCGTTCTAAGGAAAGGTCTACCAAAAATAATAGGGCAAGAAGGATTGCAATCTATATCAAGAACAATGAAATCTACGGGCACATAATTCCTATTTGCAACAATAAGAACATCATTAATCCTTTCCATATGTTTCTTAATAGTGGAATCCGCAAGATGCAAGTTTAGAGAGCAATCATCAAAATTACAGAAATCTAGCAAATCACACAAAGTCTTGGGAATAGTAGAGTCACTAGCACTCATGATCGTTAATTTTAATTTTAATAGTTGGTTCCCACTCATCATAGAGTTTTATAGGGATATAAACTTTCAACTCAAGTTTTTCTTCCTAAGATTGCATCAAGGCATCAACAATATGTTCGGTGAAGGCTTTATTTTGACTATAAGCATGTGGAGAATTTAGAACGGATTGCAACAAGGAAATAAAATCAATTAAAGAACAACTTTCATAATTAAATTCCTTGAAATCCAATATAGTGGGTTTAGTAACATCTAGATTTTTATTTCTTTCAATCCCACTTTCATCAATTTCATCATTAATATCTAAATACTCCGAATTTTTAGAACGCCTTCTAGGTAAAGGAAGATCATATTCATTTTCATCAAGATTAATATTGCAAAACAAAGATTTAATAGGGGACACATCAATAACTTTTAGATCTTCATCTTGATTTTCATAGGAATTGGAGGAACATGCTTTAATAAAGGCATCTTTGGAAGCACGTATCCTAGCGGTTCTTTCCTTGCACTCATCAATGGAAATTCTCATGGCTTTGAGAGACTCATTGATATCATGCTTAGGAGGAATAGATCTAAGCTTTAAAGAATCAACCTCAAGAGAAATTCTATCAACGTTTCTAGCCAAATCATCAACTTTAAGCAATTTCTCTTCAAGCAAAGCATTAATATTCTTTTGTGAATTCATAAACTCTTTAACACTATTCTCAAATTCAGAGGGCATCTTATTATAATTTCCATATGAGTTGTTGTAGGAATTCCCATAATTATTAGAAGGATTACTAGGATATGGCCTAGGATTAAAATTCCCTCTATAAGCATTGTTACCAAAATTATTCCTACCAACAAAATTCACATCCATATATTCATTGTTATTCTCAATCAAAGTGGACAAAGGCATATCATTAGGATCAGAAGAGACACTCTTAGTAGCAAATAATTTCATAAGTTCATCCATCTTTCCACTCAACACATTGATTTCTTCTATCGCATGCACTTTTTTATTAGAAGATCTTTCAGTATGCCATTGAGAATAATTAACCATAATATTATCTAGGAGTTTAGTAGCATCTCCTAAAAGATTTCTAGAAGTGATTTCCATAAAAGTGCCTCCCGCGGCCGAATCTAAAAGATTTCTAGAAGCAAAATTCAATCCGGCATAAAATTTTTGTATGATCATCCAAAAATTCAAACCATGAGTAGGGCAATTAGGTATCATTAATTTCATTCTCTCCCAAGCTTGTGCAACATGTTCATGATCAAGTTGTTTAAAGTTCATAATATCGTTTCTAAGAGAGATGATCTTAGCGGGAGGAAAATACTTTGAGATAAAAGCATCTTTGCACTTGTTCCATGAATCAATACTATTCTTAGGAAAAGACGAAAACCAAGCTTTAGCACGATCTCTAAGCGAAAAAGAAATAGCTTCAATCTAACGACATCATTATTGACATCTTTTTTCTTTTGCATATCACATAAATCAATGAAGCTATTCAGATGAGTAGCGGCATCTTCACTAGGAAGGCCAGTGAATTGATCTTTCATAACAAGATTCAACAAAGCAGTATTAATTTCACAAGATTCAGCATCGTTAAGAGGAGCAATCGGAGTGCTAAGGAAATCATTATTATTGGTATTGGTGAAGTCACACAATTTAGTAGTATCTTGAGCCATCACGACAAACAAGCAAACTAGCACACGAGCAAACAAGAGCAAAGGGGCAAAAGAGGTAAATAGAGAGGGAGGATAGAGAGAGAGAGAGAGAGAGGGCGAATAAAACGGCAAGGGTGAATTGGGGGGAGAGGAAAACGAGAGGCAAATTGCAAATAATGTAGAGCGAGAGATAGAGATTGTGATAGGTACTTGGTATGTTGACTTTTTGCGTAGACTCCCCGGCAACGGCGCCAGAAATCCTTCTTGCTACGTCTTGAGCTTGCGTTTGTTTCCCCCGAAGAGGAAGGGATGATGCAGCAGAGTAGCGTAAGTATTTCCCTCTGTTTTTAAGAACCAAGGTATCAATCCAGTAGGAGGCCACGCTCAAGTCCCTCGTACCTGCACAAAATGATAGCTACTCGCAACCAACGCGATTAGGGGTTGTCAATCCCTTCATGGTCACTTACGAGAGTGAGATCTGATAGATATAATATTTTTGGTATTTTTGGTATAAAGATGCAAAGTAAAAATTAAAAGCAAAGTAAAAAAGCAAAGCAAGATTAAAGTGATGGAGATTGATATGATGAGAATAGACCCGGGGGCCATAGGTTTCACTAGTGGCTTCTCTCAAGAGCATAAGTATTCTACGGTAGGTGAACAAATTACTGTTGAGCAATTGACAGAATTGAGCATAGTTATGAGAATATCTAGGCATGAGCATGTATATAGGCATCACATCTGTGACAATTAGACTGAAACGATTCTGCATCTACTACTATTACTCCACTCATCGAGCGCTATCCAGCATGCATCTAGAGTTTTAAGTTAAAAACAGAGTAACGCCTTAAGCAAGATGACATGATGTAGAGAGATAAATTCCTGCAATATGAAATAAACCCCATTGAGGGAGTCCTGGATTAGGGGGTGTTCGGGTGGCCGGACTATACCTTCAGCCGGACTCCTGGACTGTGAAGATACAAGATTGAAGACTTCGTCCCATGTCCGGATGGGACTTTCCTTGGCGTGGAAGGCAAGCTTGGCGATGCGGATATTCAAGATCTCCTACCATTGTAACGGACTCTATGTAACCCTAACCCTATTCGGTGTCTATATAAACCGGAGGGTTGTAGTCCATAGGCAATCAACTCCATATACAACAATCATACCATAGGCTAGCTTCTAGGGTTTAGCCTCCTTGATCTCGTGGTAGATCTACTCTTGTACTACCCATATCATCAATATTAATCAAGCAGGACGTAGGGTTTTACCTCCATCAAGAGGGCCCGAACGTGGGTAAAACATCGTGTTCCCTGCCTCATGTTACCATCCGGCCTAGATGCACAGTTCGGGACCCCCTACCCGAGATCCGCCGGTTTTGACACCGACATTGGTGCTTTCATTGAGAGTTCCTCTGTGTCGTCGCCATTAGGCCCGATGGCTCCTTTGATCATCAACAACGATGCGGTCCAGGGTGATACTTTTCTCCCCGGACAGATCTTCGTCTTCGGCGGCTTTGCTCTGCGGGCCAATTCTCTCGGCCACCTGGAGCAGATCGAAAGCTACGCGCTTGGACATCAAGTCAGGTTTGGAAGCTTAAACTACACGGATGACATCTGCGGAGACTTGATCTTCGAACGGTTCGAGCCACGGCCAAGCGCGTCGCACTACCTCGAGGGGCATGATCTAGCTCTGCCCCCGGACAGTGTCCTGGAGGCCGCACACGCATCGGTTCCGACCCCTAACTCGGAGCCTATTGCGCCAATCGAGGATGATCGGTTGGACGTCACCTCGGGGGCTGCGATCCCAAAAGCGATCGAGCCGAACGCTAGCCCCGCACTCTGCACGACCCGTGACTCCGAGGACCCGGACTCCTCCCCGGACTCCGAACCCCCCGCGCCCCTGCCAATCGAACCCGATAGGGCGCCGATAATGGAGTTCACCGCCACAGGCATCTTTCAGCACTCGCCTTTTGGCGATATCCTGAATTCTCTCAAGTATCTCTCTTTATCAGGAGAGCCCTGGACGAACTGCGGTCAGCGAGGATGGGATAGGGATGATGAAGAAATTCAAAGCCCACCCACCACCCACTTGGTAGCCACGGTCGACAATTTAAACGACGTGCTCAACTTAGACTCCGGAGACATCGACAGCATGGATGACGATGCAGGAGATAGCGATGAACCAACGCCCATAGGGCATTGGACAGCACCTCATCTCACGATGTGTACATGGTGGATACCCCTAAAGGAAGCGACAACGAGGAAAAAGGGGATGGAACGGGAGATCGACCCCCCGAAAAGCAATCAAAGCGTCAGCGTAAACGCCGACCCAAGCCCCGCCTCGATAAAAACCCAGCCATAGAGCAGGACGAGCCGGTAGACGACGAGTAGGCCTTAGAGCAACCGTCCGAACAGGGCAACACGGATAGAGAAACCGAACATCCCTCCTCCAGCGAAAACGGCATTCCGGACGACCTCACGCCGGATAAACCCATGGAGCAGAAGAATCTCCACGAGAGGCTCGTTGCAACTGCACACAACCTAAAAAAGCAGAAGCGGAAGTTAAAAACAGCGGAAGATGCACTCTAGGATTAGATGGAGCAAAGTAATCAATACCGCAGATAAATACGGCGACAGTCGCCGCACTAAAAGCTATCCGAAAAGAAAGTTACTGCCTGAATTCGACGAAGAGGCCCTAGAGCCCTCGCATTCAAAAAATGAGAAAGCCACACGGTCAGATAGACGATCCCATAAAGCGGCAAGCGGCGCCGCACCTAAATCTGCATGCAACCCACTTAAGGATTCGCATCATGGCCCAGTCAGGTCCATTTATGGGCCAAGAAAGCAAGCTCTCGTAAGCAGTGCTATGAAGCCATAATCAAAATCTGGCACACCCAAATACAGGGGCACCGCACACCCCCTATGTTTCACCGATGAGGTCCTGGACTATGAATTTCCAGAGGGATTCAAACCCATAAACATAGAGGCATATGATGGAACAACAGACCCTGGAGTCTGGATTGAGGATTATATCCTCCACATACACATGGCTAGAGGAGATGATCTCCACGCCATAAAATATTTACCCCTTAAGCTTAAAGGGCCAGCCCGGCATTGGCTTAAAAGCCTTCCTGAAAACACAATTGGAAGTTGGGAAGAGCTCGAGGATGCTTTCCGAGCAAATTTTCAAGGGACCTATGTCCGCCCTCCGGATGCAGACGATCTTAGTCACATAACTCAACAGCCCGGAGAATCAGCTCGGCAGTTCTGGAATAGATTCCTCACTAAAAAGAATCAGATAGTCGACTGTCCGGACGCCAAAGCCTTAGCAGCTTTCAGGCATAACGTCCGAGATGAATGGCTTGCCAGACACCTCGGCCAAGAAAAGCCAAGAACAATGGCCGCACTAACAAGCCTCATGACCCGCTTTTGTGCAGGAGAGGACAGCTGGTTGTCAAGGTGCAGCCCCAGCGACCCAAAAGTACATCCGAAACTAGGGATGGAAACGGAAAACCGCGACGCAACAAGGACCGTCGCCGGACTAAGGAAAAAAGTCCGAAGAGCACGACAGTCAATGCCGGATTCAAAGGTTCACGACAAAATCAGACAAAACCACCCCTCCAGGATAACAGGGACGATCCATCCAACTTAAATAAAATCCTGGACAGGATATGTCAGATACACACTACTCCTGGGAAGCCTGCTAACCATACCCACAAAGATTGTTGGGTTTTCAAACAATCCGGCAGACTCAATGCCGAACACAAGGGGCTCGACACACCAAGTGAAGACGAGGACGAACCCCAAAAGCAGAGCACCAGGAAACAAAAGAACTTCCCACAAGAAGTAAAAACAGTGAACTTACTTCACATAACAAAACGTGCGGCGCCCATAAAGGTGCGCACCACACGGCCTATCCCCAAAGGGGTCCCGCCACTAGTTGTCAAAACCAATCATCTTCGATCAGCTAGATTATTCTAGAAATATCAAGAATGCTGGCTGGACTGCCTTGATACTCGATCCAATAATTGGCGGACTCCGGTTTTCAAATGTCCTTATGGACGGCGGCAGTGGACTAAACCTGATATATCAGGATACAATCCATCACATGGGGATAGACCCAGCAAGAATCCGCCGCAGCAAAACCTCCTTTCAAGGGGTAACACCTGGTCCGGACACCCATTGTATGGGTTTTCTCTGGCTCGAAGTTATATTCGGCTCTGCCGTTAACTTCCGCCACAAAAAGCTGACCTTCCATATTGTCCTGTTCTGAAGTCGCTATCAAGCACTACTAGGACGCGAAGCTTTCACCCGCTTTAACGCAATACCACATTATGCATCTCTCACTCTTAAGATGCCCGGTCCACGAGGCATCATCTCTTTGAATGGGAAGCAATAAAGTGCGCCTCCCCAAGCGGAGGACTGTGCGGCCGCTTTGACAGCCCCACAGTAAAATGGCCTCACCGGCCAAAAAACTTCGAAATAGGACATTAAAGACCACGAACGCGGATAGACGACTTCGGGACAAAATCATCATTGATGCAGGCTTAGTGGCCATATACCCCCACTAGGGGCTCCATGCATATACAATAAGAGACAATAAAGCTCAATTTTATATATTTTACTCTATACTTTGTTTGTTTTAAACTTTTGTTCGGCACGACCCGTTTTCAACTCAGTCCCTCTCTTTTACAAATGAATGTCGAGCGGCGCCCGTCCAGGATACGGCACAACGGAGACACAGGCGCAGACGTGCAGTAGGGACCCGTCCTAAAGGATTCTTTTTAGATTAAGACCCTGCGTAAACCTTTTTTAGTGTCTCTTGTTGATACACATCCCCTGGTTTTTCTGATATAACCAAAGGAGGAGACTGGCGTCTTGGCATGTGGCCACGTCAGAATTTTTGCACGTACCTGGACACTAGGGGCTTTTTTAAAAAAGAGTGTTGTTTCGCCCGCACTCATAAAGACCGAACACCTTAGGGAGTGTTCAGCGTCGCGAGTTTTGGCATTATATGCATCAGCTCCGAATCATGTCTTTGGTCAAATGTTGGGTTGCCCGGCTCCTGAGTTCGGCTACCTTACGTTCCGCTCTATCGGCTAAGGTAGCACCAGGAGAACTATTGTGATTGAGCCCCGGTTCGGCCGGGTGAGCACCTCAGTAGAGAAAGCCGAAAACTGACTATCATGATGTAGCGTGAGACTGGTCAGCCACTCGATGACCTATCGGAATCTATCGGATTCCTCTGCTTTAACGAAGGGTCGCTTCCTGGTCAGGCACATATGCGCACCGAACTCAGGCGAGCGCAGTCGCCACCAAGAGGCTACCTAAATAGTCTCACTATCAAGCTCCTATGGCTAAGTGAAAGTGTGAAAGCATTATAGTCCGGTTGCCTGGCCCACTGCGCTATCACCTCCTTTGTAGGACCAAGACGTTGGGTTAAGTGTGAAAATGCGTCTTCTGCGAGCACCCCCACACTATGTGCATGGGGGCTGAAGCCAACGACTGCCATCTTTCAGATTTTGTATATATATATATATATCTTAAAACGGCCGCACAGGAGGTGTCCCCAATACTTGAAGGCACAAGTATAAAAAGGCCACTCCAGTTTATCAAAATATTACTTTATAATTACATATGCTATCATAACATAGCATCTTTCGAGCACTGCATCTCTATTACACGAGCGCCTTCAAGGACTTCCTGAAAATAGTACTCTGAGGGTACTCGGCTTTTGTCCGAAGCTCGGGACGCAACAACAGTGGTCTCCATCTCTGCCCAGTATGTCTTGACACGGGCAAGAGCCATCCTTGCGCCCTCTATGCATGCTGACCTCTTCATTGCATTAATACGCGGCACCGCGTCAAGGAATTGCTGCACCAACCTGAAATAACTCTTCGGCTCTGATCTCCCTGGCCACAGATGACCCATGACGTACTTCATGGCGAGTCCGGACAACCTATTCAGTTCGGCCCATTGAGCCAAATGATCGTCCACTGCCAGTGGACGCTCTGGATTGTGAAACTGCGACCAGAAAAGCTTTTCCACTTCGCGATCTTTCTGATCTCGAAAGTGTTTGGTCTCATCAGCAGCACTCGCTGCCAAATCCAGATAGGTATCCTCCACACTCCACATCCGGTCCAACGGAGCAAACTTCGGATCGCAAAATTTCCTTCGCAGCATAAAGGACTTTCCAGCCACAATCTGTTCGGCCTGACGCAGCTCCTCCTTCGCAGCTCTCATCGCAGAGTGCGCGTCCTTGGCATTGGCAACGGCCTTCTCTAAGTCCATCTGTTTCGCCTGGTCTTCTTTCTCAAGAAGTCGGCAACGGTCTGCAGCACTCTTTAACTTTTCGGCCATCTTGACCATCTCTTCCTTGCTTCGGCAATGAGCAGCCTGTTCGGCTCTCAGCTCTTCAAGGGCTTTCTTGGCAGCCGCATCACTTTCTCTGGCTTGTTCTTTAGCTCAAGCAAGTTCTGCCCTAAGACTCTCCACGGCGGTCGCACCATCTGCGTCAAGCACACACATTGTAAGACACTGGCATAAAACTCTTCTTACCTGATGCCGCCCGAGGAATCACATACCTTGAGCCTCATCAAGCCGCTTGCTAACAAGCGCGATGTCCGCATCTGCCACGTCCAGTTGCCGCTTTAGTTCGGCAAAATCATCAGTTTGGCTCGATTCTGGACACCCTGCCGCCTACATTCAAAGGCAACATCTTAGACCTAAGATTATGATCCTTCGCGTGCCGTCATTTCTTGACGACGCGCAGAGTCTCAGGGGCTACTATCTACACAGGGCGCATCTTATTCATGCGCAACTGACTAAAGTGTACATTATCTAATGTACCTCAAAACCCATCAGTAAACTTTTGACGGCCTCATGCAATCCGCTCTCTGCGGATGAGATCCTTTAAATCACCGTGCCCATCAATGCATGGTGCTCCTCCGAGATAGAAGCTCGCCCCAGCAGAATCTTTAGCTCCTCCGGCCGAGCACCAGACGTTGCCGGACTTATCCCACGACCTCTTTGGAAGGCCGGACGCGGAGAACCTCGGGGGGCCACATAGCTATCTTCCGCCCCTGCCGGATTCGGAGCAACCCTCCGTGACGACACCTCAGGGTCGCCCGCCTCGCTAGGCGGCACGGCAGGGGGAGGCGTCCCGCTCTCCAGCATCTCCGGAAGGAGATCCCCCAAAGACGAGCTCTGCTGAGAAGGGCTGAGGTCCGAGCTACAAGGTAAAATTTTGGTTAATCTTCTCGGATATAAATCAAGGATTTCCCTCATCCCTCAAAAGGAAAATCTTTCTCTACTTACGGCTTGCTGGAGGGCTGATCCCCTTGAGGGCGTAGTCTGGCCGAGGAACTCCCCGGCGTCGGACCCTCTGACGAGGATTTTCTCCCCCGCTTCGAGGCCATGGTTTCCGGGTCGTCAGAGGCGGCTCTCTTCTTCCCCTTAGGAGAGGAATTGTCGGTTCCTCCCTTCGGAGCAGCCTCCTTCGAGGAGGCCATAACTTCCTTGTCCTCCCCCTCCAAAGGCATTATCTCCAGCATCCTGACTAGCACGGGATCCGCCCTGGTTTCAGGAAGGGGAGCCAGACACCTGATCAGCTTTGCCTTCGCTATCCACTCCTGTTTAAAAGGACGGCTCTTTTAGGGGAAAGTTTATGACAATTATACGGATAGAAGGTCCGGGCACAAGGTTGCTTACTTGAGTATCTGGGCGATTGCAGCTTAGGCCTGCGTCCTCGGTTAAATCCGGACACATCCCTTGTGATCCGAAGAACAGTTTATACATCTCCGCGGGCGTTGCACCCATGAAATTCTGGAGAGCTTGCGGTCCCTCTGGGTTAAACTCCCACAGGCGAAGGGAGCGATGTTTGCCGGGCAATATTCGGTGAATCAGCATGACCTGCGTCACCTTGACCAGGCTGAGGTCTCCTTCCAAGAGATCCTTAATGCGGCCCTGTAACAAGGGCACATCTTTGGGCAAACCCCAATCTAACCCTCTATTAACCCATGACGCTAGCCATGGTGGGGGACCGGAGCGAAAGGCAGGAAGCGCCACCCACTTGGTGCTCCGGGGAGTGGTGATATAAAACCACTCTCGTTGCCACAAGCCAAGCTCCTCTTGAAAAGAGCCCTCGGGCCATGGAGCATCAGCATTTTTGCTTATAACAGCACCTCCACACTCTGCGTGCCATCCCTTGATCATCTTTGGCTCCACTTTGAAAGTCTTGAGCCATAACCCGAAGTGAGGGGTAACACGGAGGAAAGCTTCGCATACAACGATAAACGAGGAGATATGGAGGATGGACTCCGGAGCTAAGTCGTGAAATTCCAGCCCGTAATAAAACAACAGTCCCCTCACAAAGGGATCCATCGGGAAGCCTAACCCCCGAAGGAAGTGAGGCACGAACACTACGCTCTCACCGGCTGGGGACTGGGGATAGCCTGCCTTTGAGCAGGCAACCTGTGCGAAATTTCGGTGGTCAAGAACTTAGCCTCTCTCAACTTTAGCACGTCCTCCTCCGTGACGGAGGAGGGCATCCATCGGCCTTGAAGGTCAGAACCGGACATTGTCAAAGGTCCGAAGCGCTTGGAATCTGGAGCCTAGGGTGTTGGAACTCGAGGCGACGGGCGAACTCGCTTGAGATAAAAGGAGTAAGGCCTTGGTCTCTTTATAAGAGGTTGAATACCAGGAGCCCTCCCCGTAACCGTTTGGGACTCGCCTTTAATCGAGAAAACATGCTAACGGGCACGATTGGGTTACCCACGTCCGTATTGATGAGAATCCCGTAAAAGGGGGGCACACGATCTCTGCTTTGACAAGACGTGCCAAGGAAACTGCCTCGCAATACACGCTGAGGTGGAAAGGTGAAATTGATTCGAGTATAGGACTTGGCTGTAGTGTGATGACGCACTGCGGAATACGTCAGCAGATTTGACTTGTGTTAATATTATTCTCTCTATGGCAATATGTGGAAGCTTATTTTGCGGAGCCGGACACTACTCTTGGTGTTTACAATCTTTTATGAAGAATTTGGAGGAGGAACCCGCCTTGCAATGCCGAAGACAATTTGCGCGCCGGACTCGTCGTCATTGAAGCCTGGCTCAGGGGCTACTGAAGGAGTCCTGGATTAGGGGGTGTTCGGGTAGCCGGACTATACCTTCAGCCGGACTCCTGGACTGTGAAGATACAAGATTGAAGACTTCGTCCCGTGTCCGGATGGGAATTTTCTTGGCGTGGAAGGCAAGCTTGGCGATGCGGATATTCAAGATCTCCTACCATTGTAACCGACTCTATGTAACTCTAACCCTATCCGGTGTCTATATAAACCGGAGGGTTGTAGTCCGTAGGCAATCAACTCCATATACAACAATCATACCATTGGCTAGCTTCTAGGGTTTAGCCTCCTTGATCTCGTGGTAGATCTACTCTTGTACTACCCATATCATCAATATTAATCAAGCAGGACGTAAGGTTTTACCTCCATCAAGAGGGCCCAAACCTGGGTAAAACATCGTGTTCCCTGCCTCCTGTTACCATCCAGCCTAGACGCATAGTTCGGGACCCCCTACCCAAGATCCGCCGGTTTTGACACCGACACCCATCTTGTTATCCTCGATGGCAACGATACAATACGTTCCTTGCTGTCCGTTTTGTCACTGGGTAAGGACACTGCAAGATCGAACCCAAAGCTAAGGACTTCTCCCATGGCAAGAACTACCAATCTAGTTGGCCAAACCAAACGGATAATTCGAAGAGACTTGCAAAGATAACCAATCATACATAAAAGAATTCAGAGAAGATTCAAATATTATTCATGGATAGACTTGATCATAAACCCACAATTCATCGGTCTCAACAAACACATCGCAAAAAGAAGATTACATCGAATAGATCTCCACAAGAGAGGGGGGAGAACTTTGTATTGAGATTCAAAGAGAGAGAAGAAGCCATCTAGCTACTAACTATGGACCCGAAGGTCTGAGGTAAACTACTCACACTTCATCGGAGAGCCTAGGATGATGTAGAAGCCCTCCGTGATGATGGCCCTCTTCCAGCGGAGCTCCGAAACAGGCCCCAAGATGGGATCTCATGGATACAGAAATTTGCGGTGGTGGAATTAGGTTTTTGGCTCCTGTTCTGATCGTTTGGGGGTACGTGTGTATATATAGGAGGAAGAAGTACGCCGGAGGAGCACCGAGGGGCCCACGAGGCAGGGGGGCGCGCCCTAGGGGGGGCGCCCCCCACCCTCGTGACCGCCTCTTTTGTTCCTTGGAGCAGGGTCCAAGTCTCCTAGATCACGTTCGGTGAGAAAATCACGTTCCCGAAGGTTTTATTCCGTTTGGACTCCGTTTGATATTCCATTTCTTCGAAACACTGAAATAGAAAAAAACAGCAATTCTGGGCTAGGCCTCCGGTTAATAGGTTAGTCCCAAAAATAATATAAAAGTGGAAAATAAAGCCCAATATAGTCCAAAACAGTAGATAATATAGCATGGAGCAATCAAAAATTATAGATACGTTGGAGATGTATCACTTGATTGTTTTGAAAAACTTCTGAGAACGCACATGACCTCTCCAAATTCTTTGCAACTATACTCTATTCACAGGTACACATGTCTGCTGCTGAATCTCTAAGTTCTCATCAACTTAACTCATTTGCAGCATTCCTCGAAGACAAATTGCATACCTCATCAGAGAATTCAATTGTTCAAAATCCTCAGCTGAAGAAAATGGCTGATGGCAAAAGAACTCAGAAGGGAGGCAAGAGACCGGAAGTGAATACTGCTTTCGAGATTCCTGATGACATCTATGCAGGATATTGCACTACTGATGAAGCAATTCATGGCAAGGAGACAAAGAATGAGCGCAAAGTGCGCATTCAGAGGATAGAGAGGAGATGGGCACGAGAATGGAGGGAGTACAGATATGTGACTCCCAAGTACATGAAGAAATTCGCAGTACACCCTCCATGCCCAAGACCTCCATTGGCACCAGGCCAAGTTGCTGATCCCTCTAGCATCAAAAGAGGTGAGGAATTTCCTAAGGAGTGGGCAAAGCGGCAAGCTAAGTTGGCCAAAATGGCCAAAGAAGTAGTGAAGAAATTCAATGAAGATTCTGCTACTGCCGCTGCTGAGACCTCTGCTAGCAAGCCCAAGAAGGCTATGCCCAAGAAGCCTGCTCATAAGCCCAGTTCCTCAGCTTCAATGCCCTCATGGCCAAGCTCCTCAAAGCCCTCACGGCTCGTGCCTGATGCTACTTCCTCCAAAGCAGCTATAGTCCCCACTGCAAAATCCACAGCTGCTGCTGCAAAGTCCACGACACCTGTGCATCTCGCCTCTTGTCAAAGGACCATTGGAATGTCAATTGCTTCAAGAGTTTCTGCAAGTTCTTCAGCTCCTCCCCAGTCTTCAACATCTCCAACCTTGCTGAAGACAAAAGCCATTGCTGGACGAGGCACGAGGCCAAGTCCTCACAAGAAGCAGATCGCCTTTCCAGAAACGTCTAGTGAAGACGAAGCTGATGATGAAGAATTGGCTGAAATCATCAGAGATCGACAAGCATGGGCCGCTAGAGCCAAAGGCAGTGAAGTGCCACTTCTGCTGGATCCCAAGTTGATCCTTGATTTCATCGATCTGTGGCATAAGGACCCCAACACTCCTCTGCCTGATCTGAATCTCACACCTGCCAAAGTCAAATGCTCAATGCCTTCATTGGCGAAGAAAAATGGCAATTCGAAAAGGCCAGACAAGTGAAGAAAGCTCAGTACAAGAATAAGCGTTTACTAAAGAAAAATGTTGTGACAATGACTCCCGATGAACTTGTGACTATGTAAATTTGATGCATATCATGCTGATTGGCTGGGAGCCAAAGTAAGATTCATCAACATGATGAAGAAATTCACATCAAATGTTGCAGCTTCATCGCAACAAGAATTTCCTTAGGTCAAGACATCTGCTTAGACTACTGAAGAACATGCAAGCATAGCTGATGAAAATCAGGCTGTTGAAGAAAATGAAAGCACCAGGGCTGATGAAGAAATTCCAGCTACTGAAGAAATTGCCAGGGCAACCTCCACTGTTACGCCTGATGAACAACGTAGGCCAGTTGAAGCATCTGCTACTGTGTCTGAGGAAACTGAACATGACAGGGCAACTGCATTAGTTGTGCCTGAAGAAACTGAACCAATTTCCTCTGCTCCTCCTGCATAGATGATAAGCATCAACCTTCCTTCTGCATCAAAAGCGAAGAAGACCAAAGCTGCAGAGCAGGCAGCTATGAAGAAAAGGAAAACATCTGCATCCATAGAGTCTTCAGAACCGAAGAAAGTGAAGACTTTGATGAGCTCTTTTGCAAACCCAATAGATGTTGTTCCAATATCAAGCATTCCATCAAAGGAGATTGTTACCTTTGGTGAGGAATATGTGATTCCTAGTGAATCGGATGAAGACATTCCTTCTGCTGTCACGTCAGAGCAGTTGGATTAAAAATTGAAGTGCATGATATCCCTTCAACTCCGCTGGTATCATCGCCCATGCCCCAGTTCACAGCTGAACAGGCGGGCGTTGAAGAAATTGATGAAGAAGACGAGGATGTGGACATTGGGTCAACAACTCCAATTCAGAATGATGACTATTGGGAAAGCCATCGCCCCAATTCTCCACTGACAACACCTCTGCATCACCTTCCTCTGTCCCCGGTCCAAACCAAAGAAATTCATACGGGCTCTGAAGAACGTCAAGCTTCTCTTCTCTCAATTCCAGAAGAAGTTCCGTCCACTAGTGAAAGAAATATGCCCTAGAGGCAATAATAAAGTTATTATTTATTTCCTTATATCATGATAAAACTTATTATTCATGCTAGAATTGTATTAACCGGAAACATAATACATGTGTGTGAATACATAGACAAACCAAGTGTCACTAGTATGCCTCTACTAGACTAGCTCGTTAATCAAATATGGTTATGTTTCCTAACCATTGACAAAGAGTTGTCATTTGATTAACGGGATCACATCATTAGTTGAATGATCTGATTGACATGACCCATTCCATTAGCTTAGCATCCGATCGTTTAGTATGTTGCTATTGCTTTCTTCATGACTTATACATGTTCCTATGACTATGAGATTATGTAACTCCCATGTGCCGGAGGAACACTTTGTGTGCTACCAAACGTCACATAGTAACTGGGTGATCATAAAGGTACTCTACAGGTGTCTCCAAAGGTACATGTTGGGTTGACGTATTTCGAGATTAGGATTTGTCACTCCGATCGTCGAAGAGGTATCTCTGGGCCCTCTCGGTAATGCACATCACTTAAGCCTTGCAAGAAATACAACTAATGAGTTAGTTGGGAGATGATGTATTACAGAACGAGTAAAGAGACTTGCCGGTAACGAGATTGAACTTGGTATTGGATACCGACGATCGAATCTCGGGCAAGTAACATACCGATGACAAAGGGAACAACGTATGTTGTTATGCGGTCTGATCGATAAAGATCTTCGTAGAATATGTAGGAGCCAATATGGGCATCCAGGTCCCGCTATTGGTTATTGACCGGAGACATGTCTCGGTCATGTCTACATTGTTCTCGAACCCGTAGGGTCCGCACGCTTAAGGTTTCGATGACAGTTATATTATGAGTTTATACGTTTTTGATGTACCGAAGGTTGTTCGGAGTCCCAGATGTGATCACGGACATGACGAGGAGTCTCGAAATGGTCGAGACAAAAGATTGATATATTGGACGGCTATATTCGGAAACCGGAAGTGTTCCGGGTGATTTCGGAGAAAACCGGAAAGCCGGAGGGTTACCGGAACCCCCGGGAGAAGTAATGGGCCATATGGGCCTTAGTGGAGAGAGATAGGGGCAGCCAAAGGTGGTCCACGCGCCTCCTCCCCCCTGGTCCGAATTGTACTAGGAGAGGGGGTGGCGGCGCCCCCCTTTCCTTCTCCCTCCCCACTTCTTTCCCCCTCCTAGTAGGAGTCCTACTCCTACTAGGAGGAGGACTCCTCCTTGGCGCGCCATAGGGGCCGGCCGGCCTCTTCCTCCCTTTAACCTTCATATACGGAGGCAGGGGCACCCCAGAAACACACAAGTTGATCCACGTGATCATATTCTTAGCCGTGTGCGGCGCCCCCTGCCACCATAGTCCTCGATAATATTGTAGCGGTGCTTAGCCGAAGCCCTGCGACAGTAGTACATCAAGATCGTCACCACGCCGTCGTGCTGACAGAACTCTTCCCCGACACTTTGCTAGATCGGAGTCTGGAGATCGTCATCGAGCTGAACGTGTGCTAAAACTCGGAGGCGCCGTAGTTTCGGTGCTTGATCGGTCGGGCCATGAAGACGTACGACTACATCAACCGTGTTGTCATAACGCTTCCACTGTCGATCTACAAGGGTATGTAGATCACACTCTCCCCTCTCGTTGCTATGCATCACCATGATCTTGCGTGTGCGTAGGAAATTTTTTGAAATTACTGCGTTCCCCAACAGTGGTATCCGAGCCAGGTTTTATGTGTTGATGTTATATGCACGAGTAGAACACAAGTGAGTTGTGGGCGATATAAGTCATACTGCTTACCAGCATGTCATACTTTGGTTCGGCGGTATTGTTGGACGAAGCGGCCCGGACCGACATTACGCGTACGCTTATGCGAGACCGGTTCTCCCGACGTGCTTTGCACATAGGTGGCTTGCGGGTGACAGTTTCTCCAACTTTAGCTGAACCGAATGTGGCTACGCCCGGTCCTTGCGAAGGTTAAAAAAGCACCAACTTGACAAACTATCGTTGTGGTTTTGATGCGTAGGTAAGATTTGTTCTTGCTTAAGCCCGTAGCAGCCACGTAAAACTTGCAACAACAAAGTAGAGGACGTCTAACTTGTTTTTGTAGGGCATGTTGTGATGTGATATGGTCAAGACATGATGCTGATTTTATTGTATGAGATGATCATGTTTTGTAATCGAGTTATCGGCAACTGGCAGGAGCCATATGGTTGTCGCTTTATTGTATGCAATGCAATCACGCAGTAATGCTTTACTTTATCACTAAACGGTAGCGATAGTCGTGGAAGCATAAGATTGGCGAGACGACAATGATGCTACGATGGAGATCAAGGTGTCACGCCGGTGACGATGGTGATCATGACGGTGCTTCGGAGATGGAGATCACAGGCACAAGATGATGATGGCCATATCATATCACTTATATTGATTGCATGTGATGTTTATCTTTTATGCATCTTATCTTGCTTTGATTGACGGTAGCATTATAAGATGATCTCTCACTAAAATTATCAAGTAGTGTTCTCCCTGAGTATGCACCGTTGCGAAAGTTCTTCGTGCTGAGACACCACGTGATGATCGGGTGTGATAGGCTCTACGTTCAAATACAACGGGTGCAAAACAGTTGCACACGTGGAATACTCAGGTTATACTTGACGAGCCAAGCATATACAGATATGGCCTCGAAACACGGAGACCGAAAGGTCGAGCGTGAATCATATAGTAGATATGATCAACAAGTGATGTTCACCAATGAAACTACTCCATCTCACGTGATGATCGGACATGGTTTAGTTGATTTGGATCACATGGTCACTTAGAGGATTAGAGGGATGTCTGTCTAAGTGGGAGTTCTTAAGTAATTTGATTAATTGAACTTAAATTTATCATGAACTTAGTACCTGATAGTATCTTGCTTATGTATGTTTGATTGTAGATAGATGGCCCGTGTTGTTGTTCCGTTGAATTTTAATGCGTTCCTTGGGAAAGCAAAGTTGAAAGATGATGGTAGCAATTACACGGACTGGGTCCATAACTTGAGGATTATCCTCATTGCTGCACAGAAGAATTACGTCCTGGAAGCACCGCTGGGTGCCAGGCCTGCTGCTGGAGCAACACCAGATGTTATGAACGTCTGGCAGAGCAAAGCTGATGACTACTCGATAGTTTAGTGTGCCATCCTTTACAGCTTAGAATCGGGACTTCAACGACGTTTTGAACGTCATGGAGCATATGAGATGTTCCTGGAGTTGAAGTTAATATTTCAAGCAAATGCCCGAATTGAGAGATATGAAGTCTCCAATAAGTTCTATAGCTGCAAGATGGAGGAGAACAGTTCTGTCAGTGAGCATATACTCAAAATGCCTGGGTATAATAATCACTTGATTCAGATGGGAGTTAATCTTCCAGATGATTGCGTCATTGACAGAATTCTCCAATCACTGCCACCAAGCTACAAGAGCTTCGTGATGAACTATAATATGCAAGGGATGAACAAGACTATTCCCGAGCTCTTCGCAATGCTGAAAGCTGCGGAGGTAGAAATCAAAAAGGAGCATCAAGTGTTGATGGTCAACAAGACCACTAGTTTCAAGAAAAAGGGAAAAGGGAAGAAGAAGGGGAACTTCAAGAAAAACGGCAAGCAAGTTGCTGCTCAAGAGAAGAAACCCAAGTCTGGACCTAAGCCTGAAACTGAGTGCTTCTACTGCAAGCAGACTGGTCACTAGAAGCAGAACTGCCCCAAGTATTTGGCGGATAAGAAGGATGGCAAGGTGAACAAAGGTATATGTGATATACATGTTATTGATGTGTACCTTACTAATGCTCGCAGTAGCACCTGGGTATTTGATACTGGTTCTGTTGCTAATATTTGCAACTCGAAACAGGGACTACGGATTAAGCAAAGATTGGCTAAGGACGAGGTGACGATGCGCGTGGGAAACAGTTCCAAAGTCGATGTGATCGGGGTCGGCACGCTACCTCTACATCTACCTTCGGGATTAGTATTAGACCTAAATAATTGCTATTTGGTGCCAGCGTTGAGCATGAACATTATATCTGGATCTTGTTTAATGCGAGACGGTTATTCATTTAAATCAGAGAATAATGGTTGTTCTATTTATATGAGTAATATCTTTTATGGTCATGAACCCTTGAAAAGTGGTCTATTCTTATTGAATCTCGATAGTAGTGATACACATATTCATAATGTTGAAGCCAAAAGATGCAGAGTTGATAATGATGGTGCAACTTATTTGTGGCACTGCCGTTTAGGTCATATAGGTGTAAAGCGCATGAAGAAACTCCATACTGATGGACTTTTGGAGCCACTTGATTCTGAATCACTTGGTACTTGCGAACCGTGCCTCATGGGCAAGATGACTAAAACACTGTTCTCCGGTACAATGGAGAGAGCAACAGATTTGTTGGAAATCATACATACAGATGTATGTGGTCCAATGAATATTGAGGTTCGTGGCGGATTTCGTTATTTTCTCACCTTCACAGATGACTTAAGCAGATATGGGTATATCTACTTAATGAAACATAAGTCTGAAACATTTGAAAAGTTCAAAGAATTTCAGTGTGAAGTTGAAAATCATCGTAACAAGAAAATAAAGTTTCTACGATCTGATCGTGGAGGAGAATATTTGAGTTACGAGTTTGGTGTACATTTGAAGCAATGCGGAATAGTTTCGCAACTCACGCCACCCGGAACACCACAGCATAATGGTGTGTCCGAACGTCGTAATCGTACTTTACTAGATATGGTGCGATCTATCATGTCTCTTACTGATTTACCGCTATCGTTTTGGGGTTATGCTTTAGAGACGGCCGCATTCACGTTAAATAGGGCACCATCGAAATCTGTTGAGACGACACCTTATGAACTATGGTTTGGCAAGAAACCAAAGTTGTCGTTTTTGAAAGTTTGGGGCTGCGATGCTTATGTGAAAAAGCTTCAACCTGATAAGCTCGAACCCAAATCGGAGAAATGTGTCTTCATAGGATATCCAAAGGAAACCATTGGATACACCTTCTATCACAGATCCGAAGGCAAGACTTTTGTTGCTAAATTCGGAAAATTTCTGGAGAAGGAGTTTCGCTCGAAAGATGTGAGTGGGAGGAAAGTAGAACTTGATGAGGTAACTGTACCTGCTCCCTTATTGGAAAGTAGTACATCACAAAAAACTATTTCTGCGACACCTACACCAATTAGTGAGGAAGCTAATGATAATGATCATGAAACTTCAGGACAAGATACTACTGAACCACGTAGATCAACCAGAGTGAGATCCGCGCCAGAGTGGTACGGTAATCTTGTTCTGGAAATTATGCTGCTAGATCATGATGAACCTATGAAGTATGAAGAAGCGATGGTGAGCCCAGATTCCGCAAAATGGCTTGAAGCCCTGAAATCTGAGATGGGATCCATGTATGAGAACAAAGTATGGACTTTGGTTGAATTGCCGGATGATCGGCAAGCAATTGAGAATAAATGGATTTTCAAGAAGAAGACTGACGCTGACGGTAATATTACTGTCTACAAAGCTCGACTTGTCGCAAAAGGTTTTCGACAAGTTCAAGGGGTTGACTACGATGAGATCTTCTCACCGTAGCGATGCTTAAGTTTGTCCGAATCATGTTAGCAATTGCCGCATTTTATGATTATGAAATTTGGCAGATGGATGTCAAAACTGCATTCCTGAATGGATTTCTGGAAGAAGAGTTGTATATGATGCAACCGGAAGGTTTTGTCGATCCAAAGGGAGCTAACAAAGTGTGCAAGCTCCAGCGATCCATTTATGGACTGGTGCAAGCCTCTCGGAGTTGGAATAAACGCTTTGATAGTGTGATCAAAGCATTTGGTTTTATACAGACTTTCGGAGAAGCCTGTATTTACAAGAAAGTGAGTGGGAGCTCTGTAGCATTTCTGATATTATATGTAGATGACATATTACTGATTGGAAATGATATAGAATTTCTGGATAGCATAAAGGGATACTTGAATAAGAGTTTTTCAATGAAAGACCTCGGTGAAGCTGCTTACGTATTAGGCATATAGATCTATAGAGATAGATCAAGACACTTAATTGGACTTTCACAAAGCACATACCTTGACAAGATTTTGAAGAAGTTCAAAATGGATCAAGCAAAGAAAGGGTTCTTGCCTGTGTTACAAGGTGTGAAGTTGAGTCAGACTCAATGCACGACCACTGCAGAAGATAGAGAGAAAATGAAAGATGTTCCCTATGCTTCAGCCATAGGCTCTATCATGTATGCAATGCTGTGTACCAGACCTGATGTGTGCCTTGCTATAAGTTTAGCAGGGAGGTACCAAAGTAATCCAGGAGTGGATCACTGGACAGCGGTCAAGAACATCCTGAAATACCTGAAAAGTACTAAGGATATGTTTCTCGTATATGGAGGTGACAAAGAGCTCATTGTAAACGGTTACGTTGATGCAAGCTTTGACACTGATCCGGACGATTCTAAATCGCAAACCGGATACGTGTTTACATTAAATGGTGGAGCTGTCAGTTGGTGCAGTTCAAAACAATGCATCATGGCGGGATCTACATGTGAAGCAGAGTACATAGCTGCTTCGGAAGCAGCAAACGAAGGATTCTGGATGAAGGAGTTCATATCCGATCTAGGTGTCATACCTAGTGCATCGGGTCCAATGAAAATCTTTTGTGACAATACTGGTGCAATTTCCTTGGCAAAGGAATCCAGATTTCACAAGAGAACCAAGCACATCAAGAGACGCTTCAATTCCATCAGGGATCTAGTCCAGGTGGGAGACATAGAGATTTGCAAGATACATACGGAGCTGAATGTAGCAGACCCGTTGACTAAGCCTCTTTCACGAGCAAAACATGATCAACACCAAAGCTCCATGGGTGTTAGAATCATTACTGTGTAATCTAGATTATTGACTCTAGTGCAAGTGGGAAACTGAAGGAAATATGCCCTAGAGGCAATAATAAAGTTATTATTCATTTCCTTATATCATGATAAAAGTTTATTATTCATGCTAGAATTGTATTAACCGGAAACATAATACATGTGTGTGAATACATAGACAAACAAAGTGTCACTAGTATGCCTCTACTAGACTAGCTCGTTAATCAAAGATGGTTATGTATCCTAACCATTGACAAAGAGTTGTCATTTGATTAACGGGATCACATCATTAGTTGAATGATCTGATTGACATGACCCATTCCATTAGCTTAGCATCCGATCGTTTAGTATGTTGCTATTGCTTTCTTCATGACTTATACATGTTCCTATGACTATGAGATTATGTAACTCCCGTGTGCCGGAGGAACACTTTGTGTGCTACCAAACGTCACAACGTAACTGGGTGATCATAAAGGTACTCTACAGGTGTCTCCAAAGGTACATGTTGGGTTGACGTATTTCGAGATTAGGATTTGTCACTCCGATCGTCGGAGAGGTATCTCTGGGCCCTCTCGGTAATGCACATCACTTAAGCCTTGCCAGCAATACAACTAATGAGTTAGTTGCGAGATGATGTATTACAGAATGAGTAAAGAGACTTGCCGGTAACGAGATTGAACTAGGTATTGGATACCGATGATCGAATCTCGGGCAAGTAACATACCGATGACAAAGGGAACAACATATGTTGTTATGCGGTCTAACGGTTAAAGATCTTCGTAGAATATGTAGGAGCCAATATGGGCATCCAGGTCCCGCTATTGGTTATTGACCGGAGACATGTCTCGGTCATGTCTACAATGTTCTCGAACCCGTAGGGTCCGCACGCTTAAGGTTTCGATGACAGTTATATTATGAGTTTATACGTTTTTGATGTACCGAAGGTTGTTTGGAGTCCCAGATGTGATCACGGACATGACGAGGAGTCTCGAAATGGTCGAGACATAAAGATTGATATATTGGACTGCTATATTCGGACACCGGAAGTGTTCCGGGTGATTTCGGAGAAAACCGGAAAGCCGGAGGGTTACCGGAACCCCCCGGGAGAAGTAATGGGCCATATGGGCCTTAGTGGAGAGAGAGAGGGGCAGCCAAAGGTGGGCCGCGCGCCTCCTCCCCCCTGGTCCGAATGGGACTAGGAGAGGGGGGGCGGCGCCCCCCTTTCCTTCTCCCTCCCCACTTCTTTCCCCCTCCTAGTAGGAGTCCTACTACTAGCAGGAGGACTCCTCCTTAGCGCGCCATAGGGGCCGGCCGGCCTCCTCCTCTCTTGAACCTTTATATACGGAGGAAGGGGCACCCCAGAAACACACAAGTTGATCCACGTGATCATATTCTTAGCCGTGTGCGGTGCCCCCTGCCACCATAGTCCTCGATAATATTGTTGCAGTGCTTTGGCGAAGCCCTGCGACAGTAGTACATCAAGATCGTCACCACGCCGTCGTGCTGACGGAACTCTTCCCCGACACTTTGCTGGATCGGAGTACGGGGATCGTCATCGAGCTGAACGTGTGCTAAAACTCGGAGGTGTCGTAGTTTCGGTGCTTGATCGGTCGGGCCATGAAGACGTACAACTACATCAACCGCGTTGTCATAATGCTTCCGCTGTCGATCTACAAGGGTATGTAGATCACACTCTCCCCTCTCGTTGCTATGCATCACCATGATCTTGCGTGTGCGTAGGAATTTTTTTGAAATTACTACGTTCCCCAACAACTAGTGCTTAAGAAATGGTGGCCTAGGCTGCTATTGATGACACTGCTCCTAAAATTCCTCAGCCTATGGCTCCAGAGACTGTGATTCAAGATGTTGTGAAGACTTCAACTGCTAATCTTCAGCCCAAGTCACAGAATCCTCACACCAAGAAGCAGAAGTTCAAGGCTGATGACTTCTTTGCTGAGCATCATTTCTTCTCTGACTACAATCCATATGACTCGGCATGACTTTGTCGCAAGCGTTTTTGGACTGCCAGCCAGATGAATTTCTATTCCTCATTGTTGTTTGATAAGGACAAAGTTTTTGACCATGAGCAACTTCCTCATGTGGACATGGAGTCTCTACCGTGCATCACCCCAGTCCTCAGTTTTCTTCATGACGCTAGACCACTCAATTTCTGCACTGTTTGCGATTGGAATGAAGAACTCATTCTTCAATTCTTCGCCATGCTACACATCACTAGAAATGTTGAATATGTCAATTCATGGGTGCTGGACTGGATGACTGAAAACACTCACTACAAAGCTCCGGCCTCTGAATTGCTTCACGCCATCCCAGTCAATCCACCCAGTGGAGGTGCAAGGCTCATCTATGCTGAACCTGAACTCAACAACCATCTGATGTAAGTACTGATGAAGCCTTGGGCCTGGCCAAGCTCCAAGGACCAGATTCATAGTGAAGGAATTGCTCTATGTGCAAAGGACGATCTACAGAATATTGACCAAAACCCTCAGTCCAATCAAGGGCCACAACTCTGATGAAGAAAATGTTGTTGGCATTATGAAGAATCTTCTGTTCAATATCATTCATGGTATTCCTATCAACTATCATGATTTCTTCATGAGGACTTTGACCAATGCTGCTTTGTCACCGTTTGAGTTGAAGCCTTACGCTCCCTATATCAGGAGATTCATCAGATCAAGGTCTTCAATTCATTACAAGGCTGACTTTAAAAACCCAATGAACGACACCACAACAGGACCTACTTCAATGAACGACCCCAACAACGCTGGCGCTCCTCCATCGACATCGTGATGATATTCTTCAAGGGCGTTAGTCCTCATTTTTCGTCCCTTTTGGTCATTTGATGACAAAGGGGGAGAAATTTGAGTTAGTATTAAAGCGGGTCTCTTATATGGGCGTTTTTTGTTAAGTTACAACTCTCGCTCTTCTGAAGTGTTTGTTGGATCGAGTTGTAAACTTAAGCCCCATGGTGGTCTAATACTTTTTCTCTGTTTTCTGCATTCTATTTCCTCAAGTATGTTAATGCACACATGCTGAATTATATCGGTCACCATATTTCATCATGCATTTCAAATTCTACATATCATATGTTAAATGCGTGTATGAATTACAAGATATAGGGGGAGATCTCCATGATTCTACTCTACAATGTGCATTTTCTATTTCAAAGCAAATTCCTAAAATATGCACAATTTCAAAGGGAGTTCTTCTATATATATCTTGCAATCAAATTCCTCAATATCAGTATCTACACTTCATATGTTTATCCCCGTTGAAAACTTAACCTATATTGTTATCAATCACCAAAAAGGGGAAGATTGTAATTGCATCTAGTACCCCTTAGTGATTTTGGTGTATTAAAGACTTATAGGTAAAGGGACTAATGTGTTTGTGAGTGTACACAGGTCTATAAGTCTATGAGGAGTTTGATATTTACGATGAAAGTCGACCCCTAAAAATGAATGTCTTCAGCTGAAGACTTTGGTTTTCTTCAAGACTTTGAAAGTGAAGAAATTGGTGTGACCGTGAAGACTTGGTCTTCATGTGAGGAATATGAAGTGTGAAGATTTTCGTTTTCGTAGTTTCATTTTTCTCTTTCTTGAGTCATAGGAAACACCGTACTGTTAAAGGGGGTCGAGGTAAAACTAAGGAAAACTTTCCAAGTGATGCTCATCTCAAAATCCTACACCTACCCAATCCTTTTGAGTGAAGCCATTGGAAATCTCATACAGTTTAGTCAATATCTTCAGTAATAGAGACAAAGTTCTTCTGTTCTCTAAGGAATTTGTCCTAACTGAGGAGTTAAGAATTCGCCAGTGCGGATTGCCTACAAGTCAGGAACATGATAGCCCTGGGGAATTTGATACTCAAATATCCAACTGTTGCTGTGCTACGCGCCAGCTATCCCAAAATATCTTCCCACCTAAAGGTCATATCATTGAAGGGCATTTATGTATTTTCATGTTGGGCTGTTCCCTAGGCTATAAATAGCCGCCCCCTACAACCACTAGTTGGTTTGCTTCTCTGAGAGAAATTGTCACTTGTCATTGAGAGCATCCCATCCTCCGAGGACTTTGAGCAAAAATCATCAACTAAGGAAAACCCAAACCCAAAAACCTACAAATCCAAAGTGATTGAGCATCACTGAAGAGATTGTTCCTGTGTGGAACCGATGCTTGTTACCTTTGAGGGCTGTGTATCCTGTAGACAGTTAGGTGTCATGGTCTAGAGCATCAAAGAGGAAATTGTGGATCGCCGAGTGACCAAGTTTGTGAAGGTTTGGAAGTCACCTGAAGACTTACCACGAGTGATTGGGCGATGTCTGTGTGATCTTAGCTCAAGGAGAATACAGTGAGGACTGTGTGTTCGAGACTATTTGTCCTCAGGTTTAAATACCTAGCTGCTCCAACCAGACGTACGATTGTTACATCAATTGGAAATGGTGTACCAAATCATTGTCTTCACCAAGCTACTGGTTCTATTTGCTCAACCCTTTCATTTCCTCATTCTTGTGTTGAATTACTTGATCGTTACTCTTTGAAGACTTTGACTGAAGACTTTCTCAATTTCCTCAATCCTATTTCTTCAGTCAATTTGTCTTCGGCCTGCTTATCCTATCCTCACGCTACTTCTACTCTATGCTTGTTTTCATTTCATCATGATGACTGTGCTACTGCTCTGTTATGCTTGCACCTGAGTACCTATTCTGCTGCCAAGTAGTTCGTTGCTTAGGAATTTACTCACCTTGAAATTCCTCTATGAAGAATTTGTAAAAATCGCCTATTCACCCCCTCTAGTCGATATAACGCACTTTGAATTTGTATCAGAGCAAGGTACTCCCTTGTTCTGTGTGATTATGGTATAACCACCTAGAGTTTTAGTTATGTCGACTGCAGGCATGATTAAGGTCTCGGCTGGGTGTCCTACCTTCTTTGGGACGGACTAGCCCTATTGGAGGAATAAGATGCGAATTCATCTTGAGGCAATTGACAACGATCTCTGGTACGTTGTGGAAAATGGCATTCCCTCCGTCACTCCTACAATCAATGCTGCTGATGTGAAGAGATTCAAGAAACTCGACCCTCAAGCTAAGAACATCATATGTGGCCATCTGAGCAAAGGGTAGTATGGCAGAATGAGTGCTTTGGAGATAGCTAAGCTTATCTAGGATAAGCTGTAAAGGGCAATGAAGGAGTCTCAACTCAACGCGACTCTCGAGTTGACGTTCTTCGCAATCTCTTCAACCGCTTCAAAAGACTTGACAATGAAAATGTTCGGCAAACCTTCGATCGCCTCACTGAGATCTCAAATGAGCTTCAAGCACTTGGTGCTAGTGACATCACCGACCATGAGGTGGTGAAGAAATTGCTGAGATCATTGGATTCCTCATTTGACACTCTTGCACTGATGATTCAAGAACATGGAGACTACAAGTCACTTGATCCTGCTGATATCCTCGAGAGGCTAAATACTCATGAGTTCCAGCTTGCTGAGAAGAGAGATCTCTACGGATCGAGCTATGGCAGATCACGCGCACTGAAGACCAAGGCAGTCTCTGAATCTGAAGGAGAAGATTCTGGTAGCAGCCTTGGTGATCCTGAAGAATTGAGTCAAGAGCTAGCAATGCTCGAGAGGAAATTCCAGAAGTTCTCAAGGCGTGGTCGCTTTGGTAAATCGTTAAGAGGTGATGACTTGAAATCAGATTCCTCATCCCGTGACTACAAGAAGAGAACCTGCCACAAATGCAAGAAACCTGGTCACTACATTACTGATTGTCCTCAGTAGGAGAAGGAATCAAAGAAGAAGAAATACAAGGATTATAGTTCTGATGACGCAAAGAAGAAAAAGAAATCTTCAAAGTCCTCATCGTCAAAATCTTCGAAGTCCTCATCTCACAAGAAGAGAAGCTCCAAAAAGGCTCGGGCATTCATTGGCAAGGAAATGGACTCTGAAGCTGAATCTAAGGAAAATGAGGAAGAAGAGGCATCTGAGGAGTCGGAATCTAGTGTGGCGAGCCTAGCCCTCATTACTTCTTTCGTCAGCAAGTCTATCTTCAACTCTGAGGAAAATGACTATCCCAACATTGCTGACGATGGCGATGATGACTATGCTCCCACCTATTGCTTCATGGCAAAAGGTGCCAAGGTACTCAAATATCTCTCCTCTGAATCAAGTGAGGATGAATCTAATGAAAACCTCAAGCCCAACTATTCTAAACTTGCTAAGATTGTTGTAAAGCAACAAAATGCTTTTTAAAAGGTTCAAAATATGCTAGACAAAAGAGATAACTTGTTGGGTGAAGAAATGTATCAAAATCAAATTCTGACTGATAATCTTCACATACTTCAGTCTAAGTTTGACAACCTTCAAAGTCATC
The DNA here is from genome assembly GCF_002162155.2 of Triticum dicoccoides. NCBI lineage: Eukaryota > Viridiplantae > Streptophyta > Magnoliopsida > Poales > Poaceae > Triticum > Triticum dicoccoides. The sequence goes on along the minus strand of NC_041384.1, from coordinate 34,582,307 downwards.
ATAACACTCAGATCATGAGAAGCTTTCTTATGAATTTCTTCAAAGAAAGAAAGATCTTGAGAAGCTAAGGGTGAGTTATGAAGATCTTTAGAAGGAACGTGATTCATCGCTTACTCAATAGATCAGTGCCGCTTAGGCTGAATGCATTCCACCATGTTTGAAATGCATTGAACGTGAATCTGCTAATTCTTCACCTGAAAGTTCAAATGCTTCTATTGCTGCAAATTCTTCAATCTACTAATCTGTGCAGTCCGGCGGTGGCTCCGTCTGGCCGACGACGACTCGGCTGGGGATCGAAATCAGAGCAGTCACAGCCTGGCCGGGTGGCCAACTCGCTGGGTTGACCCCTGTGCGGGGCTGTGTTAGGGACAAGCAGAGGAGCAGGCGGCAGCGGCGTAAGGATTTTTCTGGGCAACCACCTCAAAACATTATTGCTCCACTGGGAAAAGATGGAAGGGATAAAGAAAATGCCATGAACATCCACATCTCATGGGAGAAAGAAAGCTTCAGACGTGGTTTCCGTCGGGTTCTGATTATTTTCGCATAGGGAGGAATTTGGCAATGTTTTGGTAGGCCAGTGCCTTCCGCCACTCGCCTCGACCCGGTGCCCCGCCAACCACGACCACCACCTCGAAGGAGGCACGGGTGGAGGTGGTGGTGGTCGGCTGGTCTCCTCGCCGTGCCACTCTGTGCCTCTCGGTGCGTAATCATGTGCACGATGTGTGTCTTGACCCTGTTAGCTGGCGGACATTGGTCAGGGAGCTGTTGGGGAACGCAGTATTTAAATTTTTTTACCTACGATCACGGAAGATCTATCTAGGAGATGTGTAGCAACGAGCGGGGAGAGTGTGTCCACGTACCCTCGTAGACCGAAAGCGGAAGCGTTTAGTAACGCGGTTCATGTAGTCGAACGTCTTCGTGATCCAACCGATCCAAGCACCGAACGTACGTCACCTCCGCCTTCAGCACACGTTCAGCTCGATGCCATCCCTCGATCTCTTGATCCAGTTGAGGACGAGGGAGAGTTCCGTCAGCATGACAGCATGGCGATGGTGATGATGAAGTTACCGGCGTAGGGCTTCGCCTAAGCACTACGATGATATGACAGAGGTGTGTAAGTGTGGAGGGGGCACCGCACACGGCTAAGAGAAGGCTTGATGTGCCTTTGGGGTGCCCCCTGCCCACGTATATAAAGGAGGGAGGGAGAGAGGCCGGCCCTCTAGGGGCGTGACAAAAGTATGGAGTCCTACTAGGACTTCCAAGTCCTAGTAGGAATCCCTATCCTTTTCGGAGTAGGAGAGAAGGAAAGAGGGAAATAGAGAGGGAGTAGGAAAAGGCCAGGGAGAAGCCGCCCCTTCCCCTAGTCCAATTCGGACCAATGGGGGTGCGCCACCTCCCCTTGGCCTGCCTCCTTCTTTTCCTATATGGCCCAATAAGGCCCATTACTTCTCCCGGTGAATTCTCGTAACTCCCCGGTACTCCAAAAAACACCAGAATCACTTGGAACATTTCCGATGTCCGAATATAGCCTTCCAATATATGAATCTTTACCACTCGGCCATTTCGAGACTCCTCGTCTTGTCCGTGATCTCATCCGGGACTCCGAACAAACTTCGGTCATTAAATCGCACTACTCATAATACAAATCATCATCGAACGTTAAGCGTGCGGACCCTACGGGTTTGAGAACTATGTAGACATGACCGAGACACATCTCCGATCAATAACCAATAGCAGATCCTGGATGCTCATATTGGCTCCTACATATTCCACGAAGATCTTTATCGGTCAAACCGCATAACAACATACATTGTTCCCTTTGTCATCGGTATGTTACTTGCCCGAGATTCAATCATCGGTATTATCATACCTAGTTCAATCTCGTTACTGGCAAGTCTCTTTACTCATTCCATAATGCACCATCCCACAACTAACTCATTAGTTACAATGCTTGCATGGCTTATAGTGATGTGCATTACCGAGAGGGCCCGGAGATACCTCTCCAATACACGGAGTGACAAATCCTAATCTCAATCTATGCCAACTCAACAAACACCTTAAGAGACACCTGTAGAGCATCCTTATAATCACCCAGTTACGTTGTGATGTTTGATAGCACACAAGGTGTTCCTCTGGGATCGGGAGTTGCATAATCTCATAGTCAGAGGAACATGTAGAAGTCATGAAGAAAGCAATAGTAATATAACTAAATGATCATTATGCTAAGCTAACGAATGGGTCTTATCCATCGTATCATTCTCTAATGATGTGATCCCGTTCATCAAATGACAACACATGTCTATGGTCAGGAAACTTAACCATCTTTGATTAACGAGCTAGTCAAGTAGAGGCATACTAGGGACTCTCTGTTTGTCTATGTATTCACACATGTACTAAGTTTCTGGTTTAATAGAGATCTAGCATGAATAATAAACATTTATCATGATATAAGTAAATATAAATAAAAACTTTATTATTGCCTCTAGGGCATATTTCCCTAAAAACATTAGGGGAGCCACGAAACCACTTTTCCACCGCCGCAACTTTCTGTACCCGTGAGATCCCATCTGGGGCCTTTTCCGGCGATCTGCCGAAGGGGGATTTGATCATCGAGGGCTTCTACATCAACACCATAGCCTCTCCCATGATGTGTGAGTAGTTTACCACAGACCTTCGGGTCCATACTTATTAGCTAGATGGCTTCTTCTATCTCTTTGGTTCTCAATACAAAGTTCTCCTCGATGTTCTTGGAGATCTATTCGATGTAATACTTTTTGCAGTGTGTTTGCCGAGATCCGATGAATTGTGGATTTGTGATCAAGTTTATCTATGAACAATATTTGGTTCTTCTCTGAATTCTTATATGCATGATTTGATATCTTTGCAAGTCTCTTCGAATTATCGGTTTAGTTTGGCCTACTAGATTGATCTTTCTTGCAATGGGAGAAGTGCTTAGCTTTGGGTTCAATCTTGCGGTGTCCTTTCCCAGTGACAGTAGGGGCAGCAAGGCACGTATTGTATCATTGCCGTCGAGGATAAAAAGATGGGGTTTATATCATATTGCTTGAGTTTATCCCTCTACATCATGTCATCTTGCCTAAAGAATTACTCTGTTCTTATGAACTTAATACTCTAGATGCATGTTGGATAGCGGTCGATGTGTGGAGTAATAGTAGTAGATGCATAATCGTTTTGGTCTACTTAACATGCAAATGATGCCTATATTTCATAATCATTGCCTAGATATTCTCATAACTATGCGCTCTTCTATCAATTGCTTGGAAGTAATTTGTTCACCCACCGTAATACTTGCTATGGTGAGAGAAGCCACTAGTGAAACCTATGGCCCCGGGTCTCTTCCTTATTATATTGCATCTCTTTTATTGTTGCATCTCCTTTACTATTTCGCAATGTTACTTTCCAATCTATACAACAAAAATACCTAAAATATTTATCTTACTATCTTTATCAGATCTCACTTTCGCAAGTGACCGTGAAGGGATTGACAACCCCTTTGTCGCGTTGGTTGCGAGGTTCTTGATTGTTTGTGCACATACTAGGTGACTTGCGTGTTATCTCCTACTGTATTGATACCTTGGTTCTCAAAAACTGAGGGAAATACTTACGCTACTTTGCTGCATCATGCTTTCCTATTCAAGGGAAAACCAACACATGCTCAAGAGATAGCAAGAAGGAATTCTGGCGCCGTTGCCGGGGAGATCTACGCTCAAGTCAATACATACCAAGTACCCATCACAAACTCTAGTCCCTCGCATTACATTATTTGCCATTCGCCTCTCGTTTTCCTCTCCCCCACTTCACCTTTGCCGTTTTATTCACCCTTCTTCCGTTCGTCCTTCTGTTCGCTCGTGTTACCATGTGCCTTCTATTAGCTTGCATCTTTGCTTGCTAAATATCTATTGTTATGGATCATCATCCTCTTGATAATCTTTTTAAAAGACCCAATTATGATGAACCGATTTCTAGTGAGTTGAGTGCACTAGATTATCTTTATGAGGTTTTGCTTGAAATTCGTGAATCTGAAAATTGTGATGAAGTGTTGAAAGAAGAAAATTATAAAGTGATTCACGGTAGCTCCTTGAATGAAAAGCATGATTGCAATGATGTTATTATAAATTCTATTAATGTCAATTGTGTTAATGATATGCAAAACCCTAAGCTTGGGGATGCTAATTTTTCTATGTCTACTACTTGTTGCAATGATCATGATTGGGGTGATTTTTCTTACGATCTTGAAATTTTGTTTAAGCCCCATGATGAATATGAGATTGATAACAATGTTTGCAATAATATCGAGAGTGGGTTTGGAAGAGTGTCAACTTTAGATCCCACATATTTGGATAATGTTCAATCTTATGAAGTTTTTGATAAAAGTGGGTTCGGAGAGGTCATGACTTTATTTTATGATAATCCCACTATTTCAGAAGTGTGTCAACTTTGCATGCATATGGATCATGAAGAGAAAATTTTATGTGATAGTTATATTGTTGAAATTGATTATGATCCTACATGTAATTATTATGAGAGAGGAAAATATGATTGTAGAAATTTTCATGTCACTAAATTACCTCTCGTTATGTTGAGATTGCTATTGTCTCTTTCCTCTTCCTTGCATATGCTAGTTTTTGTTTGCTATGATAATTTGTTTGCCTATAATATGTCTATGCATAGGAAGTATGTTAGACTTATATGTCTTTTTCACATTCTATATGATGCTCTCTTTGTGCTTCAATTCTTGTCTTTCATGTGAGCATCATCGAAATTGTCAATGCCTAGCTAGGGGCGTTAAACGATAGCGCTTGTTGGGAGGCAACCCAATTTTATTTTTTTCTTTACTTTTTGTTCCTATTTAGTAATAAATAATTTATCTAGCCTCTGTTATGATTGTGTTTTTATGTTTTAATTAGTGTTTGTGCCAAGTAAAGCCTTTAGGATCTTCTTGGGTGATTGTTGCTTGATCTTGCTGATAAAAACAGAAAGTATGCACTCACGAAAATAATTTTCATTTTTCAGAAGAGAGCGATAAAATACCAATTCCAACTGCAGTAGATCAATATACAAATTGTTTATGTATTCCTAATTTTTCAGAGTTTTTGGAGTTACAGAAGTATTCGAAACCTCAAGATTGCTACAGACTGTTCTGTTTTTGATAGATTCTGTTTTTCGTGTGTTGTTTGCTTATTTTGATGAATCTATGGCTAGTATTGGGGGGTATGAACCATAGAGAAGTTGCAATATAGTAGGTTTAACACCAATATAAATAAATAATAAGTTAATTATAGCATATTAAAGTGGTGGTTTTCTTTCATATACTAACGGAGCTCATGAGATTTTCTGTTGAGTTTTGTGTTGTGAAGTTTTCAAGTTTTTGGGTGAACATTTGATGGATTTTGGAACAAGGAGTGGAAAGAGCCTAAGCTTGGGGATTCCAATGGCACCCTAAGGTAAAATTCACGGACAACCAAAAGCCTAAGCTTGGGGATGCCCCGAAAGGCATCCCCTCTTCCGTCTTCGTCTATAAGTAACTTTACTTGAGGCTATATTTTTATTCACCACATGATATGTGTTTTGCTTGGAGCATCTTGTATGATTTGAGTCTTCGCTTTTTAGTTTACCACAATCATCCTTGCTGTACACACCTTTTGGGAGAGACACGCATGAATCGGAATTTATTAGAATACTCTATGTGCTTCACTTATATCTTTTGAGCTAGATAATTTTGCTCGAGTGCTTCACTTATATCTTTTTAGAGCATGGTGGTGGTTTTATTTTATAGAAATTATTGATCTCTCATGGTTCACTTATATTATTTTGAGAGTCTTTTAGAACAGCATGGTAATTGGTTTGGTTATAAAATTATTCCAAATATGATGGGCATCAAATATGGGTATATTAAAAACTTTCATATAGAGTGCATTAAAAACTATGAGAAGTTTGATACTTGATAATTGTTTTGAGATATAAAGATGGTGATATTAGAGTCGCGCTAGTTGAGTAATTTTGAAATTGAGAAATACTTGTGTTGAGGTTTGCAAGTCCTGTAGCATGCACGTATGGTAACCATTGTGTGACAAATTTGAAGCAGGAGGTGTTCTTTGAGTGCCTTCCTTATGAGTGGCGGTCGGGGACAAGTGATGGTCTTTTCCTACCAATCTACTGAAGGAAATATGCCCTAGAGGCAATAATAAAGTTATTATTTATTTCCTTATATCATGATAAATGTTTATTATTCATGCTAGAATTGTATTAACCGGAAACATAATACATGTGTGAATACATAGACAAACTTAGTGTCACTAGTATGCCTCTACTTGACTAGCTCGTTAATCAAAGATGGTTATGTTTCCTAACCATGAACAAAGAGTTGTTATTTGATTAACGGGATCACATCATTAGATGAATGATCTGATTGACATGACCCATTCCATTAGCTTAGCACCCGATCGTTTAGATGTTGCTATTGCTGTCTTCATAACTTATACATGTTCCTATGACTATGAGATTATGCAACTCCCGTTTGCCGGAGGAACACTTTGTGTGCTACCAAACGTCAGAATGTAAATGGGTGATTATAAAGGAGCTCTACAGGTGTCTCCAAAGGTAGATGTTGGGTTGGCGTATTTCGAGATTAGGATTTGTCACTCCGATTGTCGAAGAGGTATCTCTGGGCCCTCTCGGTAATGCACATCACATAAGCCTTGCAAGCATTGCAACTAATGAGTTAGTTGCGATATGATGTATTACGAAATGAGTAAAGAGACTTGCCGGTAACGAGATTGAACTAGGTATTAGATACCGACGATCGAATCTCGGGCAAGTAACATACCAATGACAAAGGGAACAACGTATGTTGTTATGCGGTCTGACCGATAAAGATCTTCGTAGAATATGTAGGAGCCAATATGGGCATCGAGGTCCCGCTATTGGTTATTGACCGGAGATATGTCTCAGTCATGTCTACATTGTTCTCGAACCGTAGGGTCCGCACGCTTAACGTTACGATGACAGTTATTATGAGTTTATGCATTTTGATGTACCGAAGTTAGTTCAGAGTCCCGGATGTGATCACGGACATGACGAGGAGTCTCGAAATGGTCGAGACATAAAGATTGATATATTGGATGAATATATTCGGACACCGGAAGCATTCCGGATTAGTATCGGATAAAACCGGAGCACCGGGGGGTTACCGGAACCCCCCGGTGGGTTAATGGGCCTCATGGGCCTAATGTGGAGAAGAGGAAGGGGCTGCCAGGGCAGGCCGCGCACCCCCTCTCCCTCTAGTCCGAATTGGACAAGGAGGGAGGGGCGGCGCCCCCCCTTTCCTATTCTCCCTCCACCTCTCCTACTTGGACAAGGAAAAGGGGAGGGGAGTCCTACTCCCGGTAGGAGTAGGACTCCTCCTGCGCGCCTCCATAGGGCCGGCCGCACCCCCCCCCTTGGATCCTTTATATACGGAGGCAAGGGGGCACCCTAGGAGACACAAGTTGATCCACGTGATCGTTCCTTAGCCGTGTGCGGTGCCCCCTGCCACCATATTCCACCTCAATCATATTGTTGTAGTGCTTAGGCGAAGCCCTGCGTCGGTAGAACATCATCATCGTCACCACGCCGTTGTGCTGATGGAACTCATCCCCGAAGCTTTGCTGGATCGGAGCCCGGGGAGCGTCATCGAGCTGTACGTGTGCTAAGAACTCGGAGGTGCCGGAGTAACGGTGCTTGGATCGGTCGGATCGGGAAGACGTATGACTACTTCCTCTATGTTGCGTCAACGCTTCCGTTGCAGTCTACGAGGGTACGTAGACAACACTCTCCCCTCTCCTTGCTATGCATCACCATGATCTTGCGTGTGCGTAGGAAATTTTTTGAAATTACTACGTTCCCCAACAGTGGCATCCGGGCCTAGGTTTTCTGGTTTGATGTTATATGCACGAGTAGAACACAAGTGAGTTGTGGGTGATATAAGTCATACTGCCTACCAGCATGTCATACTTTTGTTCGGCGGTATTGCTGGATGAAGCGGCCCGGACCAACATTACGCGTACGCTTACGCGAGACCGGTTCTCCCGACGTGCTTTGCACAGAGGTGGCTTGTGGGTGACTGTTTCTCCAACTTTAGTTGAACCGAGTGTGGCTACGCACGGTCCTTGCGAAGGTTAAAACGGCATCAACTTGACAAACTATCATTGTGGTTTTGATGCTAGGTGAGATTTGTTCTTGCTTAAGCCCGTAGCAGCCACGTAAAACTTGCAACAACAAAGTAGAGGACGTCTAACTTGTTTTTGCAGGGCATGTTGTGATGTGATACGGTCAAGACATGATGCTAAATATTATTGTATGAGATGATCATGTTTTACCGAATTATCGGCAACTGGCAGGAGCCATATGGTTGTCGCTCTATTGTATGCAATGCAATCGCGATGTAATGATTTACTTTATCACTAAGCGGTAGCGATAGTCGTGGAAGCATAAGATTGGCGAGACGACAACGATGCTACGATGGAGATCAAGGTGTCGTGCCGGTGACGATGGTGATCATGACGGTGCTTCGAAGATGGAGATCACAGGCACAAGATGATGATGGCCATATCATATCACTTATATTGATTGCATGTGATGTTTATCTTTTATGCATCTTATCTTGCTTTGATTGACGGTAGCATTATAATATGTTCTCTCACTAATTATCAAGAAGTGTTCTCCCTGAGTATGCACCGTTGTGAAAGTTCTTCGGGCTGAGACACCACGTGATGATCGGGTGTGATAGGCTCTACGTTCAAATAGAACGGGTGCAAAACAGTTGCACACGCGGAATACTCAGGTTATACTTGACGAGCCAAGCATATACAGATATGGCCTCGGAACACGGAGACCGAAAGGTCGAGCGTGAATCATATAGTAGATATGATCAACATAGTGATGTTCACCAATGAAACTACTCCATCTGACGTGATGATCGGACATGGTTTAGTTGATTTGGATCACGTGATCACTTAGAGGATTAGAGGGATGTCTATGTATGTGGGAGTTCTTAAGTAATATGATTAATTGAACTTTAATTTATAATGAACTTAGTCCTGGTAGTATTAGCATATCTATGTTGTAGATCAATGGCTCACATTGTTGCTTTCATATGTTTATTTTGATATGTTCCTAGAGAAAAATTGTGTTGAAAGATGTTAGTATCAATGATGTGGATTGGATCCGTGATCTGAGGTTTATCCTCATTGTTGCACAGAAGAATTATGTCCTTGATGCACCGCTAGGTGACAGACCTATTGCAGGAGCAGATGCAGACGTTATGAACGTTTGGCTAGCTCAATATGATGACTACTTGATAGTTTAGTGCACCATGCTTAACGGCTTAGAATCGGGACTTCAAAGACGTTTTGAATGTCATGGACCATATGAGATGTTCCAGGAGTTGAAGTTAATATTTCAAGCAAATACCCGAGTTGAGAGATATGAAGTCTCTAACAAGTTCTATAGCTAAAAGATGGAGGAGAATCGCTCAACTAGTGAGCATGTGCTCAGATTGTCTGGGTACTACAATCGCTTGAATCAAGTGGGAGTTAATCTTCCAGATAAGATAGTGATTGACAGAATTCTCTAGTCACCATCACCAAGTTAGTAGAACTTCGTGATGAACTATAATATGCAAGGGATAACGGAAACAACTCCCAAGCTCTTCGTGATACTGAAATCAACGAAGGTAGAAATCACGAAAAACATCAAGTGTTGATTGTTAACAAGACCACTAGTTTCAAGAAAAGGGCAAAGGAAAGAAGGGGAAATTCAAGAAGAACAGCAAGCAAGTTGCTGCTCAAGTGAAGAAGCCCAAGTCTGGTCCTAAGCCTGAGACTAAGTGCTTCTACTGCAAAGGGACTGGTCACTGGAAGCGGAACTACCCCAAGTGATTGACAGATAAGAAGGATGGCAAAGTGAACATAAGTATATTTGATATACATGCTATTGATGTGTACTTTACTAGTGTTTATAGAAACCCCTAAGTATTTGATACTAGTTCAGTTGCTAAGATTACTAACTCAAAACGGGAGTTGCAGAATAAACAGAGACTAGTTAAGGGTGAAGTGACGATGTGTGTTGGAAGTGGTTCCAAGATTGATATGATCATCATCGCACACTCCCTATAATTTCGGGATTAGTGTTGAACCTAAATAAATGTTATTTGGTGTTTGCGTTGAGCATGAATATGATTTGATCATGTTTATTGTAATACGGTTATTCATTTAAGCAAGAGAATAAATTGTTGTTCTGTTTACATGAATAAAACCTTATATGGTTACACACCCAATGAAAATAGTTCTTTGGATCTCCATCGTAGTGATACACATAATCATAATATTGAAACCAAAAGATGCAATGTTAATAATGATAGTGCAACTTATTTGTGGCACTACCGTTTAGGTCATATTGGTGTAAAGCGCATGAAGACACTCCATGCTGATGGGCTTTTAGAATCACTTGATTATGAATCAGTTGATGCTTGTGAACCATGCCTCATGGGCAAGATGACTAAGACTCCGTTCTCCGGAGCGAGCAACTGACTTATTGGATATAATACATACTGATGTATGCGGTCCGATGAATGTTAAGGCTCACGGCAAGTATCATTATTTTCTGAACTTCACAGATGATTTGAGCAGATATGGGTATATCTACTTGATGAAACATAAGTCTGAAACATTTGAAAAGTTCAAAGAATTTCAGAGTGAAGTGGAAAATCATCGTGACAAGAAAATAAAGTTTATACGATCTGATCGCAGAGACAAATATTTGAGTTACGAGTTTGGTCTTCAGTTAAAAACAATGTGAAATAGTTTCACTACTCACGTCACCTGGAACACCACCATGTAATGGTGTGTCCGAACGTCATAACCGTGCTATATTAGATATGGTGCGACCTATGATGTTTCTTACCGATTTACCACTATCGTTTTGGGGTTATGCATTAAAGACAGCTGCATTCACGTTTAAAAGGGCACCATCTAAGTCCGTTGAGACGACACTATCTGAACTGTGGTTTGGCAAGAAACCAAAGTTGTCGTTTCTTAAAGTTTGGGATTGTGATGCTTATATGAAAAGGTTTCATCCTGATAAGCTCAAAACCAAATCGGAGAAATATGTCTTCATAGGATACCCAAAGGAAACTGTTGGGTACACCTTCTATCACAGATCCGAAGGCAAATTCGTTGCCAAGAATGGATCCTTTCCAGAGAAGGAGTTTCTCTCGAAAGAAGTGAGTGGGAGGAAAGTACAAAACTTGATAAGGTAATTGTACCTTCTCCCTTATTGGAAAGTAGTTCATCACAAAAATCTGTTCTTGTGACTACTACACCAATTAGACAGGAAGCTAATGATGATGATCATGTAACTTCAGATCAAGTTACTACCGAATCTCGTAGGTAAACCAGAGTGAGATCCGCACCAGAGTGGTACGGTAATCCTGTTCTGGAGGTCATGTTACTTGACCATGACGAACCTACGAACTATGAGGAAGTGATGATGAGCCCAGATTCCGCGAAATGGTTTGAGGCCATGAAATCTGAGATATGATCCATGTATGAGAACAAAGTTTGGACTTTGGTTGACTTGCCCGATGATCGGCAAGCAATTGAGAATAAATGGATCTTCAAGAGGAAGACGGACGCTGATAGTAGTGTTACTATCTACAAAGCTAGAATTGTCGCAAAAGGTTTTTCGACAAGTTCATGGTGTGGACCACGATGAGAGCTTCTCACTCGTATCTATGCTTGAGTCTGTCCGAATCATGTTAGTAATTGCCGCATTTTATGAAATCTGGCAAATGGATAAACAAAACTGCATTCCTTAATGGATTTATTAAAGAAGAGTTGTATATGATGCAACCAGAAGGTTTTGTCAATCCGAAAGATGCTAACAAAATGTGCAAGCTCCAGCGATCCATCTGTGAACTGGTGCAAGCATCTCGGAGTTGGAATATATGCTTTGATGAGTTGATCAAAGCATATAGTTTTATACAGACTTGCGGTGGAGCCTGTATTTACAAGAAAGTGAGTGGGAGCACTACATCATTTCTGATAAGTATATGTGAATGACATATTGTTGATCGGAAATAACGTAGAATTATTTTGTAAAGCATAAAGGAGTGTTTGAAAAGGAGTTTTTCAAAGAAAGACTTCGGTGAAGCTGCTTACATATTGAGCTCCAAGATCTATAGAGATAGATCAAAACGCTTGATAAGTTTTTTCAATGAGTACATACCTTGACAAGATTTTGAAGTAGTTCAAAATGGAGCAGTCAAAGAAAGAGTTCTTGCCTGTATTACAAGGTGTGAAGTTGAGTAAGACTCAAAGCCCGACCACGGTAGAAGATAGAAAGAGAATGAAAGTCATTCCCTATGCCTTGGCCATAGGTTCTATAAAGTATGTCATGTTGTGTACCATACCTATTGTATACCCTACACTGTGTTAAGCAAGGGAGTACAATAGTGATCTAAGAGTAGATCACTGGACAGCGGTCAAAATTATCCTTAGTGGAATAAGGAAATATTTCTCAATTATGGAGGTGAACAAAAAGGTTCGTCGTAAAAGGTTACGTCGATGCAAGTTTTGACACAGATCTGGATGACTCTAAGTCTCGATCTAGATACATATTGAAAGTGGGAGCAATTAGCTAGAGTAGCTCCATGCAGAGCATTGTAGACATAGAATTCGCAAAATACTTACGGATCTGTATGTGACAGACCCGTTGACTAAAAATTATCTCACAAGCAAAACATGATCACACCTTAGTACTCTTTGGGTGTTAATCACATAAACGATGTGAACTAGATTACTGACTCTAGTAAACCCTTTGAGTATAGGTCACATGACAATGTGAACTATGGGTGTTAATCACATGGTGATGCGAACTATTAGTGTTGAATCAATGGCGATCTGAACTAGATTATTGACTCTAGTGCAAGTGGGAGACTGAAGGAAATATGCCTTAGAGGCAATAATAAAGTTATTATTTATTTCGTTATATCATGATAAATGTTTATTATTCATGCTAGAATTGTATTAACCGGAAACATAATACATGTGTGAATACATAGACAAACTTAGTGTCACTAGTATGCCTCTACTTGACTAGCTCATTAATCAAAGATGGCTATGTTTCCTAACCATGAACACAGAGTTGTTATTTGATTAACGAGATCACATCATTAGATGAATGATCTGATTGACATGACCCATTCCATTAGCTTAGCACCAGATCGTTTAGTATGTTGCTATTGCTTTCTTCATAACTTATACATGTTCCTATGACTATGAGATTATGCAACTCCCGTTTGCCGAAGGAACACTTTGTGTGCTACCAAACGTCACAACGTAAATGGGTGATTATAAAGGAGCTCTACAGGTGTCTCCAAAGGTAGATGTTGGCTTGGCGTATTTCGAGATTAGGATTTGTCACTCCGATTGTCGGAGAGGTATCTCTGGGCCCTCTCGGTAATGCACATCACATAAGCCTTGCAAGCATTGCAACTAATGAGTTAGTTGCGATATGATGTATTACGGAACGAGTAAAGAGACTTGCCGGTAACGAGATTGAACTAGGTATTGGATACCGACAGTCGAATCTCGGGCAAGTAACATACCGATGACAAAGGGAACAACGTATGTTGTTATGTGGTCTGACTGATAAAGATCTTCGTAGAATATGTAGGAGCCAATATGGGCATCCAGGTCCCGCTATTGGTTATTGACCGGAGATATGTCTCAGTCATGTCTACATTGTTCTCGAACCGTAGGGTCCGCACGCTTAACGTTACGATGACAGTTATTATGAGTTTATGCATTTTGATGTACCGAAGTTAGTTCGGAGTCCCGGATGTGATCACGGACATGACGAGGAGTCTCGAAATGTTCGAGACATAAAGATTGATATATTGGATGACTATATTCGGACACCAGAAGCGTTCCGGATTAGTATCGGATAAAACTGGAGCACCAGGGGGTTACCAGAACCCCCCGGGGGGTTAATGGGCCTCATGGGCCTAATGTGGAGAAGAGGAAGGGGCTGCCAGGGCAGGCTGCGCGCCCCCTCTCCCCCTAGTCTGAATTGGACAAGGAGGGAGGGGCGGCGCCCCCCCTTTCCTATTCTCCCTCCACCTCTCCTACTTGGACAAGGAAAAGGGGAGGGGAGTCCTACTCCCGGTAGGAGTAGGACTCCTCCTGCGCGCCTCCATAGGGCCGGCCGCACCCCCCCCCCTTGGATCCTTTATATACGGAGGCAAGGGGGCACCCTAGGAGACACAAGTTGATCCACGTGATCGTTCCTTAGCCGTGTGCGGTGCCCCCTGCCACCATATTCCACCTCGATCATATCATTGTAGTGCTTAGGCGAAGCCCTGCGTCGGTAGAACATCATCATCGTCACCACGCCGTTGTGCTGACGGAACTCATCCCCGAAGCTTTGCTGGATCGGAGCCCGGGGAGCGTCATCGAGCTGTACGTGTGCTAAGAGCTCGGAGGTGCCGGAGTAACGGTGCTTGGACCGGTCGGATCGGGAAGACGTACGACTACTTCCTCTACGTTGCGTCAACGCTTTCGTTGCGGTCTACGAGGGTACGTAGACAACACTCTCCCCTCTCGTTGCTATGCATCACCATGATCTTGCTTGTGCGTAGGAAATTTTTTGAAATTACTACGTTCCCCAACATCTATCCCCTAGGAGCATGCGCGTAGTGCTTGGTTTTGATGACTTGCAGATTTTTGCAATAAGTATGTGAGTTCGTTATGACTAATGTTGAGTCCATGGATTATACGCACTCTCACCCTTCCACCATTGCTAGCCTCTCTTGTGCCGCGCCACTTTCGCCGGTACCATAAACCCATCATTTACCTTGCTAAAAACAACCATCGTACCTACCTATTATGGCATTTCCATAGCCATTTTGAGATATATTGCCATGCAACTTTCCACCGTTCCATTTATTATGACACGCTTCATCATAGTCATATTGCTTTGCATGATCATGTAGTTGAAATCGTATTTGTGGCATGGCCACCATTCATAATTTTATTATACATGTCACTCTTGATTCATTGCACATCCCGGTACACCGCCGGAGGCATTCACATAGAGTCATATTTTGTTCTAAGTATCGAGTTGTAATTCTTGAGTTGTAAGTAAATAAAAGTGTGACGATCTTCATTATTAGAGCATTGTCCCATGTGAGGAAAGGATGATGGAGACTATGATTCCCCCACAAATCGGGGTGAGACTCTGGACGAAAAACAAAAAAAGAGAAGAAGGCCCAACAAAAAACAAGAGAAAAAGAGAGAAGGGGAAATGTTACTATCCTTTTTCCACACTTGTGCTTCAAAGTAGCACCATGATCTTCATGATAGAGAGTCTCTTATGTTATCACTTTCATATACTAGTGGGAATTTTTCATTATAGAATTTGGCTTGTATGTTCCAATGATGGGCTTCCTCAAATTGCCCTAGGTCTTCGTGAGCAAGCAAGTTAGATGCACACCCACTTAGTTACTTTTGTTTAGCTTTCATACACTTATAGCTCTCGTGCATCCGTTGCATGGCAATACCTACTCACTCACATTAATATCTATTGATGGGAATCTCCACAGTCCATTGATACACCTAGTTGATGTGAGACTATCTTCCTCCCTTTGTCTTCTCCACAACCACCATTCTATTCCATCTATATATAGTGCTATGTCCATGGCTCGCGCTCATATATTGCGTAAAATTTGAAAGAATTCGAAAAGGCGAAGTATGAAACAATTGCTTGGCTTGTCATCGGGGTTGTGCATGATGGGAGCATTTTGTGTGACAGAAATGAAGCATGGCCAAACTATATGATTTTTAGGGATGAGCTTTCTTTGGCTATGTTATTTTGAGAAGACATAATTTCTTGGTTAGTATGCTTGAAGTATTATTATTTTTATGTCAATATTAAACTTTTGTCTTGAATCTCTCGGATCTAAACATTCATGCCACAATAAAGAAAACTACATTTAAAATTATGTTAGGTAGCATTCCACATCAAAAATTCTGTTTTTATCATTTACCTACTCGAGGACGAGCAGGAATTAAGCTTGGGGATGCTTGAAACGTCTCCAACGTATCTATAATTTTTTATTGTTCCATGCTATTATATTATCTGTTTTGGATGTTTAATGGGCTTTAATATGCTCTTTTATATTCTTTTTGGGACTAACCTATTAACCGGAGGCCTAGTGCCAGTTTATGTTTTTTTGCCTATTTTAGTGTTTCGCAGAAAAGGAATATCAAACGGAACGAAACCTTCGCAAGGATATTTCTTGGAACAAACACAAACCAGGAGACTTGGAGTGGAAGTCTGGAACTCCGTGAAGCTTCCATGAGGCAGGAGGGTGCGCCCAGGGGGGTAGGCGCGCCCCCACCCTCGTGGGCCCCACGGAGCTCCACTGACGTACTTTGTTCGCCTATATATACTCTTATACCCTAAAAACATCAGGGGGAGCCACAAAACCACTTTTCCTCCGCCGCAACTTTCTGTACCTGTGAGATCCCATCTGGGGCCTTTTCCGGCGATCTGTCTGAGGGGGCTTCGATCACGGAGGGCTTCTACATCAACACCATAGCCTCTCCGATGATGTGTGAGTAGTTTACCACAGACCTTCGGGTGCATACTTATTACCTAGATGGCTTCGTCTCTCTCTTTTGTTCTCAATACAAAGTTCTCCTCGATGTTCTTGGAGATCTATTTGATGCAATACTTTTTGCGGTGTGTTTGCCGAGATCCGACGAATTGTGGATTTATGATCAAGTTTATCTATGAACAATATTTGGTTCTTCTCTGAATTCTTATATGCATGATTTGATATCTTTGCAAGTCTCTTCGAATTATTGGTTTAGTTTGGCCTACTAGATTGATCTTTCTTGCAATGGGAGAAGTGCTTAGCTTTGGGTTCAATCTTGTTGCCATCGAGGATAAAATGATGGGGTTTATATCATATTGCTTGAGTTTATCCCTCTACATCATGTCATCTTGCCTAAAGCATTACTCTTTACTTATGAACTTAATACTCTAGATGCATGATGAATAGCGGTCGATGTGTGGAGTAATAGTAGTAGATGTAGAATCGTTTCGGTCTACTTAACACGGACATGATGCCTATATTTCATAATCATTGCCTAGATATTCTCATTACTATGCGCTCTTCTATCAATTGCTCGACAGTAATTTGTTCACCCACCGTAATACTTGCTATGATGAGAGAAGCCACTAGTGAAACCTATGGCCCCCGGGTCTCTTCCTTATTATATTGCATCTCTTTTCCTATCGCATCTCGTTTACTATTTTGCAATCTTTACTTTCCAATCTATACAACTAAAATACCTAAAATATTTATCTTCTAGCTTTATCAGATCTCACTTTCGCAAGTGACCGTGAAGGGATTGACAACCCCTTTGTCGCGTTG
The DNA here is from genome assembly GCF_002162155.2 of Triticum dicoccoides. NCBI lineage: Eukaryota > Viridiplantae > Streptophyta > Magnoliopsida > Poales > Poaceae > Triticum > Triticum dicoccoides. Next base: position 34,564,807 of record NC_041384.1, on the reverse strand, counting down.
GTTGAGAGGTTCTTGATTGTTTGTGCAGGTACTAGGTGACTTGCGTGTTAGAGCATCTCCACTCGTTGGCGCCCCCAGGAGGTCTTTTTTCGCCGCTTGGGATCGCGCCGGAGGAATTTTTGGCTATGGGAGGCAAAATTTCCCAGCCGCCCCCACCCAAGATGCATTCCGAGGATGCGTGGCGGCACCGCAGCTCGACACCGTCTCCAGCACCATCGAGGACGCCCGCCACCGTCCGCCGCACGCTCCTTGGCACGGGCCTCGCCGCTGCGTACCGCCATCCCTCCATCGAGCTCCCTCCTCCACGCGAGCGCGAGCTCTGCCACGGCCGCGCAAGCGCGAGCCCCGCCACAGCATGTGCAGCAGCCACACCACCCGCGAGTTCGAGGAGCGAGGAGAGGAGGGAGGAGGAGGAAGGAGGAGGAAGGGGGCACCTGGCCGCGCCCGCGCCTGGCCGCGCGCTCCCTCCGTGGCCGGCGCCGACAAGGACGGAGAGGAGGGTGGAGGAGGAAGGGGGCGCCTGGGCGCGCCCGTGTCCGCCTGTGCCTTGCCGTGCGCGCCCTCCGTAGCCGGCGTCGATGAGGACGGAGAGGAGGGAGGAGGAGGAGGAAGGGGGCGCCCGGGACGCCACGCCCCACGCCGAGGACGAGTCCGGGAGCATGCTGCTCGCCCTCGCGGAGCTCATCCTCGCCAAGGGAGCCAAGCACGCCGGCTCCGACGCGCTCCACGTGGCCGCCCGCCGTGTCTGCTTCTCCCCGCTCATCCTCCTCCTCCGCTTCCTGGGGCTCGGGGAGGCGATTCTGGCGGCCGGAGCGGCGAGTAGGCGGGCGGCGGGGTGGCGCGAGGCAGTGCGGCGAGGAGGCGAGCGGCGAGCGGGGAGAGAAGCGAGGAAAAGTGGGCGAGATTCCTTCTGCATGTGGGCGAGCGGGGAGAGAGAGAGGGAAGAGAGGCTGACCTGTGGGGTTTCGGCATGCAAAAGGGAGTGCCGGCGGTCCCAAGCGCCCCCCGGTAGGCTGGGTGTGGGCTGCGGTCGCCGGCGCTGTTTTTGCTTCAATCCGGCGAAAAACGAGGACTTGGGGGCGTGAGTGGGAGGATTTTTTGCTGCCGGTGCTAAAAAAGTGGCCTGGGGGGCGTTCCTGGGGGCGTGGGTGGAGATGCTCTTATCTCCTACTGGATTGATACCTTGGTTCTCAAAAACTAAGGGAAATACTTATGCTACTTTGCTGCATCACCCTTTCCTCTTCAAGGAAAAACCAACACATGCTCAAGAGGTAGCAAGGCCCAACAAAGTCTACATGAAGAAAAGCTGTGTAGTATACATCAATTCTTTATGGAGGGAAATACTTTCTACTGTGGTGCTATAACACCTTTCTTCTTCAGGAAAATCCAACAACTCGTACATGAGTAGCAAGAGACACCCAACTTACAGAACAAACCGATGAACCACATAGATCCGTTTCTTTCTAGCTCGGCTGCTGCTACATGTACGTGCTAATTAGAGGTAGTATTAACCCTAGGGATATTTTTAATGGTTTTCCTAATATGTATCGGACCGGTGGTCCATAGGTGTACCCTTGAATGCTTGAGAGGTCTTGATGCATCTAGGACATATTTCCTTCAAGGCCTTGATGGGATTCCTTTCTTATTTTATCAACATTTTTGGGATTTAGTTAAGGATGATTTAGTATCTCTTTAAAGATTTTCATAATGCCTCCTTGGCATTTATTGATTTAATTTTGCTATCTTTGCCTTCATCCTAGAAGAGGATGAGGCTACTTACATGAAGAAATAGACCTATTAGTCTGCTTACTTGTAGATTTAAATGTTTTTACTATAGTTCCGACTAACCGAATTTCTACAATTCTCCATAGACTGATTACTAATAGCGAGTCTAATTTCCTTAAAGTTGTAATTATCTCGGAAAGAGTAGTTATAGCCCATGAGGTGCTACATTCATTCCATTCCTCTAAGGATAAATGTTTACTTCTTAAGATGGATTATAAAAGAAAACCTTTGTTATGGTTATTCTTGATTTCCTAGCTGAGCTCCTAGAGATTAGGGGATTTGGTGGAAATGGTCTCACTGGATCCACCCTATTAGACATGGAGCCTCTATAGGAGTTACAACCAACAATGTGGAGGGTAATAACTTTTTAAATTATTAGTTGATGTTCTTACTATGAGGCTCGCTAAGCCTGCATCTCATGAACTAAGTTTGGGGCTCTACCCATCTTTCTGCCGATGATACTATTATTTTCCTTAAAATGCTGACATTAAGCAAGCTACCAATCTCAAGCTAGTTCTCTCTTGCTTCAAGAGAGTTTCTCGGAGGGGAATCAACTAATCTAACGGAGAGCTGATTTCGTAGATTAACTAGGACAAAGTAGATGTGTCTTTCCATACCTGAGAGAAGATATCAAACCTCTTATAGATAATATTATGAAAAGGATTGTTAGATAGAGAGGTATACTCTTATCTTATAGATGTGGACTTATTCTTGCACATGCCTATCTTGCAAACATCCCAATTTACTTTCTCTCATTCCTAAAATTTCCTATGTGGGTGACAGAGATGATAAACACTCAAATGTCTCATTTCCTTTGGAATGACTTTGAGTGGTAGAGGAAATTTCACCTATAAATTAGAGTGCCTAGTATGTATGAATAAACAATTAGGAAGTTTAGGTGTTCCGAATTTGCAAGATGACAATATATATGTGCCGGTTGGGTTCTTGGGTTAAGATATACACTATGTGGGGAGGAAAAAATTGGAAAATTATTATAGACCACAAATACAACACTATCAGACCTATTTTTTTCCACCTCCCCATTTACTCTAGGTTTTGGAAGGGGTTATGTCCATAGTGAAAGCTATTTAATTTGGTTTTAGGTTGCAAATTGATAATAGTGCTCAAACCCGATTCTGGGAAGACACCTGGCTTGGCACCTCCCTTTTGGCCATCCAATTTGGGCTACTCTATGTTATTTGCAGTGAGACTTTTAAAAGCATTAGTAACATTTGGGATGGACATTAGCTTAAGCTTACTTTCAGAAGGAATTTTGATAGTTGGCTTATGGATCAATGGTACCAGTTAGTAGAAATGGCAAAAATCTTAGAGCTTTCACATGACTTAGACTCTCTCATTGGGCTATTAGAGAACAAAAGGCAATGATCTACTAGCCCCCTATACTATGCGATTAAGTTTAGGGGGGGGCCATTTTATGTATATTCGTACTATTTGGACCCCTAGGGTTCATCCAAATTTTTTATTTTCCTCTCGCTGTTCTGATAGAACAAACTATTACTATGGATAACTTGAGGAAAAGTGACATCATAAAACCCTTAAACTGTGTGTTTTTCGATGGGGATGAATCTATTCAACTCATGTTTAATTGTGTGGTAGCCAAAAACACATTTGGCCTCGTATTAGGGAACATTTTGGTGTGTAGTTGATTTTGATTATATATCTATAGCTAGGTTCTAGCTTTCTAATAATAGGAATTCAGCCATTAATTATGTTTGATCTACTGTTATATGATCTATATAGAAGTTTAGGAACCCCATGTTTCTTAATAACATCCATTGGCTATCTATCAAACATGTATGGTGGAATACCTAAAAACTGCCAGGTACTGGTTGGTTCTGTCCGCAGAATTGAGCAAAGAGAAATTTGAGGACTTCACTAGTTTCGTGAAAAAACTCCTATAGAAACCATTGGATGTTAGCTGGAGTTGATAGATGAAGGGCCAGTTCGTTTGCTGGCTTCTAGAATAAGCCGGAATAAGCTGCCCCTTACCTATCTTATTCTAGAAGCCAAACCAACTTTATTTTTTAGAAGTCTACTCATTAAGACTTGTAAAAATATATTTTTGGTTGAGCTTCGAGAATAAGCTGGGTACGGGGCAATGTTTTCTGGAAGCCCAAAAAATCTATCAAAAGAACTCGCCCGAAGCTCTTCTGCTACCTCAATCTCTTCTACCTCAGGAATCAATATCTGTAAACAGATCAACATCTTGGGACAATAAATGCCCCAATTTCATTCTCAAGAGAAGCCTAGAGTAGGGACAAAAGGCACTAACCTGAGCACAATCTGTCAGCTGGATCTCTGTTGGTCTCCACAACCAACGGTTGCACACCCAATGAAGGTCAGTCGTGCTTTTTTCGAAGTTCAGGCTTGAACTTTACAAGATGAGTTGGAGATTCAGAAAAATCCTGGTTAATATGCGTGCATGCGCTTTTACCAGGAAGTAGTGATCAATGATCTTGTCCTTAGTTTGATGTATTTCTTTTTTCTGTTGCACTTTTTTGCTCTCTAGTTTTTTGAGTTATTTTCTGCCGAACTGCTTTTGGAGTTGTTGTATGGATGTTTGTTCCGTTCTTTAGCAATGGAACCGGGGATGGACTCCCCTTTTACATAAAATTAGTTGGGTTTTGCGGAGTGCCACAGTTTTGCGAGTTTTTTCTTCTTTCGTCTCACACTCAACGAAGAGGCAATTTTTCCAAGTGCTTCGATTTTGCCGAGTATTTTCCTTCATCACTTGGTTTAGGTAGTTGTTTTTCGAGTGGCCAGTGTTCGCACACGAACACGTCACCGTGTACCTTCAACGCCGAGGGTGATGCACCGCAGCTCACGTCGAAGGAGATCCGTCCGGGAGCGCGGTACACAAGCAGTCCGGCTGGTGCTTTTGAGGACCCGAAACCCCACATGCTCGGGAGGGACCCCGTCGGGGTGCACGGCGGCTATGGGCTTCCCTAGGTCGACCTGATCGCCCCTAGGGACTCGAGATTCGCCGCCCTGCAAAGAAGAAGAACGAACGAAGAACGAGAAAGAAGAAGAACAAGGGAGAAGATAAAAGTAAAGGTAAATATGATAGATCGATTTCTCGATTGTGTGTTGTTCAATAGCCCGTCAACTCTTACATATATATGAGGCGGATGGACTTTTCGTACAAGAAAAGGACTCAAATCCAGTCCAAAATATCAAAAGTTAACCTAATTCGGACTAGGAGGGCCGAAACTTCCGGTCTGGACCGGAACTTCTGGGCTCAAATTATATCAAGTAGCCCTCTTGCACTGAATCTGCAGAACACATACGACTTCGGATCACGATGGTCCCAAAAGCAAAGTTGTAGATCTTGCAATGTAGAGAAACTCTTCAGTTGATCACTTTTTCTTCCGAGGTCATCTTAAGGTTGAATTCAGCCCCACAAATCTGCAAATAATGTTAAAACTCCAGTTTTCGGGGCGCACCGCATGCAAACTTTTGGTTTAGCCCGGAACCTCCTCGGAAGTTGCCCGGAACTTCTGGGGCACACTTTTGAAGCACACTGTTTTGACTCTAACTTTTGCATATGAACTACGATTTAGATGTTTTTATATCTAAATCGACTTTACGACGAGACGAAGACAATTCCTGTAGAAAGTTTTCCCATATGAGGCCATCTTGGGGCGTAATCAGCCGAATAGTGTTCTGGATACAAAATCCCAGTACTTCGAACACAATTTCGGCCTTAGAGATGAGACGAGATGACTATGGCTCAAATATCAAAGTTTCTCCTTTTGATGATACGGAACTTTCTCACTTTGAACACTTTTCTATTTGAGGCCTTCTTAATTATATTTTCGACCATGCCAAAATCTGGTGTCAACAGCTAGCATAATGCACTCAGCAAACCGGCGGTCACTCGGTAAAAAACCATCTTCCGGTAGTAACTACTTGTAACAAGTGTACAATTGAACATATATTATTCCCCAACAGACCTACTGAGTACTTGTCCAAATTGGTTGTCATTCTTCAGTGAGCAGTGATATACGAACGATACGTTTTCAGCTGATTCTTGAACGGTGGATAAAGTCATCCATTAGATTGCATCATTTTGCAAATCAGCACCGTACAAGGTGGGCATCGTTCAGATTTTGTCCATGCACTGCCGTGTGCAGAGCAATTTCGTTCTTCAGTGAAGCTTGCTTGCTAGTGCCAAGGACGTCGACCCTATGGACTTCATAATTTCCATGAGTCGCGGCACTGACCCCCTGCTTCCTCCAATCAACTAGTCTAGACCTTTGCCGCATTACGCTAGGTACTATGTCCTTCAAAGCTGTCGTGGTGGCACTGTCTTTTTATGTTTTTGTTTCTGAACTAACTTTGTACCGAGTATGATGGTGATGTTTGTCTTTGTTTACAAAGTTGAGCACACCTGCTACGTGCCAAAGCTTCCAGGTCACGTGGACATATGCATAGCTGGTCCACAAACATGCATGCAGCCCGAGTGACGCGTAGGCCCTGCAACCTCCAACCTGTCGTGCCCCCGTGATTTGCTGCAGTACATCCGCCGGTGTGTGCCATGGCACCTCACCCCGCAACCAAAGACTGATCGACATAAGCAAATGTGAGAGTATCAGATGATATGGAGCCTTAGGCTATCCGGTGATACGAGCTCCGGCGAGCCTTTGGATCTAAAATCCAAGGGTCACCAACCGAGGTCCTAGACTTGCGTGTAAATGTCAAACTCCTTGAGGTTTCGGCGAATTTGCAGGAGATCAACGCGCCAGGCGCCAGCCTTGGATCTAAGATACAACGGCTCGCGGGAGCTGTTATCATGCTCTACATCACCTGATATTTTCCGAGCAAATGTAGCGCTCCAGCAAGTCTACATGGTACTAATCTGCACACATGACAACATTCGACAGCTCTCGGTTTTGTTCCATGCGCCCGCGCACTGTTTTTGTTTGTTGCCAACGTCCCGGTCACAAGCCCCCCTTGACTCTCACAAATAGGCGTGCCCACGATCTCAAACGGCTTGGCTCGCGGGAGCTGTTATCATGCTCTACATCACCTGATATTTTCCCAGCAAATGTAGCGCTCCAGCAAGTCTACATGGTACTAATCTGCACACATGACAACATTCGACAGCTCTCGGTTTTGTTCCATGCGCCCGCCCACTGTTTTTGTTTGTTGCCAACGTCCCGGTCACAAACTCACAACCGGATCAAGGTTAAGCCCCCCTTGACTCTCGCAAATAGGCGTGCCCACGATCTCAAACGGCTCGCTCCTGTCGCTCGATCGGGGATTGGTCGCCGGGTCTCGATCACCGCCGGCCCGTGGCCGCGAAACAGTACCAGAATTCTGGCGATCGAAAACGACACTGACGATAATTGAAACTGCCAACGTACGTAGATGGGCCTGGCTAATTAAAAACGGGGAGATTCCATTCAATTCTCAGGTTTTGTCTGCCCTTTTCTGCCTGACCAGTACGTGGCGACACCAAAACTAGCCGTAGAGTACCTACTAGCCAGGTGGTGCCGCGGAATTATTGTCGCTTGGTTTTGTTGCTTCCGTGACCCCCTGCAAGGCTGCAACCTGCAAGTTGGGCCTGTGGACGTGGCTGTATTAAGCAAGCGCGAGGGAAGCAATCATATTCTAAAGCTAGTAGCATAACACCAACTAAGGGATGGATCCGCTTGATGAGGAGTCCTTCTTGGAGGAGCTCATGCCGCTTCACCGGGAGGAGGCGCCGGCGCCGCCGTACCCGGGCAGCAACAGCATGATGACGATCAGCGACCTCCTCTTCTACGGCGGCGGCAAGGGCTGCACTGCCGAGGAGAGGAGTGGCCCATTTCAGCAGCCCATGCTGCCCTCGCCGCCGGCCGTGCGTCCGCACCCGCACCAGGAGTTCAACTTCAACTACCTGAGCGAAGTGTGCAACCCCTGGAGGAGCTGCATCCCTGACCCTCCCGCGGTCGTCCAGGCTGCTGCCGGCAAGGCGCCGCTCACTCTTCCCCTCCATGACGCTATTGCGAGCTCGTCAACGTTCGTGTTCGGGGGAGGGGCCGGGGAGAGCTCGGGGATGAGAAGCATGCCGGCCTCCGGCACCCACCCGGAGAGCAAGCTCAATGCCGGAAGCGGAACTCCGTCAAAGAACCTCATGGCGGAAAGGCGGCGCCGGAAGCGGCTCAACGACCGCCTCTCCATGCTCCGGTCCACCGTGCCCAAGATTAGCAAGGTGTGCTGTCGCATCGCCCTTAATTTCTGTATATCGAATTATCTATGAGTTGTGGACCTTAATTAACATGTGTAGATCTAATTAACCGATCAATCGAACTGCAGATGGATAGGACTGCGACCCTCGGGGACACCATAGACTACGTCAAGGAACTGACCGAGCGGATTAAAACTGTGGAGGAGGAGATGGGCACCACGCCCGAGGAGCTGAACCTGCTCAAAAATTTCTCCAGCGGTGGCAACGAGGGGACGCCGACGAGGAGTTCCACCAAGTTATGTGCTAACGTCGAGAACCAAGGCGGGGGCGACACGAAGATTGAGATCTGCTGCTCGACAAACCCCGGAGCGCTGATTGCGACGGTGACCGCGCTGGACGTGCTGGGGCTGGAGATCGAGCAGTGTGTCGTGAGTTGCTTCAGTGACTTCGCCATGCAGGCCTCGTGCTCACAAGTAAACTCCTTCTGAAATACTAGCTCTAAGTTTTCCTTCATTGCATGCCAATGAAATTCGATCGCCAATGTCCATTCACGGCGTGCCCGGTGTGTAGGCGGAAGGGAAGAGGCAGGTGATAAGCACAGACGAGATCAAGCAGGCATTGTTGAGGAGCGCAGGCTACGGGGCAAGGTGTCTCTAAGCTATAGCTAGCTAGAGATACAAGCGGTTTGTAATCTCGATGAATACGTGGTAGATTTGCTCTTTTTTATGAATTAGTGTAGGAGTTTTTTGGGGAATATCTTCGATGAGTATTTGTTGTCACCGGATTGTCTTCTTTGTGTGCGTGAGATGCATGAATGATTGAATGGAGTGGATACCCATTGTTGGAGTGTTAATTTGGTTGCACACTCTTACGGCTTCTTAGTCCTATTTACGTACAGGCCGGGTGTTACTCACAATGCTTTGTATCACTTGATTCTACATTCTAAGATAACAAAGTCGCCCTTTATGAAAGAAAAAAACTCTTACAGCTTCTTGTTTCTTCTGTTAGTTTAGCTGTTTCTGGACATGAATGGCTGGTCATGTTTTCTCAGACGCTTCATAAACTTGATAGGAATCTCAAGTCTGATAGTTAGGAGGACCTATTTCCTATAGTTTCTGTTAGGAAATTAGTGCCTGAAATTTCTGACCATAACCCTCTATGACTTTCGTCCGGGGATGAAGAGAGAGAGGCACCTAAAACCCGTGAATTCTGTTTTGACCTGTCTTGTGTTAAAAACGATGAATTCCTAGGTCTGGTCGATAAGATCTGGAATAGGACTGTGCAGGCCTCAGATCCTATTGACGTTCTTGACATCAAGCTCAATAAAATTAAGATATATTTTAAAGAGGTAATTACAGAATGGTGCCTAAACTTGCCACCAATGTTCAGTTTGGTGCATGAACTTGAAGAATACGCTGATTTGGTGTAAAAACTTGGTTCTTTGGTGCAAATACGGTTCGAATCACGTTTGCATACGTCCGCGCTGCTGACCAGGATGCCAGCATGGTCGTGGGACCCAATGTCAGCGAGTGCCATCAGGCACAGAGGCGTGTGGCCGCGCGGCTGGGTGAAATATTATGGAAACCCCCTTCGTTCTGTTTATTTTTCGCACATAAGCCGTGACCCTCAATCCCCTTTCCACCGTGGCGGCGCGCTCAAGTAGGCAAATAAAAAGGACGGCGGCGAGGGCCTCCTCCGTGACCGTGTTCTTCACCAGGCACACCGGTTGCGCAGCCGGCACGCCCTACGCCCTGCCGCGGTGCTCGAGGCATGCCGCGTTGAAGCCGTCCGTGCCCAGCGCCAGCGCGTCCAGGAGCATGTCCGCCGACTGCCACAGCTCGTCCGCCGGCTTGTGCAGCGGCAGCACGTGCGCCTTTGCCCACGGCTCCAGTTGCTGCAGTACCTCCAGCCTCTACGGCGCAAGGTACCTCCTCCGTTCCTCCTCATCCTCCCGCCGCTCGGCCATTGGTCCTCCTCTGCTACTCACAGCGCTCCTAGACCTGTCTCAAGGGCGACTTGTGTGGGCACAGAGATGCGCCTGCTCGACGTGTATGCAATGAAGGTGTGACAAAGGGCCATGGTTTTTGGTGTGACAGTATGAGGTAACATTGGGTCTGAATTCAAGAGGTCCTCTTAATTCTGTGGTTTGTGATAATTTGAGTAGATCACATCAGTTATTACTGGAGCCTCTTATTAGTGTGCGAACTGTTTATTAACAGGATCGGCAAACCATGGCAAGGAAGGGAGAGAATTGTGATTGCTAATCTTGCTAGCAAGAAAGAGGTTCTGGAGAAGAAGCTGAAGGAGAAAGATGGTGACATAGAAGCTCTCAAGAAGAAGCAGAGAATGGAGAAGAGAATGATTGCAATGGAGATCAGTTGCTATCCAGAGATAGGATGATAATGTTTTGCTATATTAATGTATTTTGGTTTAGTCGCAATCATGTTTGCAATGGCTGTCAGGTCCTAATGCATTTTGTTTTAATGTATTTTGGTTTAGTTGAGACAAAATTAGTATTTTGATGAAATCAATGAGATTTACTACTGAAATGCTTGGTCTGTGTATTGAAAGAAAATGGCAATTCGAGATGTTTTGTTTCCTGTACTGCAGTTTCATATTAATGTCAATTTCATGTACAACAATCTCCTGTACCGAATCAATCTCCTGTATCAAATTGAAATTATTGTTTCATGTACCTGTACATCAAACATGATTTGAATCGAATGATTCATGTACTACAGTAGTATATCATAACTAAATTTTGACAGCACCAATTGATATTCAGTGCCAAATTTTGACAACAATTGTGTGAACATCATAGCTAAAATTTGACAGCAACACGATGATATTCGGTGCAAAAATTTTAAATTTTGATAGCAAGAAAGTGATATTCAGTGCCAAATTTTGACAACATTTTTGTGGTCATCACAACTACAGTTTGACAGCAAGACAGTGATATTCAGTACCAAATTATTGACGGCAACACTATAAATAGGTCTAGTACATAACATGACAGCCAAATACTTAAGTTCAAGGTACATCACATCCAAATGTTCATTACATTAATAATAACAAGTCTGGTAATCAAAATAGTCCTCTAAGCAAAAGATCAAGTTCATTGATGAACTTAGGTGCATTTTCATCAAGTTCAGACATGAATGGTTCATTGACAGCATCCTCAGCTAGCTCCGCTTCATAGTCACATGATGTATCCTTCTCTCTGTGATCATCCACTTCTTTATCTATGTTTGTCTCGAACAAATCATCGTCCCCATCTCTATATCAAAGTCACTATCATAGAAATCCTCATCAGTCTCTGAATCTGCTGTTGCTGCGTCTACTCCACCTTCCTCCTCTATTTCTTCGTCACCACAACATGATGATGATCCTTCCCCAAATAACCTCCTTCCCCTCCTATCATTTGGCACACTTCTTTCCTAATCTTGGATATTTTTATCATTTAGCATAATGTCATCTCTCATAACTCTGTTAAGTGTCTCTCCATGGTCTACAATCAGCAACAAATTCTTGTGCTCTGTAGTTGTTGCTATCATTGCAAGGATGTCGGAAGCACACTTTATCTCTCTTAGTCCATCACCCAATGTCTTTCCCGACTGACACCAAAACACATCAAGCTTTACACTCTTTCTGTCATACCCTAGCTGCTGCAGAAAATCATCAATCCTTAGAATGGACCAAGTATCACTGTCACAGTTGTCAAACCAGTCAACTTCATAATCCTTGTATGTGTTGTTGCTGTCAGTTCCACAAAAGAAGCCTCTGCGGTGAATCTGAACTCAGAAAAGACCATCAAAAGCACCTACAATGCAAAGAAGAAGTAACTAGTTCACTCTTACCTCAGCTTACAACACACAACTTAGTAAACAAATTCTGAATGATGTTTAGTTAATAATTCATTTAGCATCAGTAAATATGGATAAATAAGTGGTAAGAACACTATCTTAACAGCATAGAATTCACTTCATAAAACACTTGCAGTAAACAACCCAAAATTGATAAAACAAACAAATTATTGGCAGAGAGTCTCCCGCTGTGTTGGTAAGATAGACTCACACACGCACACAGGTTGCTCGGTGGAATTTCTGGAAGAAACAAGGAAGATCTAGCAGAGTAAGAAACAGAGCACACATACACACGAGCAACCTTTGGTACGAATGCCTTCCACTTTTTTCTGCCTACCAACTAATGGTTAGGGTTTGGGCAGGAAGAGATTCAGCTCGTCTATCAGGATGATTTTATGCCCCATGTCAATGAATGAAAGTCCGTTCTTTCGCACATAATGAAGAAGAAAAAAGTGCCACAGGATGGATGGCTGTCATGGGGAGGAAGAGGTTCCTAGTGGTTCAGACGAGTTCTTGTCTTTACAGAGCAGAGTAGGGACATCTGAAGGCTGAGTGGCTCTGCAGCTGTGAGCTACGGGTGTGATAAATTAAGGTAAGGCTCAATTGCATAATGCACACCAAAGATCTCTGTAAGCATATGCCAGGAGTTAATCTTCCATCATATAAAGAATGTGTACCAAAGATTTGAAGGCAACATCATATACGGGTGTGTATGTCTGCTCTGTTTCTTACAAAATTGTCCAGGCAACAAATGCCCTTTGCTTGCTGGCTGCTTACAGAAACTCACCCAACAAGTACTGACTAGCTTACACTATGCATGTACATACATGGTCATTGATCAAAATTGAGTGTGTACCTACTAGTCAAAATTCAGTTAAGCAAGTGTCAAACAATTCAGTTAAGCGTCCAACATTCAGTTAAGCATCTGTCAAAAAGTTCAGGAATGCTACTGCCATCAAGTTCAGTAATGCTACTGTTAAATTTTCAGTATACCTACTTCATATTTCTAATAAGATCAAATCGACCATCCTCTATGTCATCAAATCTGCATTTTTTTGTCCATCACAAATACCAAAAAAGAGGTGCCTTTCTAACCCACGCATTACCTAAGAACAAACATCAGTTTCAAATCCTAAAGTGTCATTGTGAATTAGGGGAATAACCTAAACACAACTAAGAATCATCACAGCAGCACCATGACATACAGATCCTAGTTCCTGTCGCGCCATACATACATTTAAAACCCTATAGAAACCAGGAGACAGAGGGGCAGAGGAGACGACACAATTCTCACCATATGGAGGAGCTGCATCTCCGAGAGCTCGCCGATGAGGCGCCGCCATTCGCGCCCGCGACGATCAATGGTGCCGTCACGATCCACCCAGGTGGCGGCACCGAACGATCGAACTAGGAGAGAGACAACGAGAAGAGCCCGAGGCAGATCATGACACAGGCGGGATGTTAGGATATGGGCCGGCTGCTGTGTCCCACCGGCTCAGGGGCTTATGTGTGAAAAATAAACAGATCAAAGGGGGTTTCTGTGATATTTCACCCAGCCGCGTGGCCACATGCCTCCGTGCGCGATGGCACTAGCTGACATTGGGTCCCGCAGCCACGCTGGCATCTAGTCAGCAGCGCGGACGTATGAAAACGTGATTTGGACTGTATTTGCATCAGAAAGCCAAGTTTTTGCACCAAATCGGTGTATTCTTCAAGTTCGTGCACTAAACTAAATATTGGTAGCAAGTTTAGACACCATTGGTGTAATTACCTCTATTTTAAAGGTTGGGGTTCAGATAAATTTGGTCATGCTAAGAAGCTAAAGGAAAATCTTAGGGGGTGTTTGTTTCCAGAGACTTTTTTGTGTAGGGACTAGAAAAAGTCCCTCTTAGAGACTTTTTACCAAACGGGAGGGACTTTTTAGGGACTAAACTAGGCATTTGGGACTAAATGAAGAACACTCTCAAGGAGAGTCTTTTTGGGACTTTTTGGGACTTTTTCAACAATGCCCCTCCATGCACCCATTGGCCCTCCACCCCATAGTGTTGTTTGATTGTTTTTTTCTATATACTAGGGGCAACATGGTCATTTAATAACCTCCAGGAAGGGACTAGGGACTTTTTAGTCTCTGGAAACAAACAGGGTGGGACTTTTTAGGAACTAGGGACTTTTTAATTGGGACTAGAAAAAGTCCTAGGACTAGAGAACCAAACACCACCTTAGATTGGTGTTGTCATTGTTAGAAGAGCTTGAGGAGGATGGCCCTCTTCTTCCAGAATTGTATAGTAGGAAAGTGGACGTTAATTTTGAGTTGCATGAGATGCTGGTCAATGAGAAGATCTATTGGCTTCAGCATTCCCATGAGTGCTGGTTGCTCAAAGGGGATTGTAATACTTATTATTTTCATAAGATTGCGAATGGTCACAAGAGGAATTATACTACCCATGATCTCAAGTGTGGGGACGTTGAAATTACAAAAAAGGGTTCCCTTCGCTTTATATTATAAAGCACAACCACAACATCAAGCATCCAATACAAAACGCACGCCACACTGACCCAAGGCAAGATACACGAATGTCGGGCACCGACACACAACCTCAACGACACAAAGCATCTAAAAGATGAGTAAAAAAGGATCCGCTAGGAGCCGACGGAGACCACCACCAAGGAGTGATCATCCGAGAGAATGTGCGACGGACACGCCGGACTGAGGACTCCAAGGCGGTGCCTCCAGGAAGGGCACGAGCAAGAACGTCGCCACCATCTGATCCAAAGATCAAGTTTTCACCCGGAGTAAGATGAAGGGAGAAGAAGCACCACGACGAAGCCTGCAAGGAGAAACATGACGCCCACGGACGCCGTCACCGTCGACCAGAGCGGTACTGGGTAGGTGATGTACCCCGGTGCTTCAGCTCCCCCGCCGCCACCTCGATCCACCAACACCCACAGCCATGCCGCCTGAGCGGCCATAGTAGCCTGCCCGCATTCGAGCCGCGCAATCCGCCCACGACCAATGCGACTCCCACCACCAGGGTCGCCGCCCCGCCATGAGACCACGCCGAAGCCACCAATGTCCACGACTTTGTCAAGATTCACGACCCCAACCACCTCCAGAACCGCCGCTGGCAAAGCTGCCTCAAGAAGGTCCGCGACAACATCGACCAGGGGAAGGGGAAGGCGGAGAAGTTGCCCATTGCCACGACCGACACCTGTGTCAGCTCCAACTTCCCCTGGAACTGTGTTCCGCGCCTGCTTCAAAGGCCCAGAACATCAGGAGGCATCGTCCGTCTCTAGAAGCCGGAGAGGGAGGGTTACTGAGCTGTCGCCGCCGCTGCCTGAAGAAGCAACCGGGGGATCCACCCGAGCCGAGTGCCGCCACCCAGCCGCG
>NC_041384.1:34534926-34549217 GCF_002162155.2 Triticum dicoccoides | reverse complement strand
GGGTCGCCCGTGACCCGCGCACCGGACGCGGCGCCGAAGCGCGCTGCCGGAAGCACCGCCGCCAACGCCACCACTGGCCCACATCACCACCATGCCGCCCGCCGCCCGTCGAACGCCACCATCGCCGGCCTGCTCCAGGGCGCCGTCGCGCCGCCATGCCCGGCATCGAGCGCCGTGCCCAGCCGAGAGATCTAGCCCGCGCCATACCCCACGAGCGGGGGACGAAGGAGCGCCGCCGCCGCAGACGATGCCCAGGCTTCGCCTGGCCGCGCCCTTGGCGGCGGCGAGGGTGGAGGAGGGAGGAAGAGGGGGTGCAGCGGCGGTGATCGGGAAACCTCCCCGACACCTCGCGGGTGGCATCGGGGGAGGGAGGGAGGTCCAGGTCCCGCTCTAGAACTTTTTAGGACCCTATCTTTGGGACGTTGAAATTCTGGGCACTGGCAATTTAATACACATGCCAGTAACTTCTATAAATAATTGTTTGGTCCAGCCATCGGAAATCAATTTCATGTTGACCCTGATACTTGGAGGACTGATGACAAGCTTAACCTTGACGACAAATGCTGACTTAACTCACGAGTTTACTAAAAACGAAAGGACGATTTGTTTGCCATGGATGTTAATAAGGTTCCTGGGCCCCTCAATATCCTTGTAGAATGTTATCAATGTTGTAAGGATACTGTCAAGCATGAAATCATGCAGTTTTTTGGTACTTTTCATAAATGTACTTTGGATGTCCAACATCCGAGTTACAGGGTTATTAAGCTCCTACCCATTGTCTCTGGTCTTGACTATATGCAACAATTTTGGCCTATTTGCCTCCTTGGGGGTCCCTACAAGCTCATCACCAAAGTAATGGACCGAAGAGTAGAGAAATATGCTGAGAAACTCATTAGCCCCACCCAAAATGCCTTTGTTAAAGGCAGAAATATTATGGACAGGGTGTTGTCTCTTTATGAGTTACTTAATTATACTCATGTCAAGAAGAGAGTTCGGGTAGTGATTAAACTTGATTTGAGAAAGTCGTATGACAAGGACAATTGGGACGTCCTATTGGAATACCATAAGTTGAGAGGGTTCAATACTACCTTGTGTGGTTGGGTTAAACAAGTCTTGTACAACTACATGGTTAGTATCAAGCTTAACATCTGTGAGGGCCTTTATTTTCAAAGTTCCAAAGGGCTGCACCCGGGGGACCATCTATCACCTTTTCTGTATATTCAGATATTCTTACAGCTTTCATGGCTCGCCACCACGCATTGGCACCTCTCGACCCTCGCGGCTGTCGTAACGAACCCCATCTCCTCCAACACCGTCGCCGGCTTCGCAAGCTCTTCTCCAAATCTGTCAGAAGGTATTTTTCACATCCATAATATACCACTACTGTAGAGAATTGTAACGTGTTCGTGAAATGCCATACAGAGGAGTTAGATCTTAGATGTTCTTTGATGTACCTGTTACAAACATGTGGTTTGGTGTCATTCGATGTACAAATCAGATGGTTGTGTTTGATTTGCAGGACTTAATATGAGTGTCAATGTTTTGATGAAACAATGAGTCATTTCCATTTCGCAAATTCCTGATACTCAATACGCCATACTTTTAGCAAAGCTCATGCCGAAATTTTCGGTGGAGGTATTGTATTTTATGTTTTTTCACAACTGTTGTTTACAAGCGTTATTTGTGGAGTTCGATTGCACAGACACAAATTTGTGTGTTGATTTGCAGTACTTAATATGAGTGTCAATATTTTGACCAAATATCGATTCGTTTCCATTTTCGAAATTTACCAAAAAATCTGCTAGGTAACCACCATTTGGGCCCTGGTGGTTACAAAGCTGCTATACCGAAGTGGGAGAAGGAGGCCGCGGACTTTATAGCCGCAGGTAAACCGCCTCCGTTCTCGGAAAATTGCGATCCTGCTCATGACTTCTGTTTTCTATGGGCCCGTGCAGTGCAAGACACAGACAGTAAGGAGTTGGTCCTCCCGACGCAGAAACTTTGCTCGACAGAGGAGAACTTGGTAACATCAATCACCACTAATAATTTAGTCCCCACAACTTATTTTTACGTACTTTAATAATCGTTTACCAAAACACATGTATTTTTTGTGGAGAAAAATAAAGTAGGAATTTGGACCTCGCCCTCATGAATCTCCCTACGGCAATAGGTATGATGACCCTCTTACCCGGACAATGAACGAGGGTTTTGGGCCTAACAGGAAGACCAAGACTAGGCATGTATTGGGCATGGGTAAGATGTGGTAGGACGATGCCTACCCCGAAACCAAAGAACTAAAAAATTACAGAAGGAAGTACATAATAAAAACTAAGTTAGATGCAGTAATAGACGCAACACTCAAGAAGAGGTTAGCAGAAATGTTTCCGCACAACATGCCAAGTCCTACCCTGCAGCATACACCTAGGATCACCTAACAGCCACGAGCATCCCCCTTTATTCCATGTTGACCGCAAGCCAACGTCGGTGGGGTAAAGACAAGGGTTGCCAAGGGGCAAATCACCCCATTTACCAATGGTAGCAGAATGATGCACAGGGTCATCCCGGCACTTGACATGACGAGGGTGCAGATGTAGGAGGTAGTGGCGGGCCTTGAATATTGGTCGTTGCCACATCCCCCTGAAGAGGGCATCACAATGTTAGGGCAAGTGACCCAGAGCCACCTGCTTACCTGGCCGATAAATGATATAGAGGAGGTTCCCCACAGATATGCCAACATCAGAGACGTAGTGCCAGATATTCCGCATTCAGGGGAGAAGAATGCACGTGACAGTTGCGGACCATCGGCACACAAACCACCTATGCATGTTGTCATCCACAAAGGGCGGAAAAAGAATATGTATAAGCCCGAGGAACTGCTTCTACCGGATTCTCTCGATTGATCTTCAAGTTCTACACGCCCATGTTGTAGATAAATGAAAAGAAGGCCAACATGGATATACGGCCAAGGTCATAGAAGGTTATAGTTTTGTCTAGGAGTTTCCGGCAGACATCATTGATCTGGCCTTTAATGAGGTCATCCATGCAAATATCTTCTCCGTCAGTGCAGTCTCCTCAGAGTTAATGCGGCTTTAGGTACTTCATCGAGCTACGAATGCCCTACTCCCGCATAGTAAAGTTACCTGATCCTTTTTACATGCACTGCAACAACCTGGAAGCCGCAGAAGGCCAGGAGGTCATCTCATACTACTTGTTCCCGTTCTTTATCGTCAATCATCCACATACGGACACCTCTAGTGCCATACTGCAACAAGTAAGTCGTCACTCATTTATTTTGAAACATATAAATGGCCTTGTGGTTTGATCTCATCAATGCTAATTTCTTCATTTTTTTGCGCAGCGACCAACATTGGATCGTAATCGCACTATTGCCGATGCAGGGCTTGACTTATTTCATCGATTCAAAAAGACAACCTAAAAACCAACATACCAGATTGAAGAAGGTTCTAAATGATGCTCTCACCAAGTGTAAAAACTTCAGAGAGACGATAACAGAACATTCAAAATTCAAGTTCTTCACTAGCGCTTGTTGCTATCAAGAACAAAATGTGAAAACCTCTCATAGGTCTGGCTACTATGCCATGGCTTTCATGGACCACATTTTGAAGAAAAGCAAATATTTGCTAGTGATAGCCAGATCATCAAGTGGTCTGAAGAGATGGAGAGGGACATGGACATAGAAAAACTATTAGCATGGGGGCCTCCTAAAGATGTTGACCAAAATCATCAACAAAGAGGTTGTAAATGAGGATCGGAAATTCCACTGCCAGTTAGAGCGAGATGAAGAACGACTTCATCGAGTCGAAGACATATTACGGTAATCGATTACGAGCGATACACTGCTTCAGAACATCTTGATTCACTGTTCATTATATGAGTTAAGACACACATATTTATTTGTTGCCCTACACTTCTTATACTATATGTTTGCATCATTAATACTCCTAATTATTGTATCACCATTGTAATACAATTGTTTGATCCCAGTGGAATAATTGAGTGCAAAATACTGCTTTAGCACCATTAAAATGATGCCACGACAGCAATTACTCTATATAACGACATCACTACCAGTCTACCAGTGGCGGGCGGCAAAGGTGCCTAGCACTACTAATACGCACAACAGTGGCGAGCAGAGACAAAGCAGTGGCGGGTACATACAAACAAGAGAAATGTCTAACAGCTCCCGGATGCCCCTACACCCTTATGAACAGTAAATTCATAAAAAATTGAAAAACTATCAAAAAAATCTGAAACTTTCAGGGATCAAAGACTATCAAAGGTTTGATGTTCCTGCAAAGTTTCAGCAACAAATAACCTTCGTGGAGCCCTCACCAAAAAAAACAAAATCACTGCTCAAAAATGTACATAAACTTTGAACAATGATTTTGTTTTTTTATTTGAGTGCTCTTCGAATGTTATTTTTAGCTAAAACTTTGCAAGATCGTCAAAAGTTTCATGATGTTCGATGTCCCAAAGTTTCAGATTTTTTTGATTTTTTTGAATTTGTTTTGAATTTACTGTTCATAGAGGGTGTAGGGGCACCCAGGTGCTGAAAATCATGTCTCGGCCAAATAACTCGGTAGTTATTATAGTTGTGCCGGGTGATAACGCATACGCGCCACTACAACACTGTGCCATAACAAAGCTGTGGCGGGAGGTCAGTGGCGAGCGGCCCTGAGAGCCTGGCCCGTCACTACTAGGCTTTTTGCACCAACCACTGCTGGGCATTCCTGCCGTGGTGATGGTTTAATAAATTTGACATCAATTGACTTTTGATTTTCTACAATTGTTAGGCCTCAGCTGCGGCAGTACTCTGCTCTTTTCTCTTCATAGAAAATGGTTGGAAGGCATTTGGTTTCGATCAAAGCAAATGAAGAGTGGGCGTTGGGCACTTTCCCTCTAAGAAACTTTCTTTGGCACAAACTCAACACCACAATTTACCAGGATGCA
Source organism: Triticum dicoccoides (assembly GCF_002162155.2). Lineage (NCBI taxonomy): Eukaryota > Viridiplantae > Streptophyta > Magnoliopsida > Poales > Poaceae > Triticum > Triticum dicoccoides. Next base: position 34,544,246 of record NC_041384.1, on the reverse strand, counting down.
CTAACAGTAAGGAGCCACTTCATATCTTCCGTACTGCTCACATGCCCTGAGATTACTTGCAAAGTGGGTAGGTGCACCGTCGCCAGAAAAAATAGTAAGTGTGTCATAGGTGTCACCCTAGTATCCAACTGGCTCAATATATATAACATTTTTCTCCAGTTTTTTCCATAAAAACATAGCCTGCTAGCGCATAATACAACCTTGATTGGAGCTAACTAATGCTGTCACAATCAACCATTCTAGGCATAGAGTTGCAATTTCATGCATACAAGAAAAAAAATGAAGACATAGATCACAAAATTGACATGAGTTGGCCGTAATGTAGGCTTGGGAGGCATCAGGAATTGCACGCTGCACACTAAAGCCAATTACTGAGTGAGGGGTTAGGAAACTGCTGGTGCGTGGGTTGCGACATGGATAACTGTGCCGACCCTACTATTACGAACCCAAACTAACACACTCCAACCTCATGAGTAGCCAAGTAGGGGTAAATGGAGCGGAAACTTTCAGCCTTTCCTGCGGACAAGAGTAAATGGTGAGGGAAAATGGAAGTGGAAATTGAAATTTGAAAAAGTGAAATGGAAATGAATTGCTTTATGCGGAAACGGAAGATGTTTTCCGATAGAACAGACGCGGAAACAGAATTTTCCATTTTGAATATGAGCACATGGGTGTTTTGCAGCCCAACGAACACACAATTAGGCCCTACACATGGTGAGCATAATGGCGCAACTTCTATAGTGCTACTGCTACATCGAGCATGGCAGATTACGGATAGAATCCCTATTCGCTAATGGAGCACTTTACCGTCGCTGACATATCCTATTATATAGGAACGATATGTCATAATATTTGTTAATCATCTCATCAATCGAATAACTTTGTTGGTTTCTTTTTATTAGCCTACTGTTCAAGAAGTCTTTAGTTCTGGTGAACACTCCGCTTCTGCCTCCGTCATAATATGAGTTTATATATTTGTTTCCGAGATAGGATTTTCAGTACCTGGATGCCCCTACACCCTCTATGAACAGTAAATTCAAAACAAATTCAAAACAGTTTATGTATTTGTTTCCGAGCTAGATCATGCCCCGCGAGACAGTGCGGCGCACTTGGAGGTCCCGAACTGTGCGTCAAGGCCGGATGGTAACAGGAGACAAGGGACACGATGTTTTTACCCAGGTTCGGGCCCTCTCGATGGAGGTAATACCCTACTCCTGCTTGATTAATATTAATGATATAGGTAGTACAAGAGTAGATCTACCACGAGATCAAGGAGGCTAAACCCTAGAAGCTAGCCTATGGTATGATTGTTGTATATGGAGTTGATGTCCTACAGACTACAATCCTTCAGTTTATATAGACACCGGATAAGGTTAGGATTACACAGAGTCGGTTACAATGGTAGGAGATTTTGAATATCTGCATCGTCAAGCTTGCCTTCCACGCCAAGGAAAGTCCCATCCGGACACGGGACGAAGTCTTCAATCTTGTATCTTCATAGTCCTGGAGTCCGGCTGGAGATATAGTCCGGCTACCCGAACACCCCCTAATCCAGGGCTCCCTCACTCACACTTATCTTGAGTCTTTTAGTAGTATCCATTAACTTGTCTATGAACTGTATAGGTAACCAAGTAGTCCTTTACCACGGACGCGGCTATTCGAATAGTTTTATACCCTGCAGGGGTGTACTTCTTCATACACGCTTTCACCACTTACCGCCGTTTACACGACATATACTCGGCAACCTTCAAGCGGAAGTCCAACGAGGGTGTCGGCCACGGCCTACCTAAACACTCAAGCCTCTAGTTCAGGTTTATCGCCTATTCAGGTTCCATCCGCAGGGAGTCCGGCCGAGGTTTCCACATACGGCCCCGAACGATGTGAACAGGGTTCCCGAGACACCAAACGGGTGACTCGGTACACCGTGCCATGGTGTATCTACCGCAACATAGCCCACCCCTAGGGTCAGCGCTACGCACGGCCGCCAACACATAACCTACAAACACCAGAAACTAATTGCAACTCTTGGACAGAGTACTAGGATGATTAAGAAGCCGAGAGGGTCAATTAAGGATCTCAATGCATGGTAGTAGTTGATTCTTAAAATCACACATACAGATCTCAGTTCTTATGGACGGCCTCAATGAAAAAACCCACCATGTACTCCTACATGGCCTCTCATCGATACCTTTACCAAATCATGTTCAACACATCCCTCACATTACCGACATAATCATTTCACTCTAGCCCATCACCCAGATGAACCAGACCTTACACAACTCTAAGCATAGCAGACATAGCAAGGTAGGAAACACAAACATGGCTCAATCAACTCCTACACATGCTAGTGGTTTTCATCTAGTTACTGTGGCAATGACAGGTCATGTAGAGGATTAGGGTTCAACTACCGTAGCACACAACAGTTTGAATCGCGTTGTCTTAATGCAGTAAATAAGAGCAGAGGCGAGAACATGGGTTTGTATCGGAATGATCAATGGGTTGCTTGCATGTTGTAGTGGTAGTAGGGTACTGCCCTTCAGACGGATACTCGGGGTTATCCTCGGAGGTAGAACCTACCACGAAAGACACACCGACCATGATCAACACATGACAATATGCAACAATATGATGCATGCTATGACATGGAAAAATGAAAGTGTCTTGGCCTAATGCAAGCTAAAACAGAAAGGAATGAGCTCATTTGAATCAAAGATTCAAATGTTAGCTCATTTAACATGGCCTTATTAGTGCATTATCTTATTCTTCTTAAACAGCAAGGTTAACTTGTTTTGTCATGCATGAAACCATTACAGATGGATAGATTGAATTTTTCTGATCATTTTTCATATATAATTTGTTGGATTTGGAGCTATGGTTGATTTTCTATGATTTTTAGAAGTTTTGGCTATTTTCTGGAATTTCCTATATAAGAATAATTCCAGTAATTGAATTAATGCGTCAGCATGACATAGGTGTGACATCAGCGGGTCAACTGGGTCGGCCAGGTCAAACCTGACTGGTGGGCCCTGTCTGTCAGTGTCTCAGCTAATTAACAGGATTAGATTAGTACTAATAAACTGTCAGTGGGGCTTGGGCCCACATGTCAGTGACTAAACTAATTAAAATTAGTTAACACTAATCCTAAACTAATTAGCAGGCCGGCCCCACCTGCCATAGGCTCAGGGGGGAGTCAACCCGGGCCCACGCGTCAATCCACGGTCAAAGGGGTCAAACTCGCCGGCGTTTAGCCGCCGGCGAGGCCAGGCGCGGCGGAGGGCTCGGGTTTTGCACTCCGGCGACCAAAGGACAGCGGAGAACATCTACGTGATGCGGGGAGTGAGCCGCGTCGAGTGGTGGCAGTAGGTGGAGCTGGGGTGGCCGGAGACGACGGCGGCGAGCACGTCCGCGGTGGCCGGAGTTCGGGCGAGGTTGAACTACTCGCTAGCAGGCACGGCGAGGGGCGTGCGGGGGTGCTACGGGCTCCTGCGAGTGCGTTGAAGACGAAGGCGTGCTCGGTTGCGACCCAACGTGGCTGTGGCCACGACGGCGACGTGCGGTGGCGGCGGCGAGCTTCGGCTCCGATGGCCATGGTGGTTAGAGGACGCGGACGAGCGCGGGGAGAGGGGGAAACAGGTCAGTAGCTCACTACGGTTGCAGGGGAGCGAACGGCGAGCTCAGGGGAGAGCTGGAGCGAGCGGGGCGGCGAGGGGGATCTCCGGCGACCGAGGTTGAAGACGAGCTCTGTTCAGCGTCTCCGGGGCGAGCGAGCGCTCGGGGATGGGTCGAGGTGAAGTAGCGGACGACGGCGGAGCTTCTTGGCACGGCGAGGCAACGAGTGGACGGCGGTGGCTGCGGTGGAGCTTGTCGGCGGCGACGGCTGCGCTCGGCAGGGAATGGGGAGAGAGCCAGAGAGGGGGGAGAGGCCACGGGGAGAGTGGGGAGAATGAGAGGGGGATGTGGGGGAGTGCGTGGCACTCGTAGGTCACATTTCACATTTGTTTCCACTTTCACAAAAAAAATATGAAATCAAATGTGGGAGTACCCAATTTCGTCCGTTTTTGTTCCATTTTCATCCCTACTCACGAGCTTGCTCTTTATTGCAACTCTATTCGGTACAGCCTGACAAGAGAGGACTAAGCTGCAGATTAGTACAAGAAGATAGGCGATAAGGAAGAAGAACATAGGTGAGGAACACAGAGGAAGGTAGGGGATGGGGTTCAGATGTACGGGGTGAAGGAGAGAGTCGTCGATGCCCAGCTCGTTGCGTATCCCTGTATTTGTAGCCTGTAGCTCTAGGCTTTTTAATCATTGCCCATAGCTCTACTGCTGTAGTGGTTTACAAATGATAGGCTACAGTGCTTTGGGCTCCCCTTCTCGTCAAAGTGGTCCATTATGGCCAAGTCAAATTGTCTTCTGAAGGCACTGCAGTGCTTCTATAGGCTGCAGTGATTTGGGCTACCCTTGAAATGATAGGCTGCAGAGCTTCTAGCTTCTAGAACCATTTGGCTAGAAACTGAATCTGGCATTTGGCAGGATGTGCTCTTAAATAATTGTGTGAAGAACAAATGCATTTCTAGAATTAAACCTAGAGTTGATGATTCACATTTTTGGAGTAGTCTTCTGAAAGTTAAATATCTGTTTTATCAATATTCATAAATGGTAATTGAAAACCAAAAAAAAACACCATATTCTATGAGGGCTGGTTGGTTGAGGATAAACCATTAAAAAGCTCCTACTTTAAACTATACAATTTGACTTTTGATCATAATATAACAATCGCTGAAGCTATTGAGAAAGGCTGGGATGGTTTGACCTTCAGAAGAACTTTGTTTCGTGAAACTTTGGAGTTGTGGAATAGGCACAAAATGACTTGGAGCCAGTCTTGTCCGGGTTGGGGCATAGGATTTTAGCTGAGCTAGTTCAGTTCGGCTAGCTGAAACATATTCAGGGACTCTGCTCACTGGAGCCAGTCCGCCCAGGTCAGATAAGTTGAACTGAATAAGGAGGAAAGGGCGGCTTCACTTGGACCGATTGCAAGCTAAAAGGCTGCTCTTGAGCCAAGCTGGTTGAAGATATCTGAAGGTGTGATTGGCACATAGAACGAAATTTAAGGGAAGTAATTGTTCTGTTGAGTGGATATGATGCCTGAAGGACTTTGAAGTATTACCTTTTTTTTGGAAATGGAGGCATTGCCCCCGGCCTCTGCATCATGATGATGCATGCGGTCCTCTTATTAACAATCCAGAAAGTGTCATCATAAAAGTCTTAGAGCTCGCAAACGGAGCAAAACAAAATAAAATAAGGAAAATTACATGCGGACAATGACAACCAATACGGTAATAAAAAGGATAAACTCCCTAGACTCCTATCTTGTTATGCGAGCGCCATCCGAACCGGTTGAAGATAACCCGAGCTACCATCTCCCATTGTTTGCACCCAGTAACGAAAGACTCCCTGGAGTCCATAGGAGTGAGTAAGGACCACGTACGGATCCAAGCTGTAGCTCCGAAGATAACCTGCAAAAAAGTTAGAGTGTGTTGTCTGTTAAAAATCATATCATTCCTGTAATTCCATATAGCCCATAATAGCGCACATATTCCAATCCAAATACGAGCCGCAATAATCTGTTCAACCCCAGCTAACCACGTCCCAAACAAAGATGCAATATCTACTGGAGGATTAATATTAAAAGTTATATGAATCGTTTTCCAAAGTAACTTGGCAAGTCGGCATTCAAGAAAGAAATGTTGTATTGTTTCATCATGATCACAAAAACAACACCGCGAACTGCCTACCCATCGCCTCTTGATTAAGTTGTCCTTTGTGTGTATCACTTGCTTGTGGACAAACCATATGAAGATTTTAATACGCAAAGGAACCTTAACCTTCCAAATGTGCAGTGACCTTGAGAGGGGGCCAGAATTAATCAGATCCATATAGAAAGATTTCACCGTAAACATCACATTCTTAGTTAACTTCCATTGTGTTGAATCCGGCTGGTCGGAGAGTTGAACTTCTATCAATCTCGGAACCAAGTGCATCCAGGCGGTCCATCTCGCACCAACTAACACACGTCTAAACTGGATGTTTAAGGGAATAGTTTGAAGGATGGTGCCTACGTAATCCTCCTTACGTTGCACAATATTATAAAGGGTAGGATATTGGACGGCCAGAGACGTCTCTCCTAACCATGTATCCTCCCAAAATCTTGTTGACTACCATTGCCAACCAAGAATTTGACCATACGAAAGAACAGGTCCTTCGTTCGCATAAGTCCCTTCCAGAACGGCGAGTCAGTCGGTCTCATGATAACCTGGGCTAGTGTTTTCGAGTGCAAATACTTATTGCACAGAATTTTAGACCACATGCCCTCCAGTTCTGTCTCTAATCTGTATAACCATTTGCTCATAAGAGGTTTATTCTTAATTTCTAAGTTCTTAATACCGAGACCCCCTTGGTCTTTAGGTCAGCAAAGGATATCCCATCGCGTGAGACGGTATTTCCTCTTGGCCTCATCAGATTGCCAAAAGAAACGAGATCTAAAGAAATCAAGTCGCTTTCGGACCCCTTTCGAAATTTCGAAGAACGAAATTAGAAACATCGGCATACTAGTCAGTACTGAGTTAATCAGAACTAGCCGACCTCCATATGACATAAGCTTGCCCTTACAACAGCTAAGTTTTTTTTAATTCATTCTTCAATACATTTCCATTCTTTATTGGATAGTTTGCGGTGATGGATCGGTAATACCCAAGTAACTGAATGGTAAAGCACCTAATTCACATCCGAACAATTGTCTGTAAGTGTGTTCCTCGTCTTTGGCCTTTCCAAAACAGAACACCTCGCTTTTATGAAAATTAATTTTTAAGTCAGGCAATTGTTCAAAGAGACACAAGATAAGTTTCATATTACGTGCCTTAGCCATGTCATATTCCATGAATAAAATAGTGTCATCAGCATACTATAGAATGGATACCCCTCCATCGACTAGATGAGGAACTAGACCCTCTACATGGCCATGCTGCTTGGCCCTGCCAATAATGGCGGCCAGCATATCTGCCACAATATTGAATAGAAGAGGTGACATGGAATCTCCTTATCGCAACCCCTTATGTGTCTGGAAATAGTGACCGATGCCATCGTTCACCTTCATTCCAACACTAGCTTTCTGGACTTGGGTATCCACTTGGTTCCTCACTAAAACCCTTCATGCGCATTACCTGCTGAAGAAAAGGCCACTTTACTTTATCACAAGCCTTCTCAAAGTCCATTTTGAAAATAACCCCATCCAGTTTCTTCGAGTGGATCTCATGAAGCGTTTCATGTAGAACGACCACCCCTTCCAGTATGTGCCGTCCCGGCATAAACGCTGTCTGGCTTGGTTGGGTCACTGAATGAGCAATTTGTGTCAATCTATTGGTTCCAACCTTTGTGAAAATTTTGAAACTCACATTCAGCAGACAAATGACCAGGAATTTTTCGATCCGAACAACCTCATCTTTCTTAGGTAACAGCGTTATCGTACCAAAGTTAAGATGAAACAACTCCAAATGGCCATCGAAAAAATCATGAAAGATAGGCATAAGATCATCTTTAATAATATGCCAACATTTCTTATAGAATTCAGCTGGAAACCCATCTGGTCCCGGTGCTTTATTCGGCTTCATTTGGGATATTGCCTGGTGAACTTCTTTTTCAGTAAACGGTGCAGAGAGAACATCATTCTCTGCTGCCTGTAATTGAGGTATATCATCTCAATCACAGATTCATCAAGTGACACCGTAGTTGTATTTAGGGGTCCAAAAGTTTTTGATAATAATTAGAGATATATGCTTTCAGATTTTCATGTCCCACTATTGTCCTCTCGTCCTGTTCAAGCTGTATGATTTTCTTCTTCCTATGTTTACCATTCGCAACCATATGGAAGAATTGTGTATTGTGGTCCCCTTGGACAACCTTAATCGTTTTCGCACGCAACGCCCACTTCAACTCCTCCTCTCGTAAGAGAGCTCGTAAACCTTGCGCAGCCTCGGACTTGGTTCGTTGCTCATTAACAGAAAGGAGAGTGGCTTCAGCCTTTAAGTCTAGTGCCTCAATCAATTGAGTAAGACACTCTTTTTCTTGTTTATAAATCCCACTCTCATTTCTAGCCCATCCTCTCAGAACTGTCGGAGATGTGTAATTTTATTTTGCCATCTCTTAACATGTGTCCTTCCACTAACCGGCTTAACCCATTCTCGTGCAATCATCTCCATAAGTCCTTCTTGCTCAAACCAGCTTTGCTCGAAGGAGAAGATATTTTTATTTGCCATATGGGTAGCCTCACCCGAGTCTAACTGAAGTGGTGTATGATCCGAGATCGTTCTCTGCATCGCATGGACCGATACCAACGGGTATTTTTGTTCCCACTCCACACTAGCAAGTACCCTATCCAACTTTTCATAAGTCGGAATAGGTAACGAGTTGGCCCATGTAAACTGTCTACCGGTGAGCTCTATTTCTCTCAAATTGAGACTCTCGATAATCATGTTAAACATCATAGACCAATGTCCATCAAAATTGTCATTATTCTTTTCATCTCTCCTCCTGATGATATTAACCCCCCCCCCCCCAACTAGTATTGGCAGATTTTCTGTAACGCCCCAGATATAACTTTCCCAATTTGTACTCCAACTCTTGCCGTTTCCGGCATTAAGTTATATTTATTTCTCGGGTTCGGGTCTTTGTCTCCGTGTGTTGTTTTCATTGTCATGCATCTCATATCATGTCATCATGTGCATTGCATTTGCATACGTGTTCATCTCATGCATTCGAGCATTTTCCCCGTTGTCCGTTTTGCATTCCGGCGCTTCGTTCTCCTCCGGTGGTCATTTCTAGCTTTCTTTCATGTGTGGGGACTAAACATTTCCGGATTGGACCAAGACTTGCCAAGCGGCCTTGGTTTACTACTGGTAGACCTCCTGCCAAGTTTCGTATCATTTGGACTTCGTTTGATACTCCAACGGTTAACCGAGGAACCGAAAAGGCCTCATGTGTGTTGCACCCCAACACCCCTCCAATTTGGCCCAAAACCCACCAAACTCTGCTCCATCATCTAGAGCGTTCGATCACGATCGCGTGGCCGAAAACCGCACCTCATTTCGACTCTCCTAGCTCCACTTATGCCTATAAATAGACCCACCCCCCCTCCCCCGATTTTCGGATCTCTCCCTCTCCCCGAAACCCTAAAAACCTCTCCGCCGCGGCCGGACAACGTGTCCGCCCCGCTCCCCTCAGCCTACCGCAGGCCGCCACGTGGCATCCCGCCACCTGCCGCCGCC
>NC_041384.1:34524855-34534500 GCF_002162155.2 Triticum dicoccoides | reverse complement strand
GAGCCGCCGCCGCCGCCTCCTTCTTCCTCCACGCGCCCCGCCGCCCGGTGCCCGAGTCACCGCCGCCCGCGAAGATCGCCGCCGCCGCGCCATTTCCGGCCGGGGCAAGCGCCGCCCCGGGCCACCTCGTCGCCGGCCGCCGCCCCTCGCCACCTCGTCGCCGGCCGCCGCCCCTCGCCACCTCGTCGCCGGCGCCGCCTCCCCCGCCACTCCGACCTCTCGGATCCGGCCGCCGCATCCCACCTCGAGCTCCGGCGAGCACTGTTCCGGCGAGCTCCCCGGCCATCCTCGGTTCCCGTGCAGATCTCAGATCTAGATTCAAATCGGTTGACTTGTATCCCCGTAACCCTAATTTATGTGCATACTTTGACCTGCCATATCTCCGCATCCGTAGCTCCGTTTTGGACATATAGCATATCAAAATGTTCGTCTCGACGAGTACATCATTTCATTGCATCATTTTCATTTGAGTTCATCTTGATGCCCGAAATGCTGTTAGAAGGAGGCTTCGTGAGTTAATTATCAGATCTGCTAGTTCATCTTAGACTTTTGTCATTTTTGCCATGATTATTGTGTGCATGATATGCGTGTGAGTCCTTCATATGTTTTGTTAAGCATCTTATTATCTTTCCAGAGGTGCAACCCATGCATTTTTAGGATGTGTGTGGTGACTTGTGCAAGCTTGCAAAGTGAGGCACCCGGTAAATCTGTTTTCAGGGACTTAGTTGTTTTCACTAAGTCTGGGATTATTTAGTTCATGATGCCATATGTTCTTGCTGTTTCCTAATGATCCGTGCCTCTTTTGAGGATGATCAGTAAAGGAGTTTTGCTAATCTTGTTATGCTCTATCTATCCATGTCTTTACTTGCAATTATGGAGCACCCTAGCTTGAGTCAATCGAGCTCTACTTTTGCTTCGTTGTGAATCTGGGCAGATCGTCAACTCGTTTGCGATTTTGCCGGTGTTGTTGTCGTTGATCCGTGCGTGCTATGCCATTGTTCCTGCCATGTCTAGCTAGAATTTTGTGCCTTCTTAATGGATGTATGCTTGCCTTGCCATGACTTGCACCATAGTGAGTGCATCGAGCTCATTTACATGCCTTCGTGAGTTATATTTCAGCATGTCTCAGTTTTCATTAAGTCTGAAAACTGATTGTGTTTTAGCTATGTTCGTGTGCTTGTTAGTATATTTTGTGATCCCTTTTGGCCCCAGGTCACTTAGGGTCTTTTGTTAAGATTGTTGAGTAGCTCCATGCCATAATCTTATTTGTCATGATCAGGTCATGTATCATGTTGTTTTGTTGCTCCGAAGAGGGCTTCATGATCTGAAATTTCAGACAAGTGTTAATTTCACTAAGTCTGAAATCTGTTTTGCATTTGCGTTTTTGCCATGCTTGTTTGAACCTCATAATGGATGAATTGGCCGTGGCTCAGTGCTAGTCTTTTGTTAAGCATCTTGAATGCTTCCCTGCCATGTATTTTGTTGTCATGTTTGAGAGCTGTAGCATGTTCATCTCATTGCTTTTAGATGCCTACTTGCTGTAAATCGCAGACCGGTGTCATATCTTAAATCACTTGCCATTTCCAAACCGTAACTCCGATTCCGATGATCTTTATATCGTTTCCAAGCGATTTCATCCCATCTTTCCAGTGGCACACTTGGTTTTCCAAGTTGAGGCCAGGTTCATGCATTTCCTGTCATATCTTGCATTTTGCATCCCGCATCGCATCCCGCATAGCATTCCATCATTGCATCTTATTGTTTGAGCTTGCACGTGGTTGATTGTATCCTTGTTGCTTGTTTGTCTTGTGTGGGTAGATCCGGGAGACGAGTTCGCTAACGAGGAGCCCGTTGAGTTTGCTTTTGATGATCCAGTCAACTCTAACAGCTTTGCAGGCAAGATGATCATACCCTCGAAATCACTACTATCTTTGCTATGCTAGTTTGCTCGCTCTTTGCTATGCCAATGCTACGATGCCTACCTTTTGCTTGTCAGCCTCCCAATTGCCATGTTGAACCTCTAACCCACCATGTCCTAGCAAACCATTGATTGGCTATGTTACCGCTTTGCTCAGCCCCTCTTATAGCGTTGCTAGTTGCAGGTGAAGATTGGAGGCGTTCCTTGTTGGAACATTTATTTACTTGTTGGGATATCATTATATTGCTATGTTATCTTAATGCATCTATATACTTGGTAAACGGTGGAAGGCTCGGCCTCTCGCCTAGTGTTTTGTTCCACTCTTGCCGCCCTAGTTTCCGTCATATCGGTGTTATGTTCCCGGATTTTTGCGTTCCTTACGCGGTTGGGTTATAATGGGAACCCCTTGATAGTTCGCCTTGATTAAAGCTTTTCCAGCAATGCCCAACCTTGGTTTTACCATTTGCCACCTAGCCTTTTTCTTCCCTTGGGTTCTGCAGACTCAAGGGTCATCTTTATTTAATCCCCCGGGCCAGTGCTCCTCTGAGTGTTGGTCCAAAATGTTAGCCGCCGGTGGCTACCAGGGGCAACTCTGGGCTGGCCTACCGGAAGTTTAGACAATCTGAGTGTGCCCTGAGAAAGAGATATGTGCAGCTCCTATCAGGATTTGTCGGCACATTCGGGCGGTGTTGCTGGTTTAGTTTAGACCTGTCGAAATGTCTTGTTGTACCGGGATACCGAATCTGATCGGAACGTCTCGGGTGGAGGTCTATTCCTTCGTTGACCGTGAGAGCTTATCATGGGCTAAGTTGGGACTCCCCTGCAGGGATTGAACTTTCGAAAGTCATGCCCGCGGTTATGGGCAGATGGGAATTTGTTAATGTCCGGTTGTAGATAACTTTAACATTAAACTTAGTTAAAATGAATCAACCGTGTGTGTTACCGTGATGGCCCCTTCTCGGCGGAGTCCGGGAAGTGGACACGGTGTTGGAGTAATGCTTGCGCAGGTTGTTCCTCTAGATTCACGCTCGCGCTTTGCCTCCTCTTCTCGCTGTCTTGTGCGTACAAGTTAGCCACCATATATGCTAGTCGCTTTCTGCAGCTCCACACATATTTGCCTTATCCTTCCTATAAGCTTAAATAGTCTTGATCGCGAGGGTGCGAGATTGCTGAGTCCCTGTGGCTCACAGATTCCTACTATACCAGATGCAGGTCCAGGTGTCTCCGCTCCAGGTGACGAGTACGAGCTCAAGTGGGAGTTCGACGTGGACTCTCAGTGTTACTACGTGTCTTTTCTTGATGATCAGTAGTGGTGCCCAGTTGGGGTTTGATCGGGACCGTGTCGCATGTTGGGTTTTTCTTCTATTTTGGCGCCGTAGTCGGGCCATGAGTGTTTTGGATGATGTATGTTATTTATGTACTTTGATGTGACGTGGCGAGTGTAAGCCAACTATGTATCTCCCCTTTTATTCTATATATTACATGGGATGTTGTGATGATTGCCTAACTTGCGACATTGCTTTCAATGCGGTTATGTCTCTAAGTCGTGCCTCGACACGTGGGAGCTATAGCCGCATCGAGGGCGTGACAAGTTGGTAATCAGAGCCTTCCCCGACCTTAGGAGCCCCATTGCTTGATCGTTTTTAGCTGCCGAGTTGTGTCTAGAAAAATGTTTTGAGTCATTTAGGAATTATATATCGGAGAGCTTAGGAATTCTTTTTACTTCCCAGTCTCCTCATCGCTCTGGTAAGGCATCCTGACGTAGAGTTTTGACTCTTGTCTTCTCAAATTTCACTAAAAAAAATTAGGATCACGCGAGTATCTGGGAATCGTTCCGATGGCTTATGATGAGAACATTGTCTTGGTGCCTCCTGTCAGGGGTTTAGTGGAAGTGTCCCGGGGAGTTGAGCTCTGAGGTGTTGTCATCATAATTTTATCGTTGCAATTCTGGAATACTTGAGATATGTTCGCCGACATCGAAAATCTCTTTTATGCAGTTCATTGGTGAGATAACCTAGACGCCACCCAGTACTGGGGCGGGAGTTCGGGAGTATCGCCATAACTTGTATAACGGATGCTTTTCGAAGGTTGAGGTAGATGGTTTCCGAAGGTTTCTTTGTTATGTGTTGAATGATGGATACAGCTGGATGTAGGAATTGCTAGTTTGGGTGAGATATTATGCTTCCCCTGTATCCTCAACACCTGATTGCATAACCGGAAAGTTTCGAGAGTTTCATAGGTGGGAATTCTCGTAGCTCTAGTTCTTCTTCCACGGATATTGGTTTGAGATTGGGATTTCTTACCGATTATTCATTCTTGAGCCGTACCTTGTTGATTTAATTCTTCTACCTTCATTCTACGTGGCTTCGCAATTTAGGGATATGTGACCACTTCAAGAGAAATGCATTCGTTCATTTTGTTCGGATGTGAAGACTTTATGTTGCAATTTTCATTCCGTTGGTTTCAGCTTCAATTATCTGTCTATGTGCTAATGATGGTCAACCTCTTCAGGATGGCTCCCGCTAAGAGCACCAGTCAGAACCAGAATCAAGATCCGCCACCACCTCCACCTCCTCCGGAGGCATGGCAAGCTGTGATGGCCGCAACCAATGCAAACACACAGTTGATCATGCAAATCCTCCAAGAGAACAATCAAGGCAGGCAAGGGAATCAAGGCAACAATCAGCACCACTTTGCTACACTGAACCAGTTCCTTGCGAATGGGCCAAAGACGTTTAGCAACTGTGTTGAGGCTTCCGATGCTGACGATTGGCTTGTGGATCTGGGCAAGCATTTTGAATGCAGCAACGTTAGGCCTGAAGATTTCTTCAAGTTCGCTTCCTTCCAACTCAAAGATCAGGCTGCAGAATGGTTCCAGCAGTACAAGGATTCCAGAGGTGGACGTCTGATCACTTGGGATGATTTCCGTCAAGATTTCCGAGCTCATCACATTCCTCAAAGTGTGGTTGAGAGTAAGCGTCAGGAATTCCGCAATCTGAAGCAAGGGTCTTTGTCTGTCTATGACTACAACAAGTAGTTCCAGAAGCTCGTCCGCTTTGCCAAGCAGGACGTCCCTGATGAGAAGAGCATGATATATCAGTTCAGGGGTGGCCTCAGAGAAGAAATTCAGCTCGCTCTTGTCCTCTTTGAGCCGTTAAGATACGATGAGTTCTACAACATGGCACTGAAGCAAGAGGCTGCTCAGTTGAGGTGTGATGCTTCCAGGAAGCGAGCCGGAGATGCTACGCCTTCTTCCTCTACTCAAGTGGCCAAGCAGCAGAAGTTTTGGCTTCCTCCTCCTCCGTTCCGTCAGCCGTATCAGCAGAAGAGCAAAGGTGGCAGTGGTTCTTCCCACTCACCCAACCCTGGCTTTCAGAACAAGTCTTCGTCTCAACCTCCAAGATCGAGTGCTCCGTACCACCGTCTGCTTTCAGAGGTTACGTGCAACAAGTGCCAAGAAAAGGGTCACTATGCCAACAAGTGTACCAACCAGAGGCGTCTTCCTCCTCCTCCTCCTGTCAGATCGGCAAGTACAGCTGTGGTCAAGCATAATCCCAAGTACGCCAAGGTCAATATGGTGAATGCAGCTCAGGCAGAGGATTCTTCAGATGTCATCATGGGTAACCTTCCTGTTAACGATGTTCCTGCAAAAGTTCTTTTTGACACTAGTGCATCGCATTGTTTTATCTCGATACCTTTTGCATCTAAGCATGGGTGGTTTTCTCAAGTTATGCATAAGCCTTTAGCAGTTGTCTCTCCGGGTAGATGCTTGCTTGCTAACTATGAAGTTCCGGATATTTCTATCATGATGGGTGATTTCAAGTTTCTGGCTTCTCCAATGATCCTTCGTAACTCGGATATTGATCTTATTCTCAGGATGGATTGGCTTTCTAAACACAAGGCTCAGCTTGATTGTGCAGCCAGGCAGATTCAATTGACTCATTCTTCTAAGGATGTAATTGTCTTTGCCGCTCGTGATAATACCATCCGTCTGTTTTCTTTCAATGAGAAGGGTGAACTGGATGCTATCTCGCAAATTCCAGTCGTTTGCGAATATAAGGACGTCTTTCCAGAAGAGCTCCCAGGAATGCCTCCGCACCAGCCAGTTAAATTCATTATTGATCTTGAGCCCGGCACGGAACCTGTGTGCAAACGTCCTTACAAGCTCGGACCTGAAGAGTTGAAGAAGCTGAAGAAGCAACTCGATGAGCAAGAGAGAATGGGTCTCATCCGGCCTAGTTCTTCTCCGTGGAGTTGTGGTGTTCTTTTTGTGAAGAAGAAGGATGGATCGGACCGACTTTGCGTTGATTACCGTCCATTGAACAAGAAGACCATCAAGAACAAATACCCACTTCCCAACATCAATGAGCTGTTCGAACAACTCAAAGGTGCCCAAGTATTCTCCAAGCTTGATCTCCGTATGGGTTATCATCAGATTCGTATCGGTGAGCAAGATATTCCCAAGACGGCTTTCAGGACAAGCTTTGGTTCATATGAATACACTGTCATGTCTTTTGGCCTCGTCAACGCTCCTCCGACGTTCTCTCGCATGATGAACTTCATCTTCAACGCCTACACCAATGACTTAGTTTTGGTCTATCTCGACGACATTTTGGTTTTCTCCAAGAACAAGGAAGATCATGCCAAACACTTGCGTTTGGTCCTTGATAAGCTGAGGGAACATCAGTTCTACGCCAAGTTCTCCAAGTGTGAATTTTGGCTCGATGAGGTTCTTTATCTTGGTCATATCATCTCTGCCAAGGGCATTGCCGTGAATCCTGAGAAGGTGTCTGCAATTGTGAATTGGGAACCTCCTCAGAATGTGAAGCAACTCCGCAGTTTCCTCGGTCTCGCAAGCTATTGCCGTAGATTCGTTGAAAACTTTTCTAAGATCGCGAAGCCTCTCTCAAATCATCTCCAGAAGCACGTCAAGTACGTTTGGTCTCCGGAGTGTGATATTGCTTTCAACACTTTGAAAGAGAAGTTGATCTCTGCTCCAGTTTTGACTCTGCCTGATGAATCCAAGTCGTACGAGGTCTTTTGTGATGCCTCTCTCCAAGGTCTCGGTGCAGTTTTGATGCAAGAGAAGAAAGTTGTTGCTTATACCTCTCGCCAGTTGAAGCCTAATGAGAAGAACTACCCCACTCATGATCTCGAGTTGGCGGCAGTTCTGCATGCTCTGTTGACTTGGAGACATCTTCTATTGGGAAGAAAAGTGGACATTTTCACTGATCACAAGAGTCTCAAGTACATCTTCACTCAGCCTAATCTCAACCTCAGGCAAACTCGATGGGTCGAAATGATTCAAGAGTATAATCCGAGTATCGAGTATACTCCAGGCAAGGCCAATGTGATCGATGACACTTTGAGCAGGAAAGCGTATTGCAACAGTCTGATTCTTAAGCCTTATCAACCCGAGCTTTGTGAAGCTTTCCGCAAACTGAACCTGCAAGTTGTTCCTCAAGGTTTCCTCGCCAACCTTCAAGTCTCTCCTACCTTAGAAGACCAGATTCGCCAATCCCAGCTTCTTGATGCTATGGTGAAAAAGGTGAAGATTGGGATTGCCAAGAGTCAGTCCAAGTACAAGTGCTACCGCCTTGATGACAAGGACACTCTCTTCTTCGAGGATCGAATTGTTGTACCCAAAGGTGACCTCCGTAAAGTGATCATGAACGAGGCTCACAATTCTCTCCTCTCCATCCACCCCGGGAGTACGAAGATGTATCAGGACCTCAAGCAAGCTTATTGGTGGACTCGAATGAAGCGCGAGATCGCTCAATTCGTGAATGAATGTGATGTCTGCAGAAGAGTGAAGGCAAAACACCAAAGGCCAGCTGGTCGCCTCCAACCTCTTGCCATTCCAGAATGGAAGTCTGACCACATTGAAATGGACTTCGTGACTGGGTTTCCAAAGTCCAAGCGTGGCAACGATGCTATATTCGTTGTCATCGACAAACTCACCAAAGTGGCTCACTTTATGCCTATTAAAGAGTTGATCACTGCAGCTCAATTGGCGGAACTCTATACCTCTCGAATTGTCTCTCTGCACGGTATTCCTCAAGTGATATCTTCAGACCGTGGCAGCATCTTTACCTCCAAGTTTTGGGATTCTTTTCAGAAGGCCATGGGCACCAACATCCGCTTCAGCACAGCTTTCCATCCTCAAACAAGCGGTCAAGTCGAGCGTGTCAACCAGATTCTTGAAGATATGCTCAGGGCTTGTGTGATCTCCTTCGGCATGAAATGGGAGGATTGTCTTCCTTATGCAGAATTCTCCTACAACAACAGTTTCCAAGCAAGTTCGGGCAAGGCCCCATTTGAAATTCTGTATGGCAGGAAGTGCCATACCCCTCTCTACTGGTCTGAAACCGGTGAACGCCAGCTGCTGGGTAATGACTTAATCACAGAGGGAGAAGAAATGTGCAAAGTCATTCGTGATAACCTCAAAGCAGCCCAATCCCGCTAGAAGAGCTACTATGATAGTAAGCACCGTGATTTGGCTTCCGAGATCGGAGATCATGTTTACCTCCGCGTCTCTCCTATGAAAGGTACTCGTCGCTTCGGTATCAAAGGGAAGCTTGCCCCTAGATACGTGGGACCTTTCAAGATTGTCAGCAAGAGAGGTGACCTCGCCTATCAACTCGAGCTTCCTTCAAACTTTGCAAATGTTCATGATGTGTTTCATGTCTCTCAGCTTCGAAAGTGCTTCAAGACTCCTGACCGCACATTCAACTTCGAGGACATTGAGCTCCAAGAAGATCTCTCTTATCGTGAGCACCCAGTTGCTATTCTTGAAGAGACTGAACGCAAGACTCGTAACAAGTCAATCAAATTTCTCAAAGTCAAGTGGTCACACCATTCCGACAGTGAAGCTACCTGGGAACGTGAGGATCACCTTCGTTCTGAGTACCCGACATTCTTTCAGTCCTAGATCTCGGGACGAGATCCTTTCGTAGTGGTGGAGTGTTGTAACGCCCCAGATATAACTTTCCCAATTTGTACTCCAACTCTTGTCGTTTCCGACATTAAGTTATATTTATTTCTCGGGTTCGGGTCTTTGTCTCCGTGTGTTGTTTTCGTTGTCATGCATCTCATATCATGTCATCATGTGCATTGCATTTGCATACGTGTTCATCTCATGCATTCGAGCATTTTCCCCGTTGTCCGTTTTGCATTCCGGCGCTTCGTTCTCCTCCGGTGGTCATTTCTAGCTTTCTTTCGTGTGTGGGGATTAAACATTTCCGGATTGGACCGAGACTTGCCAAGCGGCCTTGGTTTACTACCGGTAGACCGCCTGCCAAGTTTCGTATCATTTGGACTTCGTTTGATACTCCAACGGTTAACCGAGGAACCGAAAAGGCCTCGTGTGTGTTGCAGCCCAACACCCCTCCAATTTGGCCCAAAACCCACCAAACTCTGCTCCATCATCTAGAGCGTTCGATCACGATCGCGTGGCCGAAAACCGCACCTCATTTGGACTCTCCTAGCTCCACTTATGCCTATAAATAGACCCCCCCTCCCGATTTTCGGATCTCTCCCTCTCCCCGAAACCCTAAAAACTTCTCCAGCGCCGCCGGACAACGTCCGCACGAGCCGGACGTGTCCGCTCCACTCCCCTCAGCCTACCGCAGGCCGCCACCAGGCATCCCGCCACCCGCAGCCGCCGCGGCCCGCCCGGACCACGGCGCGCCCGCGCCTAGCCGCACCGGGCCAGAGGAGCCGCCGCC
>NC_041384.1:34508506-34524308 GCF_002162155.2 Triticum dicoccoides | reverse complement strand
CCCTCGCCACCTCGTCGCCGGCCGCCGCCCCTCGCCACCTCGTCGCCGGCGCCGCCTTCCCCGCCACTCCGGCCTCTCGGATTCGGCCGCCGCGTCCCACCTCGAGCTCCGGCGAGCACTGTTCCGGTGAGCTCCCCGGCCATCCTCGGTTCCCGTGCAGATCTCAGATCTATATTCAAATCGGTTGACTTTTATCCCCGTAACCCTAATTTATGTGCATACTTTGACCTGCCATATCTCCGTATCCATAGCTCCATTTTGGACATATAGCATATCAAAATGTTCGTCTCGACGAGTACATCATTTCATTCCATTGCATCATTTTCATTTGAGTTCATCTTGATGCCCGAAATGCTGTTAGAAGGAGGCTTCGTGAGTTAATTATCAGATCTGCTAGTTCATCTTAGACTTTTGTCATTTTTGCCATGGTTATTGTGTGCATGATATGCCTGTGAGTCCTTCATATGTTTTGTTAAGCATCTTGTTATCTTCCCAGAGGTGCAACCCATGCATTTTTAGGATGTGTGTGGTGAATTGTGCAAGCTTGCAAAGTGAGGCACCCGGTAAATCTGTTTTCAGGGACTTAGTTGTTTTCACTAAGTCTGGGATTATTTAGTTCATGATGCCATATGTTCTTGCTGTTTCCTAATGATTCGTGCCTCTTTTGAGGATGATCAGTAAAGGAGTTTTGCTAATCTTGTTATTCTCTATCTATCCATGTCTTTACTTGCAATTATGGAGCACCCTAGCTTGAGTCAATCGAGCTCTACTTTTGCTTCGTTGTGAATCTGGGCAGATCGTCAACTCGTTTGCGATTTTGCCGGTGTTGTTGTCGTTGATCCGTGCGTGCTATGCCATTGTTCCTGCCATGTCTAGCTAGAATTTTGTGCCTTCTTAATGGATGTATGCTTGCCTTGCCATGACTTGCACCATAGTGAGTGCATCGAGCTCATTTACATGCCTTCGTGAGTTATATTTCAGCATGTCTCAGTTTTCATTAAGTCTGAAAACTGATTGTGTTTTAGCTATGTTCGTGTGCTTGTTAGTATATTTTGTGATCCCTTTTGGCCCCAGGTCACTTAGGGTCTTTTGTTAAGATTGTTGAGTAGCTCCATGCCATAATCTTATTTGTCATGATCAGGTCATGTATCATGTTGTTTTGTTGCTCCGAAGAGGGCTTCATGATCTGAAATTTCAGACAAGTGTTAATTTCACTAAGTCTGAAATCTGTTTTGCATTTGCGTTTTTGCCATGCTTGTTTGAACCTCATAATGGATGAATTGGCCGTGGCTCAGTGCTAGTATTTTGTTAAGCATCTTGAATGCTTCCCTGCCATGTATTTTGTTGTCATGTTTGAGAGCTGTAGCATGTTCATCTCATTGCTTTTAGATGCCTACTTGCTGTAAATCGCAGACCGATGTCATATCTTAAATCGCTTGCCATTTCCAAACCGTAACTCCGATTCCGATGATCTTTATATCGTTTCCAAGCGATTTCATCCCATCTTTCCAGTGGCACACTTGGTTTTCCAAGTTGAGGCCAGGTTCATGCATTTCCTGTCATATCTTGCATTTTGCATCCCGCATCGCATCCCGCATAGCATTCCATCATTGCATCTTATTGTTTGAGCTTGCACGTGGTTGATTGTATCCTTGTTGCTTGTTTGTCTTGTTTGGGTAGAGCCGGGAGACGAGTTCGCTAACGAGGAGCCCGTTGACTTTGCTTTTGAGGATCCAGCCAACTCTGACAGCTTTGCAGGCAAGATGATCATACCCTCGAAATCACTACTATCT
The DNA here is from genome assembly GCF_002162155.2 of Triticum dicoccoides. NCBI lineage: Eukaryota > Viridiplantae > Streptophyta > Magnoliopsida > Poales > Poaceae > Triticum > Triticum dicoccoides. The sequence continues at coordinate 34,522,515 of NC_041384.1, read as the reverse complement.
TTGCTATGCTAGTTTGCTCGCTCTTTGCTATGACAATGCTACGATGCCTACCTTTTGCTTGTCAGCCTCCCAATTGCCATGTTGAACCTCTAACCCACCATGTCCTATCAAACCATTGATTGGCTATGTTACCGCTTTGCTCAGCCCCTCTTATAGCGTTGCTAGTTGCAGGTGAAGATTGGAGGCGTTCCTTGTTGGAACATTTATTTACTTGTTGGGATATCATTATATTGCTATGTTATCTTAATGCATCTATATACTTGGTAAAGGGTGGAAGGCTCGGCCTCTCGCCTAGTGTTTTGTTCCACTCTTGCCGCCCTAGTTTCCGTCATATCGGTGTTATGTTCCCGGATTTTTGCGTTCCTTACGCGGTTGGGTTATAATGGGAACCCCTTGATAGTTCGCCTTGATTAAAGCTTTTCCAGCAATGCCGAACCTTGGTTTTACCATTTTCCACCTAGCCTTTTTCTTCCCTTGGGTTCTGCAGACTCAAGGGTCATCTTTATTTAACCCCCCGGGCCAGTGCTCCTCTGAGTGTTGGTCCAAACTGTCAGCCGCCGGTGGCTACCAGGGGCAACTCTAGGCTGGCCTACCGGAAGTTTAGACAATCTGAGTGTGCCCTGAGAAAGAGATATGTGCAGCTCCTATCAGGATTTGTCGGCACATTCGGGCGGTGTTGCTGGTTTAGTTTTGACCTGTCGAAATGTCTTGTTGTACCGGGATACCGAGTCTGATCGGAACATCTCGGGTGGAGGTCTATTCCTTCGTTGACCGTGAGAGCTTGTCATGGGCTAAGTTGGGACTCCCCTGCAGGGATTGAACTTTCGAAAGCCGTGCCCGCGGTTATGGGTAGATGGGAATTTGTTAATGTCCGATTGTAGATAACTTTAACATTAAACTTAATTAAAATGAATCAACTATGTGTGTTACCATGATGGCCCCTTCTCGGCGGAGTCCGGGAAGTGGACACGGTGTTGGAGTAATGCTTGCGCAGGTTGTTCCTCTAGATTCACGCTCGCGCTTTGCCTCCTCTTCTCGCTCTCTTGTGCGTACAAGTTAGCCACCATATATGATAGTCGCTTGCTGCAGCTCCACACATATTTGCCTTATCCTTCCTATAAGCTTAAATAGTCTTGATCGCGAGGGTGCGAGATTGCTGAGTCCCTGTGGCTCACAGATTCCTACTATACCAGATGCAGGTCCAGGTGTCTCCGCTCCAGGTGACAAGTACGAGCTCAAGTGGGAGTACGACGAGGACTCTCAGTGTTACTACGTGTCTTTTCTTGATGATCAGTAGTGGTGCCCAGTTGGGGTTTGATCGGGACGGTGTCGCATGTTGGGTTTTTCTTCTATTTTGGCGCCGTAGTCGGGCCATGAGTGTTTTGGATGATGTATGTTATTTATGTACTTTGATGTGACGTGGCGAGTGTAAGCCAACTATGTATCTCCCCTTTTATTCTATATATTACATGGGATGTTGTGATGATTGCCTAACTTGCGACATTGCTTTCAATGTGGTTATGTCTCTAAGTCGTGCCTCGACACGTGGGAGCTATAGCTGCATCGAGGGCGTGACATTTTCATCTCCACAAATCCGCACCAGATCGGCTAGAAAGTCAGGCTTAAATCGGATTGTGTCACCCCATAGACAACTACTAGAGACCATCGGAACCCATCCAGTTTTGGTCGCACCCTGAATTTAACAGAAAAGTCTCCCTGAACCACATTAAGCACCTCTAACGTCTCACACCGTACTCCTAGTAAAATCCCGCCGGATCTTCCTCTGGGAGGTAGGATGTGCCAGTCAAAATCGATACTACTGGAGAGAGTTTGAAGAAACTGTGATGTGAAATTATCTCGTCCAGTTTCCAAAAGTGCAATAAATTCTAAGTGTTGTTCTATTGTTGTTTCTGCTAAGAATCTTTGTTTAGCCAAGTCAGCTAGACCTCTCCTATTCCAAAAGATTCCTTTCATAGATCATCATGAATTTTTTTCTTAAGCTTAACTCTAGCACTTCTGCGTACTACCAAAGTAGGATAAATTTTCCGCTTCCAGGGCCGTTTGGGCTTCTCCTCAACACCCTGCGGGAAAGTAGGATTGACGACAACAGAAACTGCACCCTCCATCAGGAGAGGCTCTATCGTGTCTGTAGTCCCCAAATCCTCCTCATCCTCAGCCTCCGCACTAGGCAAAAGATTATTACATATATTTGCAAGATCAACCATTCCTAAATTGTTCATTTCATTGTCATTCGTAGGTTTGATAGATGCAAGATTACGAATGATTTCGGAAGCCCTCTCCGCTTCCAAGTCTAAAAGATCCTTAACGGATTTGACGACCTCGGTTTCAATCGATCCCAAAGAAATTCATAAGTCGTTTGCCTTATCTACTATTTCATTCTCAGAGAAGTGCAAAATTGAAAAACTTTTATCAAAAGACGCACTTGTAGTAGCCTCGACATGACGAAGCATGGCGGCCCTCTTGGCACGCGCTAGCTGCAGGTCGTCCGCATCCGGCTATCCCTGGATCCGGTTGCTGAAACGCCTGCTAGCAGACACCGGATCCACTATCCCACCGAAAGCGATAAGCTCCTCCGCCGTTCTCTCCCGAGGGGTATGCTCCTGACTCCCAACCCATCCCCTATCGTCGGTGAAGGAGGGTAGGGCGTAGTTGAGTGGACCTCCGCCGCAGAGGTCAAGGGGGAAGAGGACAGTGGAGCCGCCTGCTCACGAGTCCCGCTCCCCCTTTCCGCACCAGAACATCTCGTCCCCTGGCCGCTCTGCACAGTGCGGTCCTGCGGGGGTGTTACAACATGGGACTCCTGCCGCACCTCACCCCCATCTCGCCGTTCGGCACGGCGTGGTCCTGTAGGGGGAGGGGGTTACAGCACGAGACTCCTTCCCGCACCTCACCCCCAGCTCATCCGGTGTAGCCGGGGTGGGAAGAACGCCATAGACCTCCTGGCCAGGCACCCCTCCCAAGGAAAACAGGCCGGGCGCAGGTAGTCGGGTGCTATGGGTCTCCTTGAAGGAAATATGCCCTAGAGGCAATAATACAGTTATTATTTATTTCCTTATATCATGATAAAAGTTTATTATTCATGCTAGAATTGTATTAACCGGAAACATAATACATGTGTTAATACATAGACAAACAGAGTGTCACTAGTATGCCTCTACTTGACTAGCTCGTTAATCAAAGATGGTTATGTTTCCTGACCATGGACAAAGAGTTGTTATTTGATTAACGGGATCACATCATTAGTTGAATGATCTGATTGACATGACCCATTCCATTAGCTTAGCACCCGATCGTTTAGTATGTTGCTATTGCTTTCTTCATGACTTATACATGTTCCTATGACTATGAGATTATGTAACTCCCGTGTGCTGGAGGAACACTTTGTGTGCTACCAAATGTCACAACGTAACTGGGTGATTATAAAGGTGCTCTACAGGTGTCTCCAAAGGTACATGTTTGGTTGACGTATTTCGAGATTAGGATTTGTCACTCTGATCGTCGGAGAGGTATCTCTGGGCCGTCTCGGTGATGCACATCACTTAAGCCTTGCAAGCAATGCAACTAATGAGTTAGTTGCAAGATGATGTATTACGGAACGAGTAAAGAGACTTGCCGGTAATGAGATTGAACTAGGTATTGGATACCGACGATCGAATCTCGGGCAAGTAACATACCGATGACAAAGGGAACAACATATGTTGTTATGCGGTCTAACCGATAAAGATCTTCGTAGAATATGTAGGAGCCAATATGGGCATCCAGGTCCCGCTATTGGTTATTGACCGGAGACATGTCTCGGTCATGTCTACATTGTTCTCGAACCCGTAGGGTCCGCACGCTTAAGGTTTCGATGACAGTTATATTATGAGTTTATACGTTTTGATGTACCGAAGGTTGTTCGGAGTCCCGGATGTGATCACGGACATGACGAGGAGTCTCGAAATGGTCGAGACATAAAGATTGATATATTGGAAGCCTATGTTTGGATATCGGAAGTGTTCCGGGTGAAATCGGGATTTTACCGGAGTACCGGGAGGTTACCGGAACCCCCCGGGAGCTATATGGGCCTTAGTGGAAAAGAGAAGACGCAGCCTGAGATGGGCCGTGCGCCCCTCCCCTCCCTTGGTCCGAATAGGACAAGGAGAGGGGGCCGGACCCCCTTTCTCTTTTCCCTCCTCCGCGAATCCTATACCAACTAGGATTGTGGGGGAATCCTACTCCCGGAGGGAGTAGGACTCCTCCTGGCGTGCCTCTCCTAGGCCGGCCGCACCCCCCCTTGAGCCTTTATATACGGAGGCAGGGGCACCCCAGAGGAACACAAGTTGATCCACGTGATCATATTCTTAGCCGTGTGCGGCGCCCCCTGCCACCATAGTCCACGATAATATTGTAGCGGTGCTTAGGTGAAGCCCTGCGACAGTAGTACATCAAGATCGTCACCATGCCGTCGTGCTGACGGAACTCTTCCCCGACACTTTGCTGGATCGGAATCCGGGGATCGCCATCGAGCTGAACGTGTGCTAAAACTCGGAGGTGCCGTAGTTTCGGTGCTTGATCGGTCGGGCCGTGGAGACGTACGACTACATCAACCAAACGCTTCCGTTGTCGATCTACAAGGGTACGTAGATCACACTCTCCCCTCTCGTTGCTATGCATCACCATGATCTTGCGTGTGCGTAGGAAATTTTTTGAAATTACTACGTTCCCCAACAGTGGCATCCGAGCCTAGGTTTTATGTGTTGATGTTATATGCACGAGTAGAACACAAGTGAGTTGTGGGCGATATAAGTCATACTGCTTACCAACATGTCATACTTTGGTTCGGCGGTATTGTTGGACGAAGCGGCCCGGACCGACATTACGCGTACGCTTACGTGAGACCGGTTCTCCCGACGTGCTTTGCACATAGGTGGCTTGCGGGTGACAGTTTCTCCAACTTTAGTTGAACCGAGTGTGGCAATGCCCGGTCCTTGCGAAGGTTAAAACAGCACCAACTTGACAAACTATCGTTGTGGTTTTAATGCGTAGGTAAGATTGGTTCTTTCTTAAGCCCGTAGCAGCCACATAAAACTTGCAACAACAAAGTAGAGGACGTTAACTTGTTTTTGCAGGGCATGTTGTGATGTGATATGGTCAAGACATGATGCTGAATTTTATTGTATGAGATGATCATGTTTTGTAACCGAGTTATCGGCAACTGGCAGGAGCCATATGGTTGTCGCTTTATTGTATGCAATGCAATCGCGCTGTAATGCTTTACTTTATCACTAAGCGGTAGCGATAGTCGTGGAAGCATAAGATTGGTGAGACGACAATGATGCTACGATGGAGATCAAGGTGTCGCGCCGGTGACGATGGTGATCATGACGATGCTTTGGAGATGGAGATCACATGCACAAGATGATGATGGCCATATCATATCACTTATATTGATTGCATGTGATGTTTATCTTTTATGCATCTTATCTTGCTTTGATTGACGGTAGCATTATAAGATGATCTCTCACTAAATTATCAAGAAGTGTTCTCCCTGAGTATGCACCGTTGCGAAAGTTCTTCGTGCTGAGACACCACGTGATGATCGGGTGTGATAGGCTCTACGTTCAAATACAACGGGTGCAACACAGTTGCACACGCGGAATACTCAGGTTATACTTGAGGAGCCAAGCATATGCAGATATGGCCTCGGAACATGGAGACCGAAAGGTCGAGCGTGAATCATATAGTAGATATGATCAACATAGTGATGTTCACCAATGAAGCTACTCCATCTCACGTGATGATCGGACATGGTTTAGTTGATTTGGATCACGTGATCACTTAGAGGATTAGAGGGATGTCTATCTAAGTGGGAGTTCTTTAAGTAATTTGATTAATTGAACTTAAATTTATCATGAACTTAGTACCTGATAGTATCTTGCTTATGTATGTTTGATTGTAGATAGATGGCCCGTGTTGTTGTTCCGTTGAATTTTAATGCGTTCCTTGAGAAAGCAAAGTTGAAAGATGATGGTAGCAATTACACGGACTGGGTCCGTAACTTGAGGATTATCCTTATTGCTGCACAGAAGAATTACGTCCTGGAAGCATCGCTGGGTGCCAGGCCTGCTGCTGGAGCAACACCAGATGTTATGAACGTTTGGCAGAGCAAAGCTGATGACTACTCGATAGTTCACTGTGCCATGATTTACGGCTTAGAATCGGGACTTCAACAACGTTTTGAACGTCATGGAGCATATGAGATGTTCCAGGAGTTGAAGTTAATATTTCAAGCAAATGCCCGAATTGAGAGATATGAAGTCTCCACTAAGTTCTATAGCTGCAAGATGGAGGAGAACAGTTCTGTCAGTGAGCATATACTCAAAATGTCTGGGTATAATAATCACTTGATTCATATGGGAGTTAATCTTCCAGATGATTGCGTCATTGACATAATTCTCCAATCACTGCCACCAAGCTACAAGAGCTTCGTAATGAACTATAATATGCAAGGGATGAATAAGACTATTCCCGAGCTCTTCGCAATGCTGAAAGCTGCGGAGGTAGAAATCAAAAAGGAGCATCAAGTGTTGATGGTCAACAAGACCACTAGTTTCAAGAAAAAGGGCAAAGGGGAGAAGAAGGGGAACTTCAAGAAGAACAGCAAGCAAGTTGCTGCTCAAGAGAAGAAACCCAAGTCTGGACCTAAGCCTAAAACTGAGTGCTTCTACTGCAAGCAGACTGGTCACTGGAAGCGGAACTGCCCCAAGTATTTGGCGGATAAGAAGGATGGCAAGGTGAACAAAGGTATATGTGATATACATGTTATTGATGTGTACCTTACTAATTCTCGCAGTAGCACCTGGGTATTTGATACTGATTCTGTTGCTAACATTTGCAACTCGAAACAGGGACTACGGATTAAGCGAAGATTGGCTAAGGACGAGGTGACGATGCACGTGGGAAACGGTTCCAAAGTCGATGTGATCGCGATCGGCACGCTACCTCTACATCTACCTTCGGGATTAGTATTAGACCTAAATAATTGTTATTTGGTGCCAGCGTTGAGCATGAACATTATATCTGGATCTTGTTTAATGCGAGACGGTTATTCATTTAAATCAGAGAATAATGGTTGTTCTATTTATATGAGTAATATCTTTTATGGTCATGCACCCTTGAAGAGTGGTCTATTCTTATTGAAACTCGATAGTAGTGACACACATATTCATAATGTTGAAGCCAAAAGATGCAGAGTTGATAATGATGGTGCAACTTATTTGTGGCACTGCCCTTTAGGTCATATCGGTGTAAAGCACATGAAGAAACTCCATACTGATGGACTTTTGGAACCACTTGATTATGAATCACTTGGTACTTGCAAAACCGTGCCTCATGGGCAAGATGACTAAAACACCGTTCTCCGGTACTATGGAGAGAGCAACAGATTTGTTGGAAATCATACATACAGATGTATGTGGGATATTGAGGCTCGTGGCGGATATCGTTATTTTCTCACCTTCACAGATGACTTAAGCAGATATGGGTATATCTACTTAATGAAACATAAGTCTGAAACATTTGAAAATTTCAAAGAATTTCAGAGTGAAGTTGAAAATCATCGTAACAAGAAAATAAAGTTTCTACGATCTGATCGTGGAGGAGAATAGTTGAGTTACGAGTTTGGTGTACATTTGAAACAATGCGGAATAGTTTCGCAACTCACGCCACCCGGAACACCACAGCGAAATGGTGTATCCGAACGTCGTAATCGTACTTTACTAGATATGGTGCGATCTATGATGTCTCTTACTGATTTACCGCTATCGTTTTGGGGTTATGCTTTAGAGACGGCCGCATTCACGTTAAATAGAGCACCATCAAAATCCGTTGAGACGACGCCTTATGAACTATGGTTTGGCAAGAAACCAAAGTTGTCATTTCTGAAAGTTTGGGGCTGCGATGCTTATGTGAAAAAGCTTCAACCTGATAAGCTTGAACCCAAATCGGATAAATGTGTCTTCATAGGATATCCAAAGGAAACTATTGGATATACCTTCTATCACAGATCCGAAGGCAACACTTTTGTTGCTAAATTCGGAAACTTCCTGGAGAAGGAGTCTCTCTCGTAAGATGTGAGTGGGAGGAAAGTAGAACTTGATGAGGTAACTGTACCTGCTCCCTTATTGGAAAGTAGTACATCACAGAAAATTGTTTTTGCGACACCTACACCAATTAGTGAGGAAGCTAATGATAATGATCACGAAACTTCAGGACAAGATACTACTGAACCTCGTAGATCAACCAGAGTGAGATCCGCGCCAGAGTGGTACGGTAATCCTGTTCTGGAAATCATGCTGCTAGATCATGATGAACCTCCGAACTATGAAGAAGCGATGGTGAGCCCAGATTCCGCAAAATGGCTTGAAGCCATGAAATCTGAGATGGGATCCATGTATGAGAACAAAGTATGGACTTTGGTTGACTTGCCCGATGATCGGCAAGCAATTGAGAATAAATGGATCTTCAAGAAGAAGACTGACACTGACGGTAATATTACTGTTTACAAAGCTCGACTTGTCGCAAAAGGTTTTCGACAAGTTCAAGGGGTTGACTACGATGAGACCTTCTCACCCGTAGCGACGCTTAAGTCTGTCCGAATCATGTTAGCAATTGCCGCATTTTATGATTATGAAATTTGGCAGATGGATGTCAAAACTGCATTCCTGAATGGATTTCTGGAAGAAGAGTTGTATATGATGCAACCGGAAGGTTTTCTCGATCCAAAGGGAGCTAACAAAGTGTGCAAGCTCCAGCGATCCATTTATGGACTGGTGCAAGCCTCTCGGAGTTGGAATAAACGCTTTGATAGTGTGATCAAAGCATTTGGTTTTATACAGACTTTCAGAGAAGCCTGTATTTACAAGAAAGTGAGTGGGAGCTCTGTAGCATTTCTGATATTATATGTGGATGGCATATTACTGATTGGAAATGATATAGAATTTATGGATAGCATAAACGGATACTTGAATAAAAGTTTTTCAATGAAAGACCTCGGAGAAGCTGCTTACATATTAGGCATAAAGATCTATAGAGATAGATCAAGACGCTTAATTGGCCTTTCACAAAGCATATACCTTGACAAGATTTTGAAGAAGTTCAAAATGGATCAAGCAAAGAAAGGGTTCTTAACTGTGTTACAAGGTGTGAAGTTGAGTCAGACTCAATGCCCGACCACTGCAGAAGATAGAGAGAAAATGAAAGATGTTCCCTATGCTTCAGCCATAGACTCTATCATGTATGCAATGCTGTGTACCAGACCTGATGTGTGCCTTGCTATAAGTCTAGCAGGGAGGTACCAAAGTAATCCAGGAGAGGATCACTGGACAGCGGTCAAGAACATCCTGAAATACCTGAAAAGGACTAAGGATATGTTTCTCGTATATGGAGGTGACAAAGAGCTCATCGTAAACGGTTACGTTGATGCAAGCTTTGACACTGATCCGGACGATTCTAAATCACAAACCGGATACGTGTTTACATTAAACCGTGGAGCTGTCAGTTGGTGCAGTTCTAAACAAAGCGTCGTGGCGGGATCTACATGTGAAGCGGAGTACATAGCTGCTTCGGAAGCAGCAAACGAAGGAGTCTGGATGAAGGAGTTCATATCCGATCTAGGTGTCATACCTAGTGCATCGGTTCCAATGAAAATCTTTTGTGACAATACTGGTGCAATTGCCTTGGCAAAGGAATCTAGATTTCACAAGAGAACCAGACACATCAAGAGACGCTTCAATTCCATCCGGGATCTAGTCCAGGCGGGAGACATAGAGATTTGCAAGATACATACGGAGCTGAATGTAGCAGACCCGTTGACTAAGCCTCTTCCACGGGAAAAACATGATCAGCACCAAAGCTCCATGGGTGTTAGAATCATTACCGTGTAATCTAGATTATTGACTCTAGTGCAAGTGGGAGACTGAAGGAAATATGCCCTAGAGGCAATAATAAAGTTATTATTTATTTCCTTATATCATGATAAAAGTTTATTATTCATGCTAGAATTGTATTAACCGGAAACATAATACATGCGTGAATACATAGACAAACAGAGTGTCACTAGTATGCCTCTACTTGACTAGCTCGTTATTCAAAGATGGTTACGTTTCCTGACCATGGACAAAGAGTTGTTATTTGATTAACAGGATCACATCATTAGTTGAATGATCTGATTGACATGACCCATTCCATTAGCTTAGCACCCGATCGTTTAGTATGTTGCTATTGCTTTCTTCATGACTTATACATGTTCCTGTGACTATGAGATTATGTAACTCCCGTGTGCCGGAGGAACACTTTGTGTGCTACCAAATGTCACAACATAACTGGGTGATTGTAAAGGTGCTCTACAGGTGTCTCCAAAGGTACATGTTGGGTTGACGTATTTCGAGATTAGGATTTGTCACTCCGATCGTCGGAGAGGTATCTCTGGGCCCTCTCGATGATGCACATCACTTAAGCCGTGCAAGCAATGCAACTAATGAGTTAGTTGCAAGATGATGTATTATGGAACGAGTAAAGAGACTTGCCGGCAATGAGATTGAACTAGGTATTGGATACCGACGATCGAATCTCGGGCAAGTAACATACCGATGACAAAGGGAACAACGTATGTTGTTATGCGGTCTGACCGATAAAGATCTTCGTAGAATATGTAGGAGCCAATATGGGCATCCAGGTCCCGCTATTGGTTATTGACCGGAGACATGTCTCGGTCATGTCTACATTGTTCTCGAACCCGTAGGGTCCGCACGCTTAAGGTTTCGATGACAGTTATATAATGAGTTTATACGTTTTGATGTACCGAAGGTTGTTCGGAGTCCTGGATGTGATCACGGACATGACGAGGAGTCTCGAAATGGTCGAGACATAAAGATTGATATATTGCAAGCCTATGTTTGGATATCGGAACTGTTCCGGGTGAAATCGGGATTTTACCGGAGTACCGGGAGGTTATCGGAACCCCCCGGGAGCTATATGGGCCTTAGTGGGCCTTAGTGGAAAAGAGAAGAGGCAGCCTGAGATGGGCCGCGCGCCCCTCCCCTCCCTTGGTCTGAATAGGACAAGGAGAGGGGGCCGTCCCCCTTTCTCTTTTCCCCCCTCCGCGAATCCTATTCCATATTCCAACTAGGATTGGGGGGGGAATCCTACTCCCGGAGGGAGTAGGACTCCTCCTGGCGTGCCTCTCCTAGGCCGGCCGCACCCCCCCCCTTGAGCCTTTATATACGGAGGCAGGGGCACCCCAGAGGAACACAAGTTGATCCACGTGATCATATTCTTAGCCGTGTGCGGCGCCCCCTGCCACCATAGTCCTCGATAATATTGTAGCGGTGCTTAGGTGAAGCCCTGCGACAGTAGTACATCAAGATCGTCACCATGCCGTCGTGCTGACGGGACTCTTCCCCGACACTTTGCTGGATCGGAGTCCGGGGATCGTCATCGAGCTGAATGTGTGCTAAAACTCGGAGGTGCCGTAGTTTCGGTGCTTGATCGGTCGGGCCGTGGAGACGTACGACTACATCAACCAAACGCTTCCGTTGTCGATCTACAAGGGTACGTAGATCACACTCTCCCCTCTCGTTGCTATGTATCACCATGATCTTGCATGTGTGTAGGAATTTTTTTGAAATTACTACGTTCCACAACACTCCTGCCCACGCCCCCCACTCGCGGCCAACCCGATAGTGTCGACCTGCCCACCGGGTGTGGAGTCAATCATGTCTGGGCTGCAGTCAACGTGTCGCTCGAGTGCCGTCTTCACCTCGCAGGCCAAACTCACCACCGATGGCAACTCAAGTTCCGCCGGGTCGTCTGCCTCGACTCTGGTGCTCCATAACCGACTAGGAGCCGACCTCGTTCCAAACAAACCAAAATGAAGCGTGTTCATCGGAGTTGTGGACGGGGGCGCCTCTTTGGCAGAGCTGTCTGCCTTATCTGGTTGCGCAGTAGGCCCCTTGTCCAACTCCTGTGGTGAATCATCCGACCCCTTATCCTGATTCCTGGGCGCGCCACCCCCCTCAGTCGTGTCCATATCCTGAGTCTGATCCCCATCTTGGGAAATTGGAGTATCCTCGATCTCAAGCTCTAAAACATAAGTGACTCCAGCATGTGTCCATCTAACCACATCTGGTATGAACTCAACACTCACAGCACTGACCAGCAACCTCGCAACCCCTTGTGCACGAGTGAAAGGCATGTCAACTTTTTTTGTCTTACCAATCATAGCGCCCAAGCTCCAAGCAATCAGAAAGTGCTTAATTAGTTTTGGTGGTGCAATAAAGAACCGTACCCGCACCTTCTCCAAAGGTGTACCCTCTGGTTCCTCTTGCTTCCACTCATCAAAAGCAACAATAACGTTGGTGCTTGGGACTCTGCACAAACCCCACTTGAGAAAATGCATCTGATCTTCTTTAGTAGAAAAATCCACCTTATAAGCCTGTCCCTCTAACTTTTCCAAATGCCACTGATAATTACCTGGCACCGGGTCACGCAGTTGTCTCACGATCTGAGCCTCAGTTAACTGACCATTAGTAACCCGGACTACTGCTGGGAAGGAACTCTCAACCATCTGCGGTAGAGGGTCCACCTCCGGTGTCTCAAAGAACATCAACTCCTTGCAACAAACACCAAATATGTTAATGCCAGGTTTAGGACCCGATAGGAGTGGGCAATCACCGGTGACATGTTGAGATCGAAAGCAATAATCACAAAGCTAGCTCATTAGTACACTCTGCCACAAAAGTGACGGGGTTCACCACATCTATAGCAAGGCAACTTTTTCTTCTTAATTGCCCACTTTGAGAGTTTTTCTCCCTCCGCTTTCTCTGGCCCTTTGTCAGATGTGTCATCCCTAGGTTTAGCAGCTCCAGAAGCCGCCGGAACTGTCACTGCTGCCAGAGCCCTAACAGCGTCAACCGCAGTCGCGGGCAACATGGATGAGTCTCCCACCACATCTGTTGAATGCTCGAGCTCCTCCCCCGAGGCTATGTCCGCAACAGGCGGTGGTGGCGGTGGAAGATGTCGAGGTGGAGGTGGGCGTCTGCCTCTCCCACCACGTCGATATCCACCCCGGAAGCAATCAATGGGTCTGGCGACGCCTTCAACAAAATTACTGGGCGGGCCTTGAAATCCTGGACAGTCACCGTTGTACCAGTTATATCCACGGCCGCCACCGGATGAAGATCCACGGTGCAGCCCCTCACAATAAGCATCATATCCATCGTCTCCCCACTGCCCGTAACGGTTGTAAGACTGCCCATCTCTACTGTATCCACTGTATCTAACTTATCAATGAATTTCTTTGCGGTTGAATTTTAGGTTGATATTCCGTACAAACTCCAATTACCAACTACCATAAGTTCCCTGTCCTCCTACCAGGATCTACCATCATGAGGTGACCACTTCATGTGGTCCGTCCTAGTCACATGCCCTAAGATTACCTGCAAAGAGGGTAGGCGCACCGTCGCAAAAAAAAAGAGCGTGTCATAAGTGTCACTCGTATCTGACTCAGGATATAAAACTTGTTTTTCACCATTTGTTTTGTGAGAGCCATAGACGCCCAATATATAATCATGAGGAGAGCTAGCTATACCATATATAGTTGAAGTTTCACGCGTAATGGACGACATGGATACCAAAATTGTGTAACGTAAGCTTGGGAAGCATCAGTAACTGCATGCTGTGCACTAATGCCAATGATCGAGCTGGCCCATGGTAACCTGCTAGAGCGGCGGCGCCGCTGGGCGCTTATCTAGGACAATAGGGCGCTGATGAACAGCCACTTCTTCTCGTGGATTGCTTGTCTAGTGCACCTCGTACCCTGTTGGACATAACCTGCCGGTGCATGTCCAGGTCCGTGTGCATGCGAGCCTGTACTTTTTATCTGCATGTAACCATCCCTGTAACTTGTACCGTGGATTTGTGAAGCAATACAAATCAAAAACCTGTGG
>NC_041384.1:34498064-34508496 GCF_002162155.2 Triticum dicoccoides | reverse complement strand
GTCGTTTCTCTACATGTTCGAACATATTTCTAGTGTGCATTAGAGAGGGCCTGATAATGAATCGGATTTCCTAATTACCCAAGGGAATTGGCCTTGTACACACCAAAAAATGCCACCACATTGTCCAGCCGCCTCGTTAGGTTCTCCAAAACAAACAAATTCACTACCATCAAATTCAGTCTTCAGATCTGAAAGTTGTTCATATGCCAAAAGCAATTTTTTTTGATTTTTAGCCTTTTTGACGTCATGTTCTATATAATAAGAAATGTGTCATTTGCAGATTGCCATATGGAAAGGCCACCATACACAAGGTGTGGCACAAATCCTGTAATCTGACCTGAAACCTTCCTACACAATTATAAATGTCAACATGTCTGTCACAATATTCACAATGTTAAATAACATAGGGGGTAGTGAGCCACCCTAATAGTCTCATTTTCATTTTCTTTAGAAAAGGAGGATGACCCATGGCCTTTGCATCTGGGAGATACATGCAGCCATCTTATTAATTATCCACAAAGACCTTACAAAGTTTTGCATCAATATGTCTGAATCCGCCATCTTCGTAACATCTCTCGCTACTCCTCTCCATGAAGGGGTGTAGAAGTACTGAGCCGAATACCCAGACCTCTCACGTAAGCCTAATATCTAAATCCGGAGGCCCCAACCAAGCCATATACCGAGTCTAGGGCATAGACCGGTCCGACGCACTCTCATATATAGGTCTTCGCTGCAGTCTTTCACCAATCCATCTTATAAGAAGGTACTGATGCATCGAGTTTGTCAGGCCTGCCGTCGACGCCACCATGGCGCCAAACAGCGCCACCGCCCAGCGCTCGTCCATCCAGACACATCCGTTGTCGAGATCCAACCGCACCATGCCGCCAATACTCGTCGTCTTCGACGTGGTAGATACAACGCCACTCCTCCTGCCAAACTCCACATCGTCGCCGTTGCTGGAGCTACGCGGATCCCACCACCCACAACAACTCTTCCTCGAACACCTGAGCCTCCCAAGACGGCGCCTCCATGGACGGTACGATACGCAGGACACCGCCGCCACCCAATACAGACGGAATTTTGGACTTTTGTGCGGGAGGGGTTCAGAGGTGGATAGGAGGGACCTCGACTTTGCCTCCAGGGAGGGTAACGGCGTCGAGGGATGTCACCGATGTCGGGCCGAACCAGCCGACCAAAGTTTCCTCCAGTCCCGATCCTACATCACCAAACCTCCATTTGCTCCTGATCCAGCAGCGAGCCATGAACCGAAACCTGCAGAGATGAAAGTGCCATGGTGCTCAACCGACCAGGAAGGAGGATCGAGAAGAACCACCATCGTAGATCATCCAGCCATCGAATCTAATGATCCGAAGTGGCCAGCGACGAACACCACCACCCCGCGCCGGACCCAGAGGGAACCGACATGAACCCAACGACGCCCACGACCACTCGGCCTGACCCACTCACCCCGCTTGTCCAGCGCCAGCCGATCCAGAGGGTGGCCGCCGCTCCGCTACTCCTTGCAGGGATCAAATCGGGACCTTGCCTCCCTAAGAAGGAGCCACACCTGGACGGAGCGACCATGCCTTGAGCGCGCACCTCCACATCATGCATTAGGCCTCATAGCATGGCCAACACCAAGCCGCCACTCGCCGAAGGGTGCTGCAGCCATACTGTAGTCGCTACGCTGATCCGCCCGAGGCCTTCGTGAGCCGCCATCGACGGGATACAAGCCGGGAGAGAGAGAATTCCCCGCCGCCGCCATCCTTGAACCCGCATGCTTCACAATCTCATTTTCATTTGGAAGTAATGTACAACGTCATGATTCTGTTGCGAGGTGTATGGACATGTAAGCCAGAATATTATGCCATGGTTGGCGAGAAGGGTGTGAATGGTGACGTTACAGAACTCTTTCTCGTTGTTAGTTTGAAGAGCATTCATAGGCTTACCAAATTGTGTGGAGAAATAGGAGTAAAAGGAAGTGAGGGTGGCAGGAACGCCGGTTTTCATGCATAGCGAGAATGTTCACACAAAATGCGAGTAATCATCCAATATCAGAAGATAGTAAATAAACCCGGAGTTACTCGCAATACGTGAGGTCGATACATCACTGTGAACTAATTTAAACGGAAAGGATGTAATTGTGGAAAAAAGAACTAAACGTAATGCCAACATGCCTGCCAACACGACATGGGTCACAAGTATGAGCATCCATTTTATTACAGGAAAAGGAAAATCCTTCATTATTTGATGAAAATAGGTAGAGCTTGGGTGGCCGAGGCGCGCATGCCAGAGGTCAATGTCGGTGGATAGAGCCAAAGGTTCAGCGGAAGATGATGATGATGATGGCCGTACAAGGTATAGATCTCTGGTGTTGTCACATCGGTGGGGGACCATCCGGGTACGGGCATCCTTAACAGAGCAACTGAATTTGTCAAATTCCACAATTACAGGATTATACAGAGAAATAGAAAGAACTAACAATAAATTCTGAATTAAGTATGGAGAAACAACGACATTATTAAGAAACAATGACGCGAAGTTAGACGGAAAATTAGTGGAGGCGGTATGAGTAATGGGAAGGGCGGACCGCAACCAACATTGATGTGAGAGGTAGTAGCGGTAGGAAAGGAAATAGGGAGATTACCGGGTTTGGAGGCCATATGAGTGGATGCACCAGTATCCATGTACCAGTCGCCACCGCCACCAAACGAGGCAGGTGTGGGGGCAGACTGTAGGGGGTTAGGAGCATGGGGTCCCATGGTGGAGGCACGCCATAGAAAGGCACAACGACGGGGTTGGCAGGTGGCAAACCGGACCAGAGTGTCGCGATGAATGCCTAGTACGTGGCCAGACTGAGCCCGTGGACACCCAGGAGAGGGGCCACGCGGCACTGGCATGGTGTAGGCATGCACCACCCCCATCCATGTAGGAGTCGGCTAGGACTGCTGGGCGGCGCACGACTGGCCAACGTTGATGTTGTTCCCGCCGGTGCTGCCACAACCACGTCGACGCTAGCGGTTGTGGCCACGCGGCTAGTGTGCAGGGCATCTAGGGCTTCGGAGGCCACGGTTGTGGCACTGCGGGTGAACGAGAAGGGGCGTCGTGGGATAGGCCGGCCGCGAAGGCGATGTGGACCGTGTGAGAGCACAACTTGTTTAGTCGTCCCGCCTCGAGGCGAAGGTAGGCACAACATGGTCAGTAGAATGAGGTTGGAGCCGGCGTTGCTGAGGTCCTCATCAAGACCGACCGTCAGCATGGAGAGGAGGAGCTCGTAGGAGACCTTAAAATCCAAGTCTCCCAACTCATCAGATGGAGTTTTGAGACGCATGCAGAACTCCTCGATGGAGTACTCGTTCTGGTGTAAAGCAAAAAACTGCTGCTGAACAAAAACGAAATGCTACAGCCTGTTGTCGGTGAAGAGGCATGTGATTTTGGTCCAAACAGTAGACTTAGTGTCGCCGTCATGAACGATGGTGTGAAAAATCTCCTTGGAGACAGCGAGGAAGAACCACCGGATGATGGTGGCGTTGATGGCCATCCACTCAGAATCATGAGGCATGGCCAAGGGATCGACTATCTCGTCGACGGGGTCATGGAGATCATAAATGCGGAAGAGAAGACCGAAATACATCTTACACATGTAGAAATTAGCCTCGGAGTGGGAGAGCTTCATTGGGATGCGGTCGAAGATCAGAACGCCATGGGTGTTCACAGCCAAGGGACCGACGAAGGGGTTACTACTCCTGGACCTGGAGGAGGCAAATGGGTTCCTAGGGGACAAAATAGAGAGAGAGAGAGGAGTGTAGAGAGAATACCATGGAAGCGGAAGCGGAGTAGAGAAGCCGGCTAGGGTTCGACTTATGGTTTTGGGGAGGGTGGCAGAAGATCCACGGTGGTGTTGGAGTGGAGGTCGCGGATGTATCGTGAGGGGGTAGAGACGAGTGACAGTGGTGGACAGAGGAGAGGGTTGGCGTGGCGGGAGAGGAGACGACGTGACCAGGGGGTGGAGGAGGATTGGCGGCGCGGCTCGGGTGGGTGGGGGTGAGCAGCGGTGGTGCGGTTAGGAGAGGGAGGACCTGGTTAATTAGGTTGATATCATATAAAGAGACAATATCATGCAACACACGTGGGCGTGGTCATATCATTCACGGGCATCAGTGCCAATATATAGTTATACAAGGACTTCATCACGTCCAAGACAAAACTCTAACAAGATGGACCGAGATTAGAGTACATGTCTATGTACATGTACATTGGGTACTTAACACGAGGGGGGACGAGGGGGCCATGGCCCAAGGTTGAAATGTTTGCAAAGATAGCCTTCAAATTTTCTAAAAAAATTGCATAGTCACTCTTAAATTTGTATATCCCGCCTCCTAAAGTTTGGTAATTTGTGTTGCTGCCCTTTCATAGATCCTGGGTCCGTCCTTGATGACGATGGACCTGGAAGAGCCCTACTGCCCACCCGTCATGGACCTCCTGGTCGGGTCGCCTGGGTCCTGGGCAGATCGGATAGCTTGGAGATACGCCAAGAAGCCCCCATGGCACGCCAGCTGGCAACGGACCTCGGAGGACCTTTTCACCCGCGAGGTGTGCAGGGAGGTGGGTACTCCAACATTTTTTATAGGAGTAATAAATAGGAAGCACCTATAGCAATAGAAAGAGCGAAATATGTAGGAATTTACAAAGCACTCCACACTCCGGTAGTTGCTAATTTCTTTGTTGATTCAGCTACGCCAATACATATGCCATACCTTTCTATGCTTCCCTGCAATCCACGGAACCTTTGGGGAGCACGGACGCTTGGCATAGCTCATGGAGCAATGATTATGTTACGCTTGCACATCAGATGATGATAGTTTATGATAGAGATCAATGGAGTGCCACATGACATTCGTCATATGGTAGGGGTTGAGGGGTAATGGCAGTCCCATGTTTTGTCACTTCCAACATTCAAGCCCGTGAGGAGATAGTTGGGCAATACTTAAAATAAGTTGAGCTAGCCTTTCTTTGCATGCATGTGGTCACACAATGCCTTGGTGCGCTAAGAATACCATTCATCTAATTCAGTTTTGAATCTTATGGATCAGAATATTCATGCCACAATAAAGAAGATTATATGGATAAATACGTTAGGTAGCATTCCACATCAAAAATTCTATTTTTATCATTTACCTTCTCTAGGGCATGTAGGAACTAAGCTTGGGAATGCTTGATGCGTCTCCAACGTATCTATAATTTTTTATTGCTCCATGCTATTATATTATCTATTTTAGATGTTTTATATGCATTAATATGCTATTTTATATTATTTTTGGGACTAACCTATTAACCCAGAGTCCAGTGCCAGTTTTTATTTTTCCTTGTTTTTTAGTTTTACAGAAAATGAATACCAAACGGAGTCCAAACAGAATAAAACTTTACGATGATTTTTCTTGGAACAGAAGACATCCACGGAACTTGGAGAGGGGGTTAGAAGATGGCCGAGGAGGCCATAAGCCTCCCAGGCGCGCCCTAAGGGCTTGTGGGCCCCTCGGGACTCCTCCAACCCTAATTCTTGCACTATAAATTTCAAAATATTCCCAAACCAACAGAAGCGTCCACCTAAATACTTTTCCACCGCCGCAAGCCTCTATTCCTGTGAGATCCCATCTTGGGATCTTTTTCGGCACCCTGCTGGAGGGGGATTCTATCACGGAGGGCAACTGCATCAACCTTATTGCTCTTCCGATGAATTGTGAGTAGTTTACCACAGACCTACGGGCCCATAGATAGTAGCTCGATGGCTTCTTCTCTCTCTTTGATCTTCAATACAATGTTCTCCTTGATGTTCTTGGAGTTCTATCCGATGTAATATTCTTTTGCGGTCTATTTGTCGAGATCCGATGAATTGTGGATTTATTACCAGATTATCTATGAATATTATTTGAGTATTTTCTGAATTCTTTTATGCATAATTAAATATCTTTGTATTTCTATTTGAATTATCGGTTTGGTTTGCCAACTATATTGGTTCTTCTTGCAATGGGAGAGGTGCTTAGTTTTGGGTTCAATCTTGCAGTGTCCTCACCCAGTGACAAAGTACGGGTAGCGAGGCATGTATTGTATTGTTGCCATCAAGGGTAAAAAGATTGGGTTTTCATCATATCGCTTGAGTTTATCCCTCTTCATCATGTCATCTTACTTAAGGCGTTACTCCGTTCTTATGAACTTAATACTCTAGATGCATGCTGGATAGCGGTCGATGTATGAAGTAATACTAGTAGATGCAGGCAGGGGTCGGTCTACTTGACACAAATATGATGCCCATATTTATAATCATTGCCTTGGATATCGTCATAATTTTGCGATTTTCTATCAATTGCTCGACACTAATTTGTTTATCCACAGTATGTTTTCTTTCAAGAGAGAAGCCTCTAGTGAAACTTATAGCCCCCGGGTCTATTTTCCATCATAAATTTTCATATCTATAAACAAAAAAACCAAAAAAAAACTTGCTGCAATTTATTTATATTTACTTTAGTTTGCTCTTTTATGTATCTTTTATACCTATCTCCACTTTGCTGCATCATTCTTTCCTCTTCCAGGGAAAAATCAACGCAAACTCAAGAAGTAGCACCGGCTCTTCCCATATCAAATGCCAAAGCCCTTCTCCCATGAGTACAAATTGTAGAAGTCGTACGCCTCACCCAGGAGTCGAACATAGTACCAATAACTGGTATAATCCGGCTCTTCCCATTTTCAGTTAGGTTCTCAGCAAAATTCCTAACAGCCTTCTCAAATCCACTTACACAGTTTTGGCAAGGTGGCCTGCTAGGTGCAGCAGCTCGAATCCTCAGCCTACCAAAGCAGCCAACTCTCAAATTTCAAGGTTTAGCAAGCATCATATTATAGTAACTGACTGCATGTAATTCCCTAGTTATTTGAATCCAGTCATCAATTTTTTTCCACATTCCATGCATTACTGATGCTGACCATAAATCCTACAATAACTAAGCATCAATTTTTGTTATGGCAGAATCCATACACTAACTCAGCAAAACTATGACATATTTATCATACCATTATTAACTGCACGAACAAATCCAGCACTAACCTTGTGTTCCATCCAGGAGCCCGGGGGTTCCTCTTCCAAGTTGACAGCTCCGAAGGCGGGGAGAGCTCTCTCTCTCCTTTCCGCCGGCGCTTCCCTGGCTGCCGAGATCTAAGCGTCTTCGCTGCCCATCGTCCGTGCCTGCTACACCACACCCTGATCCACCACCATGTCAACCCCCCATCACCGTTGACGGCATAGCAGGCAGCACCATGCTCTCTCCTACATCCTCCAGGAAAGTGGATCTGATCTAGAGGAAACCAAATCCCTTTCAATCAATTAATCCAGGTCACTAACCCAGGAACTCGACCGCGAGAAATGGAAGGATGTATGTACCCGTGTATCGGCTGCACCAGGAACTCCATGGTGCCTCGCCACCGACGCACCTTCTCTCCACGACTCAATCTCCAACTCCCATATTGAACTACACACTAGGCAGAGAAGACACTACACGATACATTCAATTTCCACCTGAAGCCACCGAACAGAAAAGCGAACTTCCTGGTCCATGGATCAGACGGGTACGCAAATTTTGGTCCATGGCTCGCCTTGTCACAGGCGAACGGCCGTCAGCCTGCCTGTTAAATTAAGGCTCACCACCCACCTCAGCCGGATACGTACATCTGAATAGTCAACACTTTCTATCAGTCCACCAACACCTCTATAATGAAATGGCCCAGATCAAAATGCACTATTCAACGTCGAGGATTTTGAGCTCATTTGAGCTTAAGCCCAATAACTCCACGTCAAAAGACAACGCGTAACCTGAGTCTTCTTCTACCTCTTCCAGCCGTTGCATGGAGGTGGATGACCGCGTGAGCACGATGTGTGGGTGATGCCTTGTCCGCCTGGGCTTCTTCTTTGGTCTGGCCGAGCAGACCGGGCTTTAACCGGATTGGACCGAAGATTTTTTGTTTCATATTTCACAGATTGGACCGCCTATTATGTCGAGCGGGCCAGGACCGAGCTGGGCGGGACTAAGCGGGCCAAAAAGCCCACTCGTGTCGTCCACCCTGATGTACAAATATGGCGGGAAGTATGGGGCCAAGCCAGCACGCCGTGATTGAGCTCCCGGCACTTCTCGACGCAGCAGGCCGTCTTGCCAGTTGCCATCACACGGGTAGCAAGGGAAGCCGGCTGCCTGGTGGAGTCGGATATGCGGCGAGGGTTATGTAGAAATTGTGCCGGTGCGTGTCGTCGTCATGGTGAAGGACAAGGGAGGCTGCACATCGTCATCAATGACAAATGACTAGGGAGGCATGCGACGCAGACGATAGATGTACTGATATGCGACTGCGTTAATTAGAATATTTAGAACCAATAAAACGTGAAATGACTACTTAAAATTACCCAGATGTCCTTGGGCTAAAATGAAAACTAACTCGTATTAACCATTGGATCAGTTCAATACGACATATCAATTTCGGTAGCACGATTTACTGTGAAAAATCACTTTTTAATTGCTCTTTATGTGCCATACCCAAGAAATACTACTCACTAAGTTAAGAATGGAAGAGTTTTCTCAAATCAGAAATTAATCGGGGTTTTTTAAGGCAAAGAACTTAATCTGTTTACCGAGGAAGAAATTACACTTACATTGTTGCTTCCATGCAAAAAGCTAAGACGACAGATTATGTCTTTCTTCTTCTCCTTTTCGTCTCCTCTTGGACTCAACATCATTCAAACATACTCATCAACATGAAGGGCTGAAGGGCTGACCACACCTAACGCATGTTGGTGTGATATGTAAAACTAAGTGAGACAAGGTCATCACCATCGCAATAAAAAGCAGCCCAAAAATGTCAAGAAATGGTAACAGAAAAAGTATATCATGTCCTTGGTAAGTCCAAGCAGGCTCTAAAAATGAGCCCTGATCAAACGTCGTGGAACAACTATTCTCTTTTCACACCAAGTACCAACTTTCGATATATGAAAATCAATGCATATCCTGCCAGTAAATACATTAATTATTGGCGATAGATCTCCAACACCGTAGTCCCGCAATATATATGCTTTCCACACACACACACACACACACACACACACACAGACACACACACACACACACACACACACATCTGGCAAGCAAGCTATGTGGACAACAACAGAAACGAAATAGAAGAGGAACATGCTAAGTAGCATACAAATGTTCATACCGGACGTAGCAACCAGCCACCACAATGCAACATATCAACTGTATCTAGGAAAAGGAGGGGCCGGGAAACTTGGAGAAACTGAATGGTTGAACTTCGGATATACGAAGCCTGTTAGGACCTATGTGGAACGGCATAGAGCCAAGGGCGCAAGTGACACGGGACAATCCGCTAAGCAGCAGTAATGCCCCGCATGCTCGGCCCACTTAAAGTTGCTAGACCGATCTCATTACTTGAAGTGGGTTCGAGCGACCGTTCTGCCTCACGCGGGCGTCCCGCATCACCACATGTCCCACGTTTCTCCATTTGCCAAGCGTTGACGGTGCTCTTCTCTGTAGAACCCTCGACCATGGTGTCCCTCTGTAGTATCCCCAATGACGGCGCCGTTCACTATGGGTAGCAGTTCCAGTTCACAATTATAGTTTGTGGGTTTTTAGTCATGATTGATAACAATTAGCTAGTGGTTAATGTACACTATGTATCATATTTTCTTATTACAATCAATGTAATGTGCAGTGTATTGGATCTTTTGATATGGCTATTATGCAAAACACAGTCATAGCAACAAGAATGTTGTGGTGGCTGTGAAAATTTTAATTTGCATGCCTAAGGTTTCAGTGGCTGGCGCTATAATTTGCTCGCCACTGGTAAAATAGTCACCAGTGGCAGGCGCCCGCCCGCCACTGATGGCATATTACCAGTGGCGGGCGGCCATGAGAGCTTCACCTGGAAATGATGGCCTTTTTCCGCTGCCACTGCTAGACATTCCTGCAGTAGTGATGAGGGCGATGTAGCAAGGTGGTGGCGTTCTGGTTTGATTTTCCTGATTCCAGTGGCACCATTACACATCTTTGCCCTTGGATGAGTGTCTTCATCTTTCAAGGGATCGACAGCCTTCGTGCCATGGCGAGGGAGCAGGGATCCCCCTTTGTACATGGAGGTGGTTGTCCCCGCGTAGGGCTTCATACGTGTGTCTCTCGACAAAATGCATTGGCGGAAGATTCGTGGCATACACATATGGCGGGAAGTACGGGCCAAGTGAGCAAGGTATGATAGAGCTCGCGCCTCTCGTCGACATGACAGGCCGTCTTGCCAGTTGCCATCATACGGGTAGCAAGGGGTGTTGGCGGCCGGCTGCCTGGTGGAATAAGATATGCGGCATGGAATTATGAAGAAACTTGCA
>NC_041384.1:34480223-34498054 GCF_002162155.2 Triticum dicoccoides | reverse complement strand
ATATTTTCTTATTACAATCAATGTAATGTGCAGTGTATTGGATCTTTTGATATGGCTATTATGCAAAACACAGTCATAGCAACAAAAATGTTGTGGTGGCTGTGAAAATTTAATTTGCATGCCTAAGGTTTCAGTGGCGGGCGCTATAATTTGCTCGCCACTGGTAAAATAGTCACCAGTGGCAGGCGCCCGCCCGCCACTGATGGCATATTACCAGTGGCGGGCGGCCATGAGAGCTTCACCTGGAAATGATGGCCTTTTTCCGCTGCCACTGCTAGACATTCCTGCAGTAGTGATGAGGGCGATGTAGCAAGGTGGTGGCGTTCTGGTTTGATTTTCCTGATTCCAATGGCGGAAGATTCGTGGCATACACATATGGCGGGAAGTACGGGCCAAGTGAGCAAGGTATGATAGAGCTCGCGCCTCTCATCGACATGACAGGCCGTCTTGCCAGTTGCCATCATACGGGTAGCAAGGGGTGTTGGCGGCAGGCTGCCTGGTGGAATAAGATATGCGGCATGGAATTATGAAGAAACTTGCACAATGCCCGTGTGTTGCCACGGAGCCATTGGCTTAGCAAGTGATCAAATAATGTTAGTGTTCTTTGTGGCCCTTGCGTGATTTACGATTAGAAAATATATAAAAAATAACGGTGAGAGGCATGCAGAGTCAGAGAATTATAGATGACCATAGTACGTTGGAAAGAGAAACTAAAACCAAGATCAGTTTTGATTTTTTATGTTTAAATCACACTTTTGTGTTTGTTATTTGTTCCTTTTACGAAAATGTTGGTCTCACATGAGAGTAGACTATTTTCTTATATGTGATAGATCCCGGACGTGAGTAAAGCATACTTGTTTATGTGCCTCTTGAAAGGTTGTTAGTTCCACACATGTGGGGATGCGTGCATTTGTTTATTTGAAAAGAATGTTGGACCAACATGTGAACTCACCAGCAACTCCAATCTTTATAAGTAGGAAAGATTGCTCCAATGGGCGCTTGTTGTCATGGCGAAGGACTAGGGAGGGTGCGCGGTGTCATCACAATGAAGGACTAGGGAGGTTGCTATGAGACATGAGACATGGACGATAGACACTCATACACGACGGCATTAATTAGAAGGGTGCGGCTAGATCTTAGTCTACTAAGACTTAACCAAGTCTCTCAGTCAAGTGATATTAACATACAAAGATGAAGAAAGAAGAAAATAACAGAAAATTTTACACGGTTCTCTACATAAGATCTGACGAATATAGCATCGACTGAGACTTCGTTAAGACTCGGTCGACTGACATTTTAGCAATCCCGTAATTAGAATATTTAGAACCAATAACACGTGAAAGGACTACCTAAAATTACCTGCATGTCATTGGGCTAAAATTAAAACTGACTCATATTAACCATTGGATCAGCTAAATACTACACATTAAATTCTTTTTTTCCAAGATACTACACATTAAATTCGGTGGTATGATATACTGTGAAAAATCTATTTTTTATTTGCTCTTTATGTGCCAT
Source organism: Triticum dicoccoides (assembly GCF_002162155.2). Taxonomy (NCBI): domain Eukaryota; kingdom Viridiplantae; phylum Streptophyta; class Magnoliopsida; order Poales; family Poaceae; genus Triticum; species Triticum dicoccoides. The sequence continues at coordinate 34,496,536 of NC_041384.1, read as the reverse complement.
ACCCAAGAAATACTTCTAATTAAGAATGGAAGAGTGTTTTCAATGAGAAATTAATTGGTTTTTTTTGCGGGTGAGAACTTAATCAGTTTACTGAGGAAGTTACATTGACATTATTGCCTCCATGCAAAAAGCTAAAAAGACAGATTATGCCGGTGTGAATAAGAGCAACAAAAAGAACAGAACAGACAAGGTCATCACCATCGCAATAAAAAGCAGCCCAAAAATGTCGAGAAATGGTAACAGAAAAAAGTATATTATGTTATATCATCGGTAAGTCCAACAAGGCTCTAAAAATGAGCCCTGCTCAAGCTGATCATTACACGCTAGCTATTTTGGTAGAGGAGTTTGCAAATGATGTGCATTGTCGTCTAAATTTCAAACGTCTGGGAACAAATATTCTCTTTTTTACACCTAGGACCAACTTTTGATATATGAAGTGAATAACAGGATATATGAAAATCAATCATATCCCGACAGTAAATACATTAATTATTGGGCGTAGATCTCCAACACCGTACTCATGAAAATATGTGGATATATATATGCTGCCCACACACACACACACACACACACACACATATAAATCTGGCAAGCAAGCTATGCGGACAACAGTAGACGAAACAGAAGAGGAACATTTTGGTATACAACTGTTCATACTCGATGTAACAACCAGCCACCACAATGTGACGTATCAACCATATCTAGGAAAAGGAGGCACCGGGAAATTGGGATAAACTACATCGTTGAAATTGGGATCAACGCAGCACGTTGGGACATCTGTGGAACGGCATGAAGCCAAGGGCGCAAGTGACACGGGACAATCCTCTAAGCAGCAATCCTGCCGTGCATGATCGGCCCACTTAAAGCTGCTAGCTGGATCGATCTCATTATTTGAAGCGGGTTCAAGCAATCAGTCTGCCTCACGCGGGCGTCCCGCATCACCACATGTCCCGCGTTTCTCCCTTTCCCAGCAGTTGATGGCGCCCCTCTCCGTAGACCCTCGACCATGGTGTCCCTCTGTAGGATCCTCGACGACGGCGTCGTCTACTCCCGGTAGGAGTTCAATCTCGTACCAGGATCTGGGTATCTTGTCTCCCGATGTGAAGGAGACCCTCTAAGCAAACAACAAATGTAACACATCGACTTGCTGCACACTGCGGTAGATGTTCCTCTTCCTTGCCACCTTTTCCCCTTGTCTGGCTGAATTCTTGGCTGATTTAGTTGCACGTCATACATGGAATGTCCTCACGAGCTTGCAGGTGTGTGAGGCATACGTTATGCCGACTCTACTTGGTGGATGTGATAGGGGTCCGGTTGGTATAGCTTCTCTTGGCCATGCTTGACATTTGACCTGCTACACAATAGACTGGCAGAAACATGAAGAATCACCAGTTTGAAAAGCCTTAAGATTCCAACCGATCTATACCTCTGACTATTTTGTAAAGGATTGGGCTTATTGGGGTGTGTTGAGTTAAATTTTCATTTGGTGGTGACAAAGTCGGAGCTGGCGGTGATAGAAGCGGCGTTGACGGTGCACCCAGCACAAAGCCAACACTACATTATACATTAGCGCCCACACAACTCCTTAGAGCATCTACAACCGGACCCCCCCCCCCTCCCCCCCAATACCCGCCCCAAACGCCCAAATGTCCGGACTGACCGGCACTCTCCATATTCATCCCAAAACTGCGGCGGATATGGGGACGCCCGGGCACACCCGTCACGTCAGACAGACCAGGAGGTCCCGCACCAATTCGCCTGTATTTGTCCCCCAACTCTCCTTGCTGATGAAGGTCAGCGCCACTGGACGACGCCACCGCACTTAAGAAAGTTATGATCATTGATGTATCCTTTCAGATTCAGACGAACATGTAAAAATTGATTAAACTTTTTAAAAAGCTAGGCCATCAATGATCGCTTTGTAGGGGATATGGACGGTCACGATGAATCTTCCCAAAATCTTCCGAAAGGATACGTTGATGACCAAAGCTTACTGCTCTGGGAGGAGTCGGCTACTTAAACCGATCGTGTCGCTCCTCGCGCGTCGAGGTGGGAGTAAACCCCCAACTAGGCACGCCCTCCATGTAGGATCTGTCAAGTTGGATCCACCCAAATCGTCCGAAAATACTACTGGTTTAGTCCCACCTCGTCGGGTGAGGTGCACACAGACTGGCTTAAATAGCCACGTCGGCGGACGGCGGTAAGCTTTGTATGGTCGAATTTGTGTTGTATGATCGTTGTGCATGGATTAGCATGGATTTGGAATATCAAGATATGAGGATTGTGGTTGTGGAGAGGGTCGATTGGGGACCTGCCGTTGTTGTCCACAGGCATATTGGGTCTCGGATTAGGTATTCCTTGTTTGTAGATGCTCGTACGACCTACTTCAGCTAGAGCATTTGACCGACAACGTGACTGTTAGCTACCGAAGTATGGCAATGAGAGCCAACAATGTTTCAAATCTTTCCCCTTTGTAGCCCCAAATTTGTATCCCTTCCTTTTTCAGAACAAGGGCTCCCCCCTATTACCTCCATTCACAAATATAAGATGTTCTATTTGTTTTCATAGAAATCTATATAGACGCATTTCAATGTGTTTGTTCACCTATTTCAGTTTGTATGTAGTCCATATAGAAATATCCAAAACATCTTATATTTATTAACAGAGCAATATTCTAATAGTAATTTCTTTCTTTCGAATCCTAGAGCAATCCCGACTAGGTTTACTCCGGTAAAGGTGTGTTTGTTATTTATAATGGTTTGTATTACATCTACTACAAGTGGGTTTTCAAAAGAAAAGAAGATGTTTCTCTTAATGATGAGGCAAGACATAAAGGTTAGTTGCTAAACGTTATAGCCAGGGTCCATATATTGATTTTAATGAAGTCTATTCTTCTCTTGTGAAGCATTGCTCTATGCACACTCTACTTAGTATTGTTGCCATGCATGATTTTGAGCTGGAACAATAAGATGTTAAAACTGCATTCTTACATTGATAATTAAAAGAGAAGAGGGTATTTATATGAAACAACATGAAGGTTTTTTATTTCTAGAAAATAATTTCTTGTTTGTAAGTTTAAAGAAATATCTTTAAGGATTGAAGCAATCTGTTAGATAGTGGTACGAGAGATTTGACACATGTATGCTCTTTAAGTGTTTTAAAAAGTATGATTATGACAACTGTGTTTATTTGAAAATATTTAAGGGTTCAACAATTTATTTGCTCATTTTTGTTGATAATATGTTAATTATTGCAAGCTTGAATTCATAGGTTAATGAATTAAAGAAAGAATTGAGTAATGATTTTGAGATGAAGGATTTGGGTGCAGCAAACATAATACTTGGCATAGGAATATCCAAAGATAGATCATCTAGCAAATTATATCTAAGTCGGAAGGGATATATTGCTAAAGTTCTTCGCCGTTTTAATATGCATGATGGCAAGCCAGTTGGTACTCCGTTAGCTGCACACTTCAAGTTATCACCAACTTTTTGTCCTGAGTCAGATGTTGATATTGAGCACATGTCAACAGTTCCATATCCTGAAGAAGTTGGTTTAGTGATATAAGTCATGTTTTGTTCTCATCCAGATTTATGATACGCATTGAGTGTTGTTATTAGATACATGGCCAATCCTGAAAAGGAGCATTGAAAAGTAGTTAGTGTTTTTTCACATAACTGCAAGGATATTTCTAATGTTAATTTATATTTGTACAACATAAATTTATAGTGTGGGGTGTTGCGTTGGTGTCTGACATGTATCCCATGCAAACTAGTTTACTTGTACTCCATGGAGATTTATATATTTATGTATTTACCCTCTATACGCCATGTAGTCACAACTAAAAACAGTCTGTCGTCTCATTCTTGTAATACTCAATAATGATGCAATTGCGCCTTCCGCAAGGGTTTTCCATGTCATAGTCTCTGTCTCTCATGTCATGTTTATTCTAGTTTTATTTAACATACCCACATATATTAAATCTCACAAGCATGCTATCAGCCAAAACATAGCAAAGCTATATACACGAGTAATTTGTCAGTCGCTTAACCTATATACACGAGAGGAGAGGAAGCGGTTGCGGCACACGGGTTAAGTCACAGGGCCACTGGATTGTGTCCTCCCCCCTAACCAATAGGCGAGGCGAGCGTGGGAGAGCCCACTCATCCTCTTTTACGCTGACTATCGAGAACGAGACAAGCAACGAAGGAATCCGACCAAAATTAGAAGGCCAGGCCCATGTGTCATGTAGGTGGGGAAAATACTTGGATGTCAACGCTATAAAAAACTAGGAACGACCGAAAATGAGCCAGCGCACGAAGTGAAAACGGACGGGATGGTTGAAACATTAAAATCACGAGAGGAGGCATTAGCGTGCGGGTGTCCTGGGCTCCTTTATAAGTAGATCAGTTGAATGCACCCGTAGTAATAGAAATAATGAAACATGTAGGAATTCACACAAAGCACTCCACACTCCGGTAGTTGCAAATTTCATTGTTGATTCAAGTATATGCCAATACATATGCCATATCTTTCTATCCTTCCCTGCTATCCTCGAAACCTTTAGGGGGCACTGACTATGTTACACTTGCACAGCCGATCAGGCCAGTTTATGACAGAGATCAATGGAGTGTGACAAGTCGTTTGTAATATGGTAAGGATTGGGAGGTTATGACAATCCCATGTTCTGACACATCCAACATTCAAGCACGTGAACAGAGAGTTGGGCGAGATTCAAAAAAAGTCGTGCTGGCCTCGCTTGGCATGCATGAAGCCCACCAATGCCTTGGTTCATCTTGGCTCGGTTTGATGAACTGAATTAGCCTGAGGTGGAGATCAGCATGGATCTATCACAGAAGCAAGAAGGGTCGTTCAGCTAGTCTTGTGGAACACACGACCGACCTAGTAATTAGCTACCTCTAAATAATTTAAAAATGAAAATAATTTTCATGACAAATCTAATGATATGGTTAAGTATTAGAAAAATACATTATATTTTCCATTGTAAACTATGTCAAAAGTAGGAAACTTTGATTTTTTGGAAAATGAACACACCTCATAGTTTGGAGTGCACATGGTAATTAGCAACTGGTTGTTGCAGTTAGGATTTATCTCATACCTTAACAACTGCATGTTGCAGTTTAATCTATCTGAAAGAATGTAATTGCTCTTTGTATGAATACCATCGTATAATTGAGAATCATTGAGAGTTGATTCAAGTTGGTTAGCACTACAGTGTTGGGGTGAAGGAGCAGAAACGGAGTGACCTAGTTCAGTTTGGGATGCCAAAGGTCAGCCATGGACTCAGCTCGCCGTAGCACACCCAACTCAAGAACTAGCCAGCCTTGTTCGGGTCAATAAATCAGCAAAATTAAACAAAATATTCTTTTCCAGTGTAGAGATACTCTTCTGATTGGCAGATATAAAGAAACTAATGTCAAATAGACGTTCTGATGCGTGCATACATAGACTCACTGATAGACAAAATGTTAACTAATGCAGTTCATTAGGGGTTTCCTTAATTCGAGATCGATGTATAGTCATGGAAGAAAGGTAGGTGTTTAATCAGTGTGCCGTATATTGTCACAATTATTGAACACCACCAGCTACTATAAGTTTTCCATCCTCCTGCCACGATCTACCAACAATAAGTGAACATATCATGTCCCTCAAAAAAAAAAGGTGACCACATCATGTCACATGCCTTGAGATTACTTCGGAATGGTAGGTGCAGATGTGTCATACTTGTATCTGACTCCCTGAATATATATAACATTTTTTCTCAGAAGTGTCCTATTTGTCTCCTCGGAACCATATACCAATAGCTCACAATAAAGCCATGACGGGAGGTCGCTCATGCTGCCCCAACAAACCATTGTAGACTTACAGTTATAGTTCCATGCCTAGAGGAAAATGGAAGACATGGATCACACATTTGTCCCGTGTCAGCCGTCACATACCAACACTCCTGCAGTGTCTTATGTACCGGCTGGTGAGTGGGTCAGCGACATAGTTTGATTTAAAAAATAATAATACACCTTATAGTTTGGAGCGCACGCATGCAGTAATTAGCAACTGCTAAGTTGCAGTTAGGATTTATCTGATACCTTAAGAACTGCATGTTGCAGTTTAATCTATCTGAAAGAACGTAATTGCTCTTGGTATGAATACCCCGTATCACTGAGAATCGCTGAGAGTTGATTCGACTTGGTTACCACTACAGTGTTGGGGTGCAGGAGCAGAAACGGAGTGACCTAGTTCAGTTTGGCATGCCTGAAGAAATCAGCCATGAACTCGCTCGCCGTAGCACACCCAACTCAAGAACTAACCAGCCTTATCTAGGTCAACAAATCAGCAAAATTAAACAGAATATTTCTTTGCAGTTTAGGGGAACTCATATGATTGGCAGATATAAAGAAACTATTGTCAAATAGACGTTCTGATGCGTGCATACATACTGTAGGGTTTTGAATCATTGGTCGACAATGTTAACTAATCCAGTTCATTTGGGGTTTGCTTAATTCGAGATCGATGTATAGTCATGGAAGAAACGTAGGTGTTTAATCAGTGTGCCGTATATTATACAAGTATTCGACACCAGCAGCTACCATAAGTTTTCCATCCTTGTGCCAGGATCTACCAACAATAAGTGACCATATCATGTCACTCAAAAAAAAAGGTGACCACATCATGTCACATGCCTTGAGATTACTTCGGAATGGTAGGTGCAGATGTGTCATACTTGTATCTGACTCCCTGAATATATATAACATTTTTTCTCAGAAGTGTCCTATTTGTCTCCTCGGAACCATATACCAATAGCTCACAATAAAGCCATGACGGGAGGTCGCTCATGCTGCCCCAACAAACCATTGTAGACTTACAGTTATAGTTCCATGCCTAGAGGAAAATGGAAGACATGGATCACACATTTGTCCCGTGTCAGCCGTCACATACCAACACTCCTGCAGTGTCTTATGTACCGGCTGGTGAGTGGGTCAGCGACATAGTTTGATTTTAAAAATAATAATACACCTTATAGTTTGGAGCGCACGCATGCAGTAATTAGCAACTGCTAAGTTGCAGTTAGGATTTATCTGATACCTTAAGAACTGCATGTTGCAGTTTAATCTATCTGAAAGAACGTAATTGCTCTTGGTATGAATACCCCGTATCACTGAGAATCGCTGAGAGTTGATTCGACTTGGTTACCACTACAGTGTTGGGGTGCAGGAGCAGAAACGGAGTGACCTAGTTCAGTTTGGCATGCCTGAAGAAATCAGCCATGAACTCGCTCGCCGTAGCACACCCAACTCAAGAACTAACCAGCCTTATCTAGGTCAACAAATCAGCAAAATTAAACAGAATATTTCTTTGCAGTTTAGGGGAACTCATATGATTGGCAGATATAAAGAAACTATTGTCAAATAGACGTTCTGATGCGTGCATACATACTGTAGGGTTTTGAATCATTGGTCGACAATGTTAACTAATCCAGTTCATTTGGGGTTTGCTTAATTCGAGATCGATGTATAGTCATGGAAGAAACGTAGGTGTTTAATCAGTGTGCCGTATATTATACAAGTATTCGACACCAGCAGCTACCATAAGTTTTCCATCCTTGTGCCCGGATCTACCAACAATAAGTGACCATATCATGTCCCTCAAAAAAACAAAAAATGACCACCTCATGTCACATGCCCTAAGATTACCTCCAAATGGTAGGTGCATATGTGTCACACTTGTATCTGGCTCGCTCAATATATATAACATTTTTTCCTCAGAAGTGTCCTATTTGTTTCGTCGGAACCATACATCTAGCTCACAATAAAGCCATCAGGCAATTCTATGCGTAGAGGAAAATGCAAGACATGGATCACAAATTTGTGGCGAGTCAGCGGTGACATAGGCTTCAGAGGCATCAGGAATTCCACACTATGCGCTAATACCAACGTTCCTGCAGTGTCTTAAGTACGGGCTGGTGCGGGGGTCAGTGACATAGTGACCTGCGACCACCTTGCTAACTTTCGTCTTCACTCATCGTCAACCTGCACACATGCAACACTGGTTGGCACCGGTGGAAGCACAGAAATACTATTTTGAGCTGCATAATCTGTCCTATCACTCTCTGCTTTGTGTAGAAAAACCTGATCGGATGATGAATCTCGACTCGTCGGAGTTCGCAAAAGAGATAGAACGTTCCAGAAGATGGATGTATGATGGGGTCGACGCTTGACCCCAGTTCATCGTGGCTCTCTCTTTCTCTGTACACTCCTCTCTTTGGCACAAACCAAGGAAGAAAGGAAGAAGAAGAAGACACAAAACACGGTGGTGTTTTTTCGGTGCATCAATGCCCGCCGCGAGGACGGCGATTTTCCTCGAGCACGAACTCGATCACGGCAACAAACCGGCGCAACAACAAGCAGTACACAGGGGGCTTCTTTTATACCCGACTCGCTAAGCAACTAACTCTTTTTTTTAAGAACGAAGGCTCAAGAAGAGTCTATCTTTGAATTAACAAAGCCATCAACCGGCCAGGAGTACAAGTGTGAGACCACCACACAACATCGGCCAAACGATACAAGGGGGCTGCAAGAACAGCTTACAACGCTACACCTACAACCAGCAAACGAAAGATAACTAATGAAGAACTGCTAGTTGAGGAGAAGCCCACTACAGAAAGGCACCTAAAACGACTAAAAGTGAAGCCTCGAGGATCAGCAACCGGCAGAGGATGAGTCGAACTCAGGGGCTGAAAACCAGGGGCTGGAGATGACCCAACACCTGCCTCCTCTAACATCGAAGGGGATCCCTTCCCCTCGCCTAGGCTCGAAGGCGCCGCACCGTTGAATGCAGAGACGCTCACCCGAGAGCTAAAGCAATGGTTGGTCTCGAGTCTGGGGCAGCCACGGAGCATGACCACAAGTCAGAGCACACACACATCGGCAACACCGCAGACACCGAAGGAGACCGATAGTAGAGGGTAAACCGCCGGAAGAGTCGCCGAAATGAAGGAGCTACCGAGCCTCAGAGACTCGACAGTCACCAGCCTCCCACCTGCAAGCTTCTGCACACAACCCAAAGCACCAATCTTCCCCAGGCGGCGCCTCCAAGGAGGACACGACACACCTGGCGCCGCCGCCGCCCATCCAGCCGGGATCCGAGCTTTCGCCCGGGAAGTTTGGCCGGGGTGGGAAGGGGAGCCCACATCGGAGACTCTAGGGAGTAGTACGACGCAAGATGGCGCCGCCGCCGCCGCGCTGGAAAAACCAAACAGGGGTTTCCCCCGGGATCGTCCGCACCACCAGTTCGGGGAGCACCCCGCCGGCACCAGATTCGGCAGTCAGAGGCCCCAAATCGGGCGGACCAGCGGAGTGAGAGCAGAGAGGGGGAGCCTGACCTTCAGATCTGGAACGGAGGAAGGGAAACCATGATGCGCCGCGACCGCTACCCGCCTGCTCCTCGCCGCCCGCGCAGCCGAGGAAGCCGGCCCGCACCTCCCGCGCACACTGCCAGCCGAAGAGACGGCGCCGCCTCGCCGACCAGGGCCGCCGCCTTGGATCCGGAGTCCTTCGCGAGAACGAAGCGACGAAGACCTCTCCGCCACCGTCATCGGCACCTGCCCAGGCGCTGCCCGGCGACCGCCTCGGGTGGCGGCAAGGGAGGAAGGAAGGATCGAGAGGGGCGGCGCCGGGGAAACCCTAGGTGCCCTCGAGCCGCCCTGGGGAGGGCAGCGCGAGGGAGGGGAGGGATAGAGGTGAATTTCCTAAGCTCCTGATGGTTTGATAAGCAACTAACTCTAACGGGCCCTCAAGCACATGTACGCATGAGCTCCTCAAGACCCGGCCTCCTCTTGTCGTGAGCCATCTGCTCTTCCGTAAGAGCCGCACATCGTGCGAACTTGCCGCTGGATCACGCCCAACGCTCCTGCGATCAACGCATGTGACTAACCTGCACATGCACGTCCACTAATAAAGGGGGTGTTTGTTTCTAGGGACTTTTTTGTGTAGGGACCAGAAAAAGTCCCTCTTAAAGACTTTTTTACCAAATGGGAGGGACTTTTTAGGGACTAAATTAGGCATTTGGGACTAAATGAAGAAGACTCTCAAGCAGAGTCTTTTTGGGACTTTTTGAGACTTTTCCAATAATGCCCCTCCATGCATCCATTGGTTCGCCACCCCATGGTGTTGTTTAATTGTTATTTTTCTATATACTAGGAGCAACATGGTCATTTAATAATCTCTAGGAAGGGACTAGAGACTTTTTAGTCTCTAGAAACAAACATGGAGGGATTTTTTAGGGACTAGAGACTTTTTAGTTGAGACTAAAAAAAGTCCTAGGACTAAAGAACCAAACATCACCAAAGTCTGTGCATGCTAACTTCTAACTAGCACACAACGCATCGCACACTGCCCATGCATAGTTAGATGATGCCTGATACGTGTGCAACATATTTATAATTTTTAATTATTTCATGCTAATATTATCTGTTCTGGATGTTTTATATGCATTAATATGTAATTTTATATTATTTTTGGAACTAACCTATTAACCTAGAGCTCGGTGTCTGTTCCTATTTTTTCTTGTTTTTGAGTTTCGTAGAAAAGGAATATCAAACAGAGTCCAAACGGAATAAAACTTTCGCAATGATTTATCTTGGACCAGAAGACAACAAGGAGACTTGAAGATGAAGTCGGAGAAGCCACGAGATGGCCACAAGGACGGAGGGCACCCCCAGGGGGTAGGGCGTGCCCCCCAGCCTTGTGCCCCCCTCCCCCCGTGACCCTCCTGACCTAATTTTTTTGCCTATATATTGTCAAATATCCATAAACCATCAGAGACATCCACGAAAAGATTTTTTCACCGCCGCAACCTTCTGTACATGTAGGGATCTTTTTCGGCACCCTGCCGGAGGGGATTCGATCACGGGGGGCTTCTACATCAACTCTATTGCCTTTCCGATAAAGCGTGTGTAGTTTACCTCAGACATACGGGTTCATAGCTAGTAGGTAGATGTTTTTTTCTCTCTCTCTTTGATTCTCAATACCATGTTCTCCTCAATGTTCTTGGCGATCTATTCGATGTAATACTTTTTTGCGGTGTGTTTGCCGAGATCCGATGAATTGTGGATTTATAATCAACTTATATATGAATATTATTTGAATCTTCTCTGAATTCTTTTATGCATGATTGATATCTTAGTAATTTTCTTCGAACTATCGGTTTGGTTTGGCCAACTAGACTGGTTTTTCTTGCAATGGGAGAAATGCTTAGCTTTGGGTTCAATATCCCGTGTCCTTTCCCAGTAACAGTAGGGGCAGCAAGACACGTACTGTATTGTTGCCATCGAGGTTAAAAAATGGAGTTTTCATCATATTGCTTGAGTTAATTCCTCTACATCATGTCATCTTACTTAATGTGTTACTCTGTTCTTCATGAACTTAATACTCTAGATGCATGCAGGAGTCGGCCAATGTGTAAAGTAATAGTAATAGATGCAGAACCGCTTCGGTCTACTTGACACGGACGTGATGCCTATATTCATGATCATTGCCTTAGATATCGTCATACTTTGCGCTTTTTTATCAATTGCTCGGCAGTAATTTGTTCACCCACAGTATTATTTGCTATCTTGAGAGAAGCCTCTAGTGAATTCCAAGTAATACATGGTTTAAACATGTATAAGGGGTAGAGACTTGGAGTACAAGACAAGTAATACATGGTTTAAACATATTTGAGCTCTACTCTTTATCTCTATCTCTAAACCAAAACTATATTCTAACATTCCCCCTCAGTCGTAGCGGGAGTGAAGCGGACGATTATGACTAAATTTGAAGTCTTGTGCTTTTGTCGTCTTCTCCGCTGCACCATCATCAACTGCATCTCTGATGGGTCGGCACCTAGGGTGGTGACTGTGTCCCCTTTTGGTGTCTTCCTTGTCTCTCCTTTATTCCCTCCCGCAGTCATAAAGGGAGTGGCATGAACGCTGGTGATGACGCCGACGATGTTGACTGGAGTTGTTGTCGATGTGTTGTTGTAGACCAAGCCATTAATGTCGATGTCAATGTAGCCGATCATGGTGATGTAGCCGTGGTCGATATAGTCATGGTCAATGGTGTAGTCATCGTGGATGATGGAACCACATAAAGCCGGAGGCGCAAAAAATGCGCTATGACCACTACAAGAAATATGTCAACTTATGACCTTCTGTCAGTGACCCTCGAAGAATTGGTCATAAATTTATGACCATTTTAGACCAATTGGTCAAAAGCTGTTCAGGGGGCTTCAAAACCTAAACCATTGCGACCATTTTGGTCAAAAAGGTCGTAATTTCCTTACACGAAATGGTCACAAAGCAAACAGTGCTAGTCCGCTGCCTTATTTCTAGTTGTTAATGACCAATATAGATGGTCATAGCCTTGTTGATTATGGTGGGTTGTGATGACTAGGCGCCATCTCATCAGTTTTGCCTACGTGTCATGTCCATGTGGCAGTTTTTGCCCTAGGTTGTGAAGAAACCTATATTTCTATCATTCCCAAAATTCCCAAAAAAATCTCATAAATTCTTTGGGTCATATCTTCATCAAATATGTAAAAATCCTTCCTTGCCTAGTTCAAAACTAATTCAACAATATTCATTTTTTATTATGTTCACAACAACACTTTATGAAGGAAGTGCTATTTATATATTCTTGATTGCCCTGGGAATTTTTGGCACTCTTTCCTATCCAAATCATTACCGCATGACAAAATTCAGCTCCATTTGCCTAGCAAATCTTCCTCGGCAAATTTCCAAAGTTTTTGTCCACCTAGAAGCATTGTGAAGAAAGTACCTTTTTTATATCTCTAAATGACATGAAATTTATACAGTTTCTTCATATGCCCAAATTATCACCCTCCTCCAAATTGCAGCTCAGTCAAATCATCTATGTGAGCCCAGGTTCAATTTATATTTTATGGCCAAATTGGCACGTTGCAAAGCAAGTGTTATATAGACCCCTCCTATTACCCTCAAACTATTCGGGCACTCTTCCATACCGATGACAAAGGGAACAACGTATGTTGTTATGCGGTCTGACCGATAAAGATCTTCGTAGAATATGTAGGAGCCAATATGGGCATCCAGGTCCCGCTATTGGTTATTGACCGGAGACATGTCTCGGTCATGTCTACATTGTTCTCGAACCCGTAGGGTCTACACGCTTAAGGTTTCGGTGACAGTTATATTATGAGTTTATACGTTTTGATGTACCGAAGGTTGTTCGGAGTCCCGGATGTGATCACGGACATGACGAGGAGTCTCAAAATGGTCGAGACATAAAGATTGATATATTGCAAGCCTATGTTTGGATATCGGAAGTGTTCCGGGTGAAATCGGGATTTTACCGGAGTACCGGGAGGTTACCGGAACCCCCCGGGAGCTATATGGGCCTTAGTGGGCCTTAGTGGAAAAGAGAAGAGGCTGCCTGAGATGGGCCGCGCGCCCCTCCCCTCCCTTGGTCCGAATAGGACAAGGAGAGGGGGCCGGCCCCCTTTCTCTTTTCCCCCCTCCGCGAATCCTATTCCATATTCCAACTAGGATTGGGGGGGGGGAATCCTACTCCCGGAGGGAGTAGGACTCCTCCTGGCGTGCCTCTCCTAGGCCGGCCGCACCCCCCCCTTGAGCCTTTATATACGGAGGCAGGGGCACCCCACAGGAACACAAGTTGATCCACGTGATCATATTCTTAGCCGTGTGCGGCGCCCCCTACCACCATAGTCCACGATAATATTGTAGCGGTGCTTAGGTGAAGCCCTGCGACAGTAGTACATCAAGATCGTCACCATGCCGTCGTGCTGATGGAACTCTTCCCCGACACTTTGCTGGATCGGAATCCGGGGATCGTCATCGAGCTGAACGTGTGCTAAAACTCGGAGGTGCCGTAGTTTCGGTGCTTGATCGGTCGGGCCGTGGAGACGTACGACTACATCAACCAAACGCTTCCGTTGTCGATCTACAAGGGTACGTAGATCACACTCTCCCCTCTCGTTGCTATGCATCACCATGATCTTGCATGTGCGTAGGAAATTTTTTGAAATTACTACGTTCCCCAACACTCCTGCCCACGTCCCCCACTCGCGGCCAACCCGATAGTGTCGACCTGCCAACCGGGTGTGGAGTCAATCATGTCTGGGCTGCAGTCAACGTGTCGCTCGAGTGCCGTCGTCACCTCGCAGGCCAAACTCACCACCGGTGGCAACTCAAGTTCCGCCGGGGCGTCTGCCTCGACTCTGGTGCTCCATAACCGACTAGGAGCCGACCTCGGTCCAAACGAACCAAAATGAAGCGTGTTCATCGGAGTTGTGGACGGGGGCGCCTCTTTGGCAGAGCTGTCTGCCTTATCTGGTTGCGCAGTAGGCCCCTTGTCCAACTCCTGTGGTGAATCATCCGACCCCTTATCCTGATTCCTGGGCGCGCCACCCCCCTCAGTTGTGTCCATATCCTGAGTCTGTTCCCCATCTTGGGAAATTGGAGTATCCTCGATCTCAAGCTCTAAAACATAAGTGACTCCAGCATGTGTCCATCTAACCACATCTGGTATGAACTCAACACTCACAGCACTGACCAGCAACCTCGCAACCCCTTGTGCACGAGTGAAAGGCATGTCAACTTTTTTTGTCTTACCAATCATAGCGCCCAAGCTCCAAGCAATCAGAAAGTGCTTAATCAGTTTTGGTGGTGCAACAAAGAACCATACCCGCACCTTCTCCAAAGGTGTACCCTCTGGTTCCTCTTGCTTCCACTCATCAAAAGCAACAATAACGTTGGTGCTTGGGACTCTGCACAAACCCCACTTGAGAAAATGCATCTAATCTTCTTTAGTAGAAAAATCCACCTTATAAGCCTGTCCCTCTAACTTTTCCAAATGCCACTGATAATTACCTGGCACCAGGTCACGCAGTTGTCTCACGATCTGAGCCTCAGTTAACTGACCATTAGTAACCCGGACTACTGCTGGGAAGGAACTCTCAACCATCTGCGGTAGAGGGTCCACCTCCGGTGTCTCAAAGAACATCAACTCCTTGCAATAGACACCAAATATGTTAATGCCAGGTTTAGGACCCGATAGGAGTGGGCAATCACCGGTGACATGTTGAGATCGGAAGCAATAATCACAAAGCTAGCTCATTAGTACACTCTGCCATAAAAGTGACGGGGTTCACCACATCTATAGCAAGGCAACTTTTTCTTCTTAATTGCCCACTTCGAGAGTTTTTCTCCCTCCGCTTTCTCTGGCCCTTTGTCAGATGTGTCATCCCTAGGTTTAGCAGCTCCAGAAGCCGCCGGAACTGTCACTGCTGCCAGAGCCCTAACAACGTCAACCGCAGTCGCGGGCAACATGGATGAGTCTCCCACCACATCTGTTGAATGTTCGAGCTCCTCCCCCGAGGCTATGTCCGCAACAGGCGGTGGTGGCGGTGGAAGATGTCGAGGTGGAGGTGGGCGTCTGCCTCTCCCACCACGTCGATATCCACCCCGGAAGCGATCAATGGGTCTGGCGACGCCTTCAACAAAATTACTGGGCGGGCCTTGAAATCCTGGACCGTCACCGTTGTACCAGTTATATCCACGGCCGCCACCGGATGAAGATCCACGGTGCAGCCCCTCACAATAAGCATCATATCCATCGTCTCCCCACTGCCCGTAACGGTTGTAATACTGCCCATCTCTACTGTACCCACTGTATCTAACTTATCAATGAATTTCTTTGCGGTTGAATTTTAGGTTGATATTCCGTACAAACTCCAATTACCAACTACCATAAGTTCCCTGTCCTCCTACCAGGATCTACCATCATGAGGTGACCACTTCATGTGGTCCGTCCTAGTCACATGCCCTAAGATTACCTGCAAAGAGGGTAGGCGCACCGTCGCAAAAAAAAGAGCGTGTCATAAGTGTCACTCGTATCTGACTCAGGATATAAAACTTGTTTTTCACCATTTGTTTTGTGAGAGCCATAGACGCCCAATATATAATCATGAGGAGAGCTAGCTATACCATATATAGTTGAAGTTTCACGCGTAATGGACGACATGGATACCAAAATTGTGTAACGTAAGCTTGGGAAGCATCAGTAACTGCATGCTGTGCACTAATGCCAATGATCGAGCTGGCCCATGGTAACCTGCTAGAGCGGCGGCGCCGCTGGGCGCTTATCTAGGACAATAGGGCGCTGATGAACAGCCACTTCTTCTCGTGGATTGCTTGTCTAGTGCACCTCGTACCCTGTTGGACATAACCTGCCGGTGCATGTCCAGGTCCGTGTGCATGC
>NC_041384.1:34466858-34479956 GCF_002162155.2 Triticum dicoccoides | reverse complement strand
CCTGATAATGAATCAGATTTCCTAATTACCCAAGGGAATTGGCCTTGTACACACCAAGAAATGCCACCACATTGTCCAGCCGCCTCGTTAGGTTCTCCAAAACAAACAAATTCACTACCATCAAATTCAGTCTTCAGATCTGAAAGTTGTTCATATGCCAAAAGCAATTTTTTTTGATTTTTAGCCTTTTTGACGTCATGTTCTATATAATAAGAAATGTGTCATTTGCAGATTGCCATATGGAAAGGCCACCATACACAAGGTGTGGCACAAATCCTGTAATCTGACCTGAAACCTTCCTACACAATTATAACTGTCAACATGTCTGTCACAATATTCACAATGTTAAATAACATAAGGGGTAGTGAGCCACCCTAATAGTCTCATTTTCATTTTCTTTAGAAAAGGAGGATGACCTATGGCCTTTGCATCTGGGAGATACATGCAGCCATCTTATTAATTATCCACAAAGACCTTACAAAGTTTTGCATCAATATGTCTGAATCCGCCATCTTCGTAACATCTCTCGCTACTCCTCTCCATGAAGGGGTGTAGAAGTACTGAGCCGAATACCCAGACCTCTCACGTAAGCCTAACATCTAAATCCGGAGGCCCCAACCAAGCCATATACCGAGTCTAGGGCACAGACCGGTCCGACGCACTCTCATATATAGGTCTTCGCTGCAGTCTTTCACCAATCCATCTTATAAGAAGGTACTGATGCATCGAGTTTGCCAGGCCTGCCGTCGACGCCACCATGGCGCCAAACAGCGCCACCGCCCAGCGCTCGTCCATCCAGACACATCCGTTGTCGAGATCCAACCGCACCATGCCGCCAATACTCGTCGTCTTCGACGTGGTAGATACAACGCCACTCCTCCTGCCAAACTCCACATCGTCGCCGTTGCTGGAGCTACGCGGATCCCACCACCCACAACAACTCTTCCTCGAACACCTGAGCCTCCCAAGACGGCGCCTCCATGGACGGTACGATACGCAGGACGCTGCCGCCACCCAATACAGACAGAATTTTGGACTTTTGTGCGGGAGGGGTTCAGAGGTGGATAGGAGGGACCTCGACTTTGCCTCCAGGGACGGTAACGGCGTCGAGGGATGTCACCGATGTCGGGCCGAACCAGCCGACCAAAGTTTCCTCCAGTCCCGATCCTACATCACCAAACCTCCATTTGCTCCTAATCCAGCAGCGAGCCATGAACCGAAACCTGATGAGATGAAAGTGCCATGGTGCTCAACCGACCAGGAAGGAGGATCGAGAAGAACCACCATCGTAGATCATCCAGCCATCGAATCCAATGATCCGAAGTGGCCAGCGACGAACACCACCACCCCGCGCCGGACCCAGAGGGAACCGACATGAACCCAACGACGCCCACGACCACTCGGCCTGACCCACTCACCCCGCTTGTCCAGCGCCAGCCGATCCAGAGGGTGGCCGCCGCTCCGCTACTCCTTGCAGGGATCAAATCGGGACCTTGCCTCCCTAAGAAGGAGCCACACCTGGACGGAGCGACCATGACTTGAGTGCGCACCTCCACATCATGCATTAGGCCTCATAGCATGGCCAACACCAAGCCGCCACTCGCCGAAGGGTGCTGCAGCCCTGCTGTAGTCGCTACGCTGATCCGCCCGAGGCCTTCGTGAGCCGCCATCGACGGGATACAAGCCGGGAGAGAGAGAATTCCCCGCCGCCGCCATCCTTGAACCCGCATGCTTCACAATCTCATTTTCATTTGGAAGTAATGTACAATGTCATGATTCTGTTGCGAGGTGTATGGACATGTAAGCCAGAATATTATGCCATGGTTGGCGAGAAGGGTGTGAATGGTGACGTTACAGAACTCTTTCTCGTTGTTAGTTTGAAGGGCATTCATAGGCTTACCAAATTGTGTGGAGAAATAGGAGTAAAAGGAAGTGAGGGTGGCAGGAACGCCGGTTTTCATGCATAGCGAGAATGTTCACACAAAATGCGAGTAATCATCCAATATCAGAAGATAGTAAATAAACCCAGAGTTACTCGCAATATGTGAGGTCGATACATCACTGTGAACTAATTTAAACGGAAAGGATGTAATTGTGGAAAAAAGAACTAAACGTAATGCCAACATGCCTGCCAACACGACATGCGTCACAAGTATGAGCATCCGTTTTATTACAGGAAAAGGAAAATCCTTCATTATTTGATGAAAATAGGTAGAGCTTGGGTGGCCGAGGCGCGCATGCTAGAGGTCAATGTCGGTGGATAGAGCCAAAGGTTCAGCGGAAGATCATGATGATGATGGCCGTACAGGGTACAGATCTCTGGTGCTGTCACATCGGTGGGGGACCATCCAGGTACGGGCATCCTTAACAGAGCAACTGAATTTGTCAAATTCCACAATTACAGGATTATACAGAGAAATAGAAAGAACTAACAATAAATTCTGAATTAAGTATGGAGAAACAACGACATTATTAAGAAAGAATGACGCGAAGTTAGACGGAAAATTAGTGGAGGCGGTATGAGTAATGGGAAGGGCAGACCGCTACCAACATTGATGTGAGAGGTAGTAGCGGTAGGAAAGGAAATAGGGAGATTACCGGGTTTGGAGGCCATATGAGTGGATGCACCAGTATCCATGTACCAGTCGCCACCGCCACCAAACGAGGCAGGTGTGGGGGCGGACTGTAGGGGGTTAGGAGCATGGGGTCCCATGGTGGAGGCACGTCATAGAAAGGCACAACGACGGGGTTGGCAGGTGGCAAACCGGACCAGAGTGTCGCGATGAATGCCTAGTACGTGGCCAGACTGAGCCCGCGGACACCCAAGGGAGGGGCCACGCGGCACTGGCATGGTGTAGGCATGCACCACCCCCATCCATGTAGGAGTCGGCTGGGACTGCTGGGCGGCGCACGACTGGCCAATGTTGATGTTGTTCCCACCGGTGCTGCCACAACCGCGTCGACGCTAGCGGTTGTGGCCACGCGGCTAGTGTGTAGGGCATCTGGGGCTTCGGAGGCCACGGTTGTGGCACTGCGGGTGAACGAGAAGGGGCGTCGTGGGATAGGCCGGCCGCGAAGGCGATGTGGACCGTGTGAGAGCACAACTTATTTAGTCGTCCCGCCTCGAGGCGAAGGTAGGCACAACATGGTCAGTAGAATGAGGTTGGAGCCGGCGTTGCTGAGGTCCTCATCAAGACCGACCGTCAGCATGGAGAGGAGGAGCTCGTAGGAGACCTTAAAATCCAAGTCTCCCAACTCATCAGATGGAGTTTTGAGACGCATGCAGAACTCCTCGATGGAGTACTCGTTCTGGTGTAAAGCAAAAAACTGCTGCTGAACAAAAACGAAATGCTGCAGCCTGTTGTCGGTGAAGAGGCATGTGATTTTGGTCCAAACAGTAGACTTAGTGTCGCCGTCATGAACGATGGTGTGAAAAATCTCCTTGGAGACAGTGAGGAAGAACCACCGGATAATGGTGGCGTTGATGGCCATCCACTCGGAATCATGAGGCATGGCCAAGGGATCGACTATCTCGTCGACGAGGTCATGGAGATCATAAATGCGGAAGAGAAGACCGAAATACGTCTTACACATGTAGAAATTAGCCTCGGAGTGGGAGACCTTCATTGGGATGCGGTCGAAGATCAGAACGCCATGGGTGTTCACAGCCAAGGGACCGACAAAGGGGTTACTACTCCTGGACCTGGAGGAGGCAAATGGGTTCCTAGGGACCAAAAGAGAGAGAGAGAGAGAGAGAGAGAGAGAGAGAGAGATAGAGAGAGAGAGAGGAGTGTAGAGAGAATACCATGGAAGCAGAAGCGGAGTAGAGAAGCCGGCTAGGGTTCGACTTATGGTTTTGGGGAGGGTGGCAAAAGATCCACGGTGGTGTTGGAGTGGAGGTCGCGGCTGTATCGTGAGGGGGTAGAGACGAGTGACAGTGGTGGACAGAGGAGAGGGTTGGCGTGGCGGGAGAGGAGACGACGTGACCAGGGGGTGGAGGAGGGTTGGCGGCGCGGCTCGGGTGGGTGGGGGTGAGCAGCACTGGTGCGGTTAGGAGAGGGAGGACCTGGTTAATTAGGTTGATATCATATAAAGAGACAATATCATGCAACACACGTGGGTGTGGTCATATCATTCACGGGCATCACTGCCAATATATAGTTATACAAGGACTTCATCACGTCCAAGACAAAACCCTAACGAGATGGACCGAGATTAGAGTACATGTCTATGTACATGTACATTGGGTACTTAACACGAGGGGGGACGAGGGGGCCATGACCCAAGGTTAAAATGTTTGCAAAGATATCCTTCAAATTTTCTGAAAAAATTGCATAGTCACTCTTAAATTTGTATATCCCGCCTCCTAAAGTTTGGTAATTTGTGTTGCTGCCCTTTCATAGATCCTGGGTCCGTCCTTGATGACGATGGACCTGGAAGAGCCCTACTGCCCACCCGTCATGGACCTCCTGGTCGGGTCGCCTGGGTCCTGGGCAGATCGGATAGCTCGGAGATACGCCAAGAAGCCCCCATGGCACGCCAGCTGGCAACGGACCTCGGAGGACCTTTTCACCCGCGAGGTGTCCAGGGAGGTGGGTACTCCAACATTTTTTATAGGAGTAATAAATAGAAAGCACCTATAGCAATAGAAAGAGCGAAATATGTAGGAATTCACAAAGCACTCCACACTCCGGTAGTTGCTAATTTCTTTGTTGATTCAGCTACGCCAATACATATGCCATATCTTTCTATGCTTCCCTGCAATCCACGGAACCTTTAGGGAGCACGGACGCTTGGCATAGCTCATGGAGCAATGATTATGTTACGGACGCTTGGCATAGCTCATGGAGCATTGATTATGTTACGCTTGCACATCAGATGATGATAGTTTATGATAGAGATCAATGGAGTGCGACATGACATTCGTCATATGGTAGGGCTTGAGGGGTAATGGCAGTCCCATGTTTTGTCACTTCCAACATTCAAGCCCGTGAGGAGATAGTTGGGCAATACTTAAAATAAGTTGAGCTAGCCTTTCTTTGCATGCATGTGGTCATGCCTTGGTTCGCTAAGAATACCATTCATCTAATTCAGTTTTGAATCTTATGGATCAGAATATTCATGCCACAATAAAGAAGATTACATGGATAAATACGTTAGGTAGCATTCCACATCAAAAATTCTATTTTTATCATTTACCTTCTCTAGGGCATGTAGGAATTAAGCTTGGGAATGCTTGA
Organism: Triticum dicoccoides; assembly: GCF_002162155.2. NCBI lineage: Eukaryota > Viridiplantae > Streptophyta > Magnoliopsida > Poales > Poaceae > Triticum > Triticum dicoccoides. The sequence goes on along the minus strand of NC_041384.1, from coordinate 34,474,716 downwards.
TGCGTCTCCAACGTATCTATAATTTTTTATTGCTCCATGCTATTATATTATCTGTTTTAGATGTTTTATATGCATTAATATGCTATTTTATATTATTTTTGGGACTAACCTATTAACCCAGAGTCCAGTGCCAGTTTTTATTTTTCCTTGTTTTTTAGTTTTACAGAAAATGAATACCAAACGGAGTCCAAACAAAATAAAACTTTACGATGATTTTTCTTGGAACAGAAGACATCCACGGAACTTGGAGAGGGGGTTAGAAGATGGCCGAGGAGGCCATAAGACTCCCAGGCGCACCCTAGGGGGCGCCCTAAGGGCTTGTGGGCCCCTCAGGACTCCTCCAACCCTTATTCTTGCACTATAAATTCCAAAATATTCCCAAACCAACAGAAGCGTCCACCTAAATACTTTTCCACCACCGCAAGCCTCTATTCCTGTGAGATCCCATCTTGGGATCTTTTTCGGCACCCTGCTGGAGGGGGATTCGATCACGGAGGGCAACTGCATCAACCTTATTGCTTCCGATGAATTGTGAGTAGTTTACCACAGACCTATGGGCCCATAGCTAGTAGCTCGATGGCTTCTTCTCTCTCTTTGATATTCAATACAATGTTCTCCTCGATGTTCTTGGAGTTCTATCCGATGTAATATTCTTTTGCGGTCTATTTGTCGAGATCCGATGAATTGTGGATTTATTACCAGATTATCTATGAATATTATTTGAGTATTTTCTGAATTCTTTTATGCATAATTAAATATCTTTGTATTTCTATTTGAATTATCGGTTTGGTTTGCAATGGGAGAGGTGCTTAGTTTTGGGTTCAATCTTGCAGTGTTCTCACCCAGTGACAAAGTAGGGGTAGCGAGGCATGTATTGTATTGTTGCCATCAAGGGTAAAAAGATTGGGTTTTCATCATATTGCTTGAGTGTATCCCTCTTCATCATGTCATCTTACTTAAGGCGTTACTCCGTTCTTATGAACTTAATACTCTAGATGCATGCTGGATAGCGGTCGATGTGTGAAGTAATACTAGTAGATGCAGGCAGGGGTCGGTCTACTTGACACAAACATGATGCCCATATTTATAATCATTGCCTTGGATATCGTCATAATTTTGTGATTTTCTATCAATTGCTCGACACTAATTTGTTTATCCACAGTATGTTTTCTTTCAAGAGAGAAGCCTCTAGTGAAACTTATAGCCCCCGGGTCTATTTTCCATCATAAATTTTCATATCTATAAACCCAAAAACCAAAAAAAACTTGCTGCAATTTATTTATATTTACTTTAGTTTGCTCTTTTATGTATCTTTTATACCTATCTCCACTTTGCTGCATCATCCTTTCCTCTTCCAGGGAAAAATCAACGCAAACTCAAGAAGTAGCACCGGCTCTTCCCATATCAAATGCCAAAGCCCTTCTCCCATGAGTACAAATTGTAGATGTCGTACGCCTCACCCAGGAGTCGAACATAGTACCAATAACTGGTATAATCCGGCTCTTCCCATTTTCAGCTAGGTTCTCAGCAAAATTCCTAACAGCCTTCTCAAATCCACTTACACAGTTTTGGCAAGGTGGCCTGCTAGGTGCAGCAGCTCGAATCCTCAGCCTGCCAAAGCAGCCAACTCTCAAATTTCAAGGTTTAGCAAGCATCATATTATAGTAACTGACAGCTCGAATCCTCAGCCTGCCAAAGCAGCCAACTCTCAAATTTCAAGGTTTAGCAAGCATCATATTATAGTAACTGACTGCATGTAATTCCCTAGTTATTTGAATCCAGTCATCAATTTTTTTCCACATTCCATGCATTACTGATGCTGACCATAAATCCTACAATAACTAAGCATCAATTTTTGTTATGGCAGAATCCATACACTAACTCAGCAAAACTATGACATATTTATCGTACCATTATTAACTGCACGAACAAATCCAGCACTAACCTTGTGTTCCATCCAGGAGCCCGGGGGTTCCTCTTCCCAGTTGACAGCTCCGAAGGCGGGGAGAGCTCTCTCTCTCCTTTCCGCCGGCGCTTCCCTGGCTGCCAAGATCTAAGCGTCTTCGCTGCCCATCGTCAGTGCCTGCTACACCACACCCTGATCCACCACCATGTCAACCCCCCATCGCCGTTGACGGCATAGCAGGCAGCACCATGCTCTCTCCTACATCCTCCAGGAAAGTGGATCTGATCTAGAGCAAACCAAATCCCTTTCAATCAATTAATCCAAGTCACTAACCCAGGAACTCGACCGTGAGAAATGGAAGGATGTATGTACCCGTGTATCGGCTGCACCAGGAAGTCCATGGTGCCTCGCCACCGACGCACCTTCTTTCCACGACTCAATCTCCAACTCCCATATTGAACTACACACTAGGCATAGAAGACACTACACGATACATTCAATTTCCACCTGAAGCCACCGAACAGAAAAGCGAACTTCCTGGTCCATGAATCAGACGGGTACGCAAATTTTGGTCCATGGCTCGCCTTGTCACAGGCGAACGGCCGTCAGCCTGCCTGTTAAATTAAGGCTCACCACCCACCTCAGCCGGATACGTACATCTGAATAGTCAACACTTTCTATCAGTCCACCAACACCTCTATAATGAAATGGCCCAGATCAAAATGCACTATTCAACGTCGAGGATTTTGAGCTCATTTGAGCTTAAGCCCAATAACTCCACGTCAAAAGACAACGCGTAACCTGAGTCTTCTTCTACCTCTTCCAGCCGTTGCATGGAGGTGGATGACCGCGTGAGCACGATGTGTGGGTGATGCCTTGTCCGCCTGGGCTTCTTCTTTGGTCTGGCCGAGCAGACCGGGCTTTAACCGGATTGGACCGAAGATTTTTTGTTTCATATTTCACAGATTGGACCGCCTATTATGTCGAGTGTGCCAGGACCGAGCTGGGCGGGACTAAGCGGGCCAAAAAGCCCACTCGTGTCGTCCACCCTGATGTACAAATATGGCGGGAAGTATGGGGCCAAGCCAGCACACCATGATTGAGCTCCCGGCACTTCTCGACGCAGCAGGCCGTCTTGCCAGTTGCCATCACACGGGTAGCAAGGGAAGCCGGCTGCCTGGTGGAGTCGGATATGCGGCGAGGGTTCTGTAGAAATTGTGCCGGTGCGCGTCGTCGTCATGGTGAAGGACAAGGGAGGCTGCACATCGTCATCAATGACAAATGACTAGGGAGGCATGCGACGCAGACGATAGATGTACTGATATGCGACTGCGTTAATTAGAATATTTAGAACCAATAAAACGTGAAATGACTACTTAAAATTACCCAGATGTCCTTGGGCTAAAATGAAAACTAACTCGTATTAACCATTTGATCAGTTCAATACGACATATCAATTTCGGTAGCACGATTTACTGTGAAAAATCACTTTTTAATTGCTCTTTATGTGCCATACCCAAGAAATACTACTCACTAAGTTAAGAATGGAAGAGTTTTCTCAAATCAGAAATTAATCGGGGTTTTTTTAAGGCAGAGAACTTAATCTGTTTACCGAGGAAGAAATTACACTTACATTGTTGCTTCCATGCAAAAAGCTAAGACGACAGATTATGTCTTTCTTCTTCTCCTTTTCGTCTCCTCTTGGACTCAACATCATTCAAACATACTCATCAACATGAAGGGCTGAAGGGCTGACCACACCTAACGCATGTTGGTGTGATATGTAAAACTAAGTGAGACAAGGTCATCACCATCGCAATAAAAAGCAGCCCAAAAATGTCAAGAAATGGTAACAGAAAAAGTATATCATGTCCTTGGTAAGTCCAAGCAGGCTCTAAAAATGAGCCCTGATCAAACGTCGTGGAACAACTATTCTCTTTTCACACCAAGTACCAACTTTCGATATATGAAAATCAATGCATATCCTGCCAGTAAATACATTAATTATTGGCGATAGATCTCCAACACCGTAGTCCCCCAAATATGTGGCTATATATATGCTTTCCACACACACACACACACACACACACACACACACACACACACACACACATCTGGCAAGCAAGCTATGCGGACAACAACAGAAACGAAATAGAAGAGGAACATGCTAAGTAGCATACAACTGTTCATACCGGACGTAGCAACCAGCCACCACAATGCAACATATCAACTGTATCTAGGAAAAGGAGGGGCCGGGAAACTTGGAGAAACTGAATGGTTGAACTTCGGATCTACGAAGCCTGTTAGGACCTATGTGGAACGGCATAGAGCCAAGGGCGCATGTGACACGGGACAATCCGCTAAGCAGCAGTGATGCCCCGCATGCTCGGCCCACTTAAAGTTGCTGGACCGATCTCATTACTTGAAGTGGGTTCGAGCGACCATTCTGCCTCACGCGGGCGTCCCGCATCACCACATGTCCCACGTTTCTCCATTTGCCAAGCGTTGACGGTGCTCTTCTCTGTAGAACCCTCGACCATGGTGTCCCTCTCTGTAGTATCCCCAATGACGGCGCCGTTCACTATGGGTACCAGTTCCAGTTCACAATTATAGTTTGTGGGTTTTTAGTCATGATTGATAACAATTAGCTAGTGGTTAATGTACACTATGTATCATATTTTCTTATTACAATCAATGTAATGTGCAGTGTATTGGATCTTTTGATATGGCTATTATGCAAAACACAGTCATAGCAACAAGAATGTCGTGGTGGCTGTGAAAATTTTAATTTGCATGCCTAAGGTTTCAGTGGCGGGCGCTATAATTTGCTCGCCACTGGTAAAATAGTCACCAGTGGCAGGCGCCCGCCCGCCACTGATGGCATATTACCAGTGGCGGGCGGCCATGAGAGCTTCACCTGGAAATGATGGCCTTTTTCCGCTGCCACTGCTAGACATTCCTGCAGTAGTGATGAGGGCGATGTAGCAAGGTGGTGGCGTTCTGGTTTGATTTTCCTGATTCCAATGGCACCATTACACATCTTTGCCCTTGGATGAGTGTCTTCATCTTTCAAGGGATCGACAGCCTTCGTGCCATGGCGAGGGAGCAGGGATCCCCCTTTGTACATGGAGGTGGTTGTCCCCGCGTAGGGCTTCATACGTGTGTCTCTCGACAAAATGCATTGGCGGAAGATTCGTGGCATACACATATGGCGGGAAGTACGGGCCAAGTGAGCAAGGTATGATAGAGCTCGCGCCTCTCGTCGACATGACAGGCCGTCTTGCCAGTTGCCATCATACGGGTAGCAAGGGGTGTTGGCGGCCGGCTGCCTGGTGGAATAAGATATGCGGCATGGAATTATGAAGAAACTTGCATAATGCCCGTGTGTTGCCACGGAGCCACTGGCTTAGCAAGTGATCAAATAATGTTAGTGTTCTTTGTGGCCCTTGCGTGATTTACGATTAGAAAATATATAAAAAATAACGGTGAGAGGCATGCAGAGTCAGAGAATTATAGATGACCATAGTACGTTGGAAAGAGAAACTAAAACCAAGATCAGTTTTGATTTTTTATGTTTAAATCACACTTTTGTGTTTGTTATTTGTTCCTTTTACGAAAATGTTGGTCTCACATGAGAGTAGACTATTTTCTTATATGTGATAGATCCCGGACGTGAGTAAAGCATACTTGTTTATGTGCCTCTTGTAAGGTTGTTAGTTCCACACATGTGGGGATGCGTGCATTTGTTTATTTGAAAAGAATGTTGGACCAACATGTGAACTCACCAGCAACTCCAATCTTTATAAGTAGGAAAGATTGCTCCAATGGGCGCTTGTTGTCATGGCGAAGGACTAGGGAGGGTGCGCGGTGTCATCACAATGAAGGACTAGGGAGGGTGCTATGAGACATGAGACACGGACGATAGACACTCATACACGACGACATTAATTAGAAGGGTGCGGCTAGATCTTAGTCTACTAAGACTTAACCAAGTCTCTCAGTCAAGTGATATTAACATACAAAGATGAAGAAAGAAGAAATTAACAGAAAATTTTACACGGTTCTCTACATAAGATCTGACGAATATAGCATCGACTGAGACTTCGTTAAGACTCGGTCGACTGAGATTTAGCAATCCCGTAATTAGAACATTTAGAACCAATAACACGTGAAAGGACTACCTAAAATTACCTGCATGTCATTGGGCTAAAATTAAAACTGACTCATATTAACCATTGGATCAGCTAAATACTACACATTAAATTCTTTTTTTCCAAGATACTACACATTAAATTCGGTGGTATGATATACTGTGAAAAATCTATTTTTTATTTGCTCTTTATGTGCCATACCCAAGAAATACTTCTAATTAAGAATGCAAAAGTGTTTTCAATGAGAAATTAATTGGTTTTTTTTGCGGGTGAGAACTTAATCAGTTTACTGAGGAAGTTACATTGACATTATTGCCTCCATGCAAAAAGCTAAAAAGACAGATTATGCCGGCGTGAATAAGAGCAACAAAAAGAACAGAACAGACAAGGTCATCACCATCGCAATAAAAAGCAGCCCAAAAATGTCGAGAAATGGTAATAGAAAAAAGTATATTATGTTATATCATCGGTAAGTCCAACAAGGCTCTAAAAATGAGCCCTGCTCAAGCTGATCATTACACGCTAGCTATTTTGGTAGAGGAGTTTGCAAATGATGTGCATTGTCGTCTAAATTTCAAACGTCTGGGAACAAATATTCTCTTTTCTACACCTAGGACCAACTTTTGATATATGAAGTGAATAACAGGATTTATGAAAATCAATCATATCCCGACAGTAAATACATTAATTATTGGGCGTAGATCTCCAACACCGTACTCATGAAAATATGTGGATATATATATGCTGCCCACAGACACACACACACACACACATATAAATCTGGCAAGCAAGCTATGCGGACAACAGTAGACGAAACAGAAGAGGAACATTTTGGTATACAACTGTTCATACTCGATGTAACAACCAGCCACCACAATGTGACGTATCAACCGTATCTAGGAAAAGGAGGCACCGGGAAATTGGGATAAACTACATCGTTGAAATTGGGATCAACGCAGCACGTTGGGACATCTGTGGAACGGCATGAAGCCAAGGGCGCAAGTGACACGGGACAATCCTCTAAGCAGCAATCCTGCCGTGCATGATCGGCCCACTTAAAGCTGCTAGCTGGATCGATCTCATTATTTGAAGCGGGTTCAAGCAATCAGTCTGCCTCACGCGGGCGTCCCGCATCACCACATGTCCCGTGTTTCTCCCTTTCCCAGCAGTTGATGGCGCCCCTCTCCGTAGAACCCTCGACCATGGTGTCCCTCTGTAGGATCCTCGACGACGGCGTCGTCTACTCCGGGTAGGAGTTCAATCTCGTACCAGGATCTGGGTATCTTGTCTCCCGATGTGAAGGAGACCCTCTAAGCAAACAACAAATGTAACACATCGACTTGCTGCACACTGCGGTAGATGTTCCTCTTCCTTGCCACCTTTTCCCCTTGTCTGGCTGAATTCTTGGCTGATTTAGTTGCACGTCATACATGGAATGTCCTCACGAGCTTGCAGGTGTGTGAGGCATACGTTATGCCGACTACTTGGTGGATGTGATAGGGGTCCGGTTGGTATAGCTTCTCTTGGCCATGCTTGACATTTGACCTGCTACACAATAGACTGGCAGAAACATGAAGAATCGCCAGTTTGAAAAGCCTTAAGATTCCAACCGATCTATACCTCTGACTATTTTGTAAAGGATTGGGCATATTGGGGTGTGTTGAGTTAAATTTCATTTGGTGGTGACAAAGTCGGAGCTGGCGGTGATAGAAGCGGCGTTGACGGTGCACCCAACACAAAGCCAACACTACATTATACATTAGCGCCCACACAACTCCTTAGAGCATCTACAACCGGACCC
>NC_041384.1:34452849-34466624 GCF_002162155.2 Triticum dicoccoides | reverse complement strand
ATACCCGTCCCAAACGCCCAAATGTCCGGACTGACCGGCACTCTCCATATTCATCCCAAATCTGCGGCGGATATGGGGACGCCCGGGCACACCCGTCACGTCAGACAGACCAGGAGGTCCCGCACCAATTCGCCTGTATTTGTCCCCCAACTCTCCTTGCTGATGAAGGTCAGCGCCACTGGACGACGCCACCGCACTTAAGAAAGTTATGATCATCGATGTATCCTTTCAGATTCAGACGAACATGTAAAAATTGATTAAACTTTTTAAAAAGCTAGGCCATCAATGATCGCTTTGTAGGGGATATGGACGGTCACGATGAATCTTCCCAAAATCTTCAGAAAGGATACGTTCATGACCAAAGCTTACTGCTCTGGGAGGAGTCGGCTACTTAAACCGATCGTGTCGCTCCTCGCGCGTCGAGGTGGGAGTAAACCCCCCAACTAGGCACGCCCTCCATGTAGGATCTGTCAAGTTGGATCCACCCAAATCGTCCGAAAATACTACTGGTTTAGTCCCACCTTGTCGGGTGAGGTGCACACAGACTGGCTTAAATAGCCACGTCGGCGGACGGTGGTAAGCTTTGTATGGTCGAATTTGTGTTGTATGATCGTTGTGCATGGATTAGCATGGATTTGGGATATCAAGATATGAGGATTGTGGTTGTGGAGAGGGTCGATTGGGGACCTGCCGTTGTTGTCCACAGGCATATTGGGTCTCGGATTAGGTATTCCTTGTTTGTAGATGCTCGTACGACCTACTTCAGCTAGAGCATTTGACCGACAACGTGACTGTTAGCTACCGAAGTATGGCAATGAGAGCCAACAATGTTTCAAATCTTTCCCCTTTGTAGCCCCAAATTTGTATCCCTTCCTTTTTCAGAACAAGGGCTCCCCCCTATTACCTCCATTCACAAATATAAGTTGTTCTATTTGTTTTCATAGAAATCTATATAGACGCATTTCAATGTGTTTGTTCACCTATTTCAGTTTGTATGTAGTCCATATAGAAATATCTAAAACATCTTATATTTATTAACAGAGGAATATTCTAATAGTAATTTCTTTCTTTCGAATCCTAGAGCAATCCCGACTAGGTTTACTCTGGTAAAGGTGTGTTTGTTATTTATAATGGTTTGTATTACATCTACTACAAGTGGGTTTTCAAAAGAAAAGAAGATATTTCTCTTAATGATGAGGCAAGACATAAAGGTTAGTTGCTAAACGTTATAGCCAGGGTCCATATATTGATTTTAATGAAGTCTATTCTTCTCTTGTGAAGCATTGCTCTATGCACACTCTACTTAGTATTGTTGCCATGCATGATTTTGAGCTGGAACAATAAGATGTTAAAACTGCATTCTTACATTGATAATTAAAAGAGAAGAGGGTATTTATATGAAACAACATGAAGGTTTTTTATTTCTAGAAAATAATTTCTTGTTTGTAAGTTTAAAGAAATATCTTTAAGGATTGAAGCAATCTGTTAGATAGTGGTACGAGAGATTTGACACATGTATGCTCTCTAAGTGTTTTAAAAAGTATGATTATGATAACTGTGTTTATTTGAAAATATTTAAGGGTTCAACAATTTATTTGCTCATTTTTGTTGATAATATGTTAATTATTGCTAGCTTGAATTCATAGGTTAATGAATTAAAGAAAGAATTGAGTAATGATTTTGAGACGAAGGATTTGGGTGCAGCAAACATAATACTTGGCATAGGAATATCCAAAGATAGATCATCTAGCAAATTATATCTAAGTCAGAAGGGACATATTGCTAAAGTTCTTCGCCGTTTTAATATGCATGATGGCAAGCCAGTTGGTACTCCGTTAGCTGCACACTTCAAGTTATCACCAACTTTTTGTCCTGAGTCAGATGTTGATATTGAGCACATGTCAACAGTTCCATATCCTGAAGAAGTTGGTTTAGTGATATAAGTCATGATTTGTTCTCATCCAGATTTATGATACGCATTGAGTGTTGTTATTAGATACATGGCCAATCCTGAAAAGGAGCATTGAAAAGTAGTTAGTGTTTTTTCACATAACTGCAAGGATATTTCTAATGTTAATTTATATTTGTACAACATAAATTTATAGTGTGGGGTGTTGCGTCAGTGTCTGACATGTATCCCATGCAAACTAGTTTACTTGTACTCCATGGAGATTTATATATTTATGTATTTACCCTCTATACGCCATGTAGTCACAACTAAAAACAGTCTGTCGTCTCATTCTTGTAATACTCAATAATGATGCAATTGCGCCTTCCGCAAGGGTTTTCCATGTCATAGTCTCTGTCTCTCATGTCATGTTTATTCTAGTTTTATTTAACATACCCACATATATTAAATCTCACAAGCATGCTATCAGCCAAAACATAGCAAAGCTATATACACGAGTAATTTGTCAGTCGCTTAACCTATATACACGAGAGGAGAGGAAGCGGTTGCGGCACACGGGTTAAGTCACATGGCCACTGGATTGTGTCCTCCCCCTAACCAATAGGCGAGGCGAGCGTGGGAGAGCCCACTCATCCTCTTTTACGCTGACTATCGAGAACGAGACAAGCAACGAAGGAATCCGACCAAAATTAGAAGGCCAGGCCCATGTGTCATGTAGGTGGGGAAAATACTTGGATGTCAACGCTATAAAAAACTAGGAACGACCGAAAATGAGCCAGCGCATGAAGTGAAAACGGACGGGATGGTTGAAACGTTAAAATCACGAGAGGAGGCCTTAGCGTGCGGGTGTCCTGGGCTCCTTTATAAGTAGATCAGCTGAATGCACCCGTAGTAATAGAAATAATGGAACATGTAGGAATTCACACAAAGCACTCCACACTCCGGTAGTTGCAAATTTCATTGTTGATTCAAGTATACGCCAATACATATGCCATATCTTTCTATCCTTCCCTGCTATCCTCGAAACCTTTAGGGGGCACTGACTATGTTACACTTGCACAGCTGATCAGGCCAGTTTATGACAAAGATCAATGGAGTGTAACAAGTCGTTTGTAATATGGTAAGGCTTGGGAGGTTATGACAATCCCATGTTCTGACACATCCAACATTCAAGCACGTGAACAGAGAGTTGGGCGAGATTCAAAAAAAGTCGTGCTGGCCTTGCTTGGCATGCATGAAGCCCACCAATGCCTTGGTTCATCTTGGCTCGGTTTGATGAACTGAATTAGCCTGAGGTGGAGATCAGCATGGATCTATCACAGAAGCAAGAAGGGTCGTTCAGCTAGTCTTGTGGAACACACGACCGACCTAGTAATTAGCTACCTCTAAATAATTTAAGAATGAAAATAATTTTCATGACAAATCTAATGATATGGTTAAGTATTAGAAAAATACATTATATTTTCCATTGTAAACTATGTCAAAAGTAGGAAACTTTGATTTTTTGGAAAATGAACACACCTCATAGTTTGGAGTGCACATGGTAATTAGCAACTGGTTGTTGCAGTTAGGATTTATCTCATACCTTAACAACTGCATGTTGCAGTTTAATCTATCTGAAAGAATGTAATTGCTCTTTGTATGAATACCATCGTATAATTGAGAATCATTGAGAGTTGATTCAAGTTGGTTAGCACTACAGTGTTGGGGTGAAGGAGCAGAAACGGAGTGACCTAGTTCAGTTTGGGATGCCAAAGGTCAGCCATGGACTCAGCTCGCCGTAGCACACCCCACTCAAGAACTAGCCAGCCTTGTTCGGGTCAATAAATCAGCAAAATTAAACAGAATATTCTTTCCAGTGTAGAGATACTCTTCTGATTGGCAGATATAAAGAAACTAATGTCAAATAGACGTTCTGATGCGTGCATACATAGACTCACTGGTAGACAAAATGTTAACTAATGCAGTTCATTAGGGGTTTCCTTAATTCGATATCGATGTATAGTCATGGAAGAAAGGTAGGTGTTTAATCAGTGTGCCGTATATTGTCACAATTATTGAACACCACCAGCTACTATAAGTTTTCCATCCTCCTGCCACGATCTACCAACAATAAGTGAACATATCATGTCCCTCAAAAAAAAAGGTGACCACATCATGTCACATGCCTTGAGATTACTTCGGAATGGTAGGTGCAGATGTGTCATACTTGTATCTGACTCCCTGAATATATATAACATTTTTTCTCAGAAGTGTCCTATTTGTCTCCTCGGAACCATATACCAATAGCTCACAATAAAGCCATGACGGGAGCTCGCTCATGCTGCCCCAACAAACCATTGTAGACTTACAGTTATAGTTCCATGCCTAGAGGAAAATGGAAGACATGGATCACACATTTGTCGCGTGTCAGCCGTCACATACCAACACTCCTGCAGTGTCTTATGTACCGGCTGGTGAGTGGGTCAGCGACATAGTTTGATTTAAAAAATAATAATACACCTTATAGTTTGGAGCGCACGCATGCAGTAATTAGCAACTGCTAAGTTGCAGTTAGGATTTATCTGATACCTTAACAACTGCATGTTGCAGTTTAATCTATCTGAAAGAACGTAATTGCTCTTGGTATGAATACCCCATATCACTGAGAATCGCTGAGAGTTGATTCGACTTGGTTACCACTACAGTGTTGGGGTGCAGGAGCAGAAACGGAGTGACCTAGTTCAGTTTGGCATGCCTGAAGAAATCAGCCATGAACTCGCTCGCCGTAGCTAGGTCAACAAATTAGCAAAATTAAACTGAATATTTCTTTGCAGTTTAGGGGAACTCATATGATTGGCAGATATAAAGAAACTATTGTCAAATAGACGTTCTGATGCGTGCATACATACTGTAGGGTTTTGAATCATTGGTCGACAATGTTAACTAATCCAGTTCATTTGGGGTTTGCTTAATTCGAGATCGATGTATAGTCATGGAAGAAACGTAGGTGTTTAATCAGTGTGCCGTATATTATACAAGTATTCGACACCAGCAGCTACCATAAGTTTTCCATCCTTGTGCCAGGATCTACCAACAATAAGTGACCATATCATGTCCCTCAAAAAAACAAAAAATGACCACCTCATGTCACATGCCCTAAGATTACCTCCAAATGGTAGGTGCATATGTGTCACACTTGTATCTGGCTCGCTCAATATATATAACATTTTTTCCTCAGAAATGTCCTATTTGTTTCGTCGGAACCATACATCTAGCTCACAATAAAGCCATCAGGCAATTCTATGCGTAGAGGAAAATGCAAGACATGGATCACAAATTTGTGGTGAGTCAGCGGTGACATAGGCTTCAGAGGCATCAGGAATTCCACACTATGCGCTAATACCAACGTTCCTGCAGTGTCTTAAGTACGGGCTGGTGCGGGGGTCAGTGACATAGTGAGCTGCGACCACCTTGCTAACTTTCGTCTTCACTCATCGTCAACCTGCACACATGCAACACTGGTTGGCACCGGTGGAAGCACAGAAATACTATTTTGAGCTGCATAATCTGTCCTATCACTCTCTGCTTTGTGTAGAAAAACCTGATCGGATGATGAATCTCGACTCGTCGGAGTTCGCAAAAGAGATAGAACGTTCCAGAAGATGGATGTATGATGGGGTCGACGCTTGACCCCAGTTCATCGTGGCTCTCTCATTCTCTGTACACTCCTCTCTTTGGCACAAACCAAGGAAGAAAGGAAGAAGAAGAAGACACAAAACACGGTGGTGTTTTTTCGGTGCATCAATGCCCGCCACGAGGACGGCGATTTTCCTCGAGCACGAACTCGATCACGGCAACAAACCGGCGCAACAACAAGCAGTACACAGGGGGCTTCTTTTATACCCGACTCGCTAAGCAACTAACTCTTTTTTTTAAGAACGAAGGCTCAAGAAGAGCCTATCTTTGAATTAGCAAAGCCATCAACCGGCCAGGAGTACAAGTGTGAGACCACCACACAACATCGGCCAAACGATACAAGGGGGCTGCAAGAACAGCTTACAACGCTACACCTACAACCAGCAAACGAAAGATAACTAATGAAGAACTGCTAGTTGAGGAGTAGCCCACTACAGAAAGGCACCTAAAACGACTACAAGTGAAGCCTCGAGGATCAGCAACCGGCAGAGGATGAGTCGAACTCAGGGGCTGAAAACCAGGGGCTGGAGATGACCCAACACCTGCCTCCTCTAACATCGAAGGGGATCCCTTCCCCTCGCCTAGGCTCGAAGGCGCCGCACCGTTTAATGCAGAGACGCTCACCCGAGAGCTAGAGCAATGGTTGGTCTCGAGTCTGGGGCAGCCACGAAGCATGACCACAAGTCAGAGCACACACACATCGGCAACACCGCAGACACCGAAGGAGACCGATAGTAGAGGGTAAACCGCCGGAAGAGTCGCCGAAATGAAGGAGCTACCGAGCCTCAGAGACTCGACAGTCACCAGCCTCCCACCTGCAAGCTTCTGCACACAACCCAAAGCACCAATCTTCCCCAGGCGGCGCCTCCAAGGAGGACACGACGCACCTGGCGCCGCCGCCGCCCATCTAGCCGGGATTCGAGCTTTCGCCCGGGAAGTTTGGCCGGGGTGGGAAGGGGAGCCCACAGCGGTGACTCTAGGGAGTAGTAAGACGCAAGATGCCGCCGCCGCCGCCGCGCTGGAAAAACCAAACAGGGGTTTCCCCCGGGCTCGTCCCGCACCACCAGTTCGGGGAGCACCCCGCCGGCACCGGATTCGGCAGTCAGAGGCCCCAAATCGGGCGGACCAGCGGAGTGAGAGCAGAGAGGGGGAGCCTGACCTTCAGATCTGGAACGGAGGAAGGGAAACCATGCTGCGCCGCGACCGCTACCCGCCTGCTCCTCGCCGCCCGCGCAGCCGAGGAAGCCGGCCCGCACCTCCCGCGCACACCACCAGCCGAAGAGACGGCGCCGCCTCGCCGACCAGGGCCGCCGCCTTGGATCCGGAGTCCTTCGCGAGAACGAAGCGACGAAGACCTCTCCGCCACCGTCATCGGCACCTGCCCAGGCGCTGCCCGGCGACCGCCTCGGGTGGCGGCAAGGGAGGAAGGAAGGATGGAGAGGGGCGGCGCCGGGGAATCCCTAGGCGCCCTCGAGCCGCCCTGGGGAGGGCAGCGCGAGGGAGGGGAGGGATAGAGGTGAATTTCCTAAGCTCCTGATGGTTTGATAAGCAACTAACTCTAGCGGGCCCTCATGCACATGTACGCATGAGCTCCTCAAGACCCGGCCTCCTCTTGTCGTGAGCCATCTGCTCTTCCGTAAGAGCCGCACATCGTGCGAACTTGCCGCTGGATCACGCCCAACGCTCCTGCGATCAACGCATGTGACTAACCTGCACATGCACGTCCACTAATAAAGGGGGTGTTTGTTTCTAGGGACTTTTTTTTGTAGGGACTAGAAAAAGTCCCTCTTAAAGACTTTTTTTACCAAATGGGAGGGACTTTTTAGGGACTAAATTAGGCATTTGGGACTAAATAAAGAAGACTCTCAAGCAGAGTCTTTTTGGGACTTTTTGAGACTTTTCCAATAATGCCCCCCCATGCATCCATTGGTTCGCCACCCCATGGTGTTGTTTAATTGTTATTTTTCTATATACTAGGAGCAACATGGTCATTTAATAATCTCTAGGAAGGGACTAGAGACTTTTTAGTCTCTAGAAACAAACATGGAGGGATTTTTTAGGGACTAGAGACTTTTTAGTTGAGACTAAAAAAAGTCCTAGGACTAAAGAACCAAACATCACCAAAGTCTGTGCATGCTAACTTCTAACTAGCACACAACGCATCGCACACTGCCCATGCATAGTTAGATGATGCCTGATACGTGTGCAACGTATTTATAATTTTTAATTATTTCATGCTAATATTATCTATTTTGGATGTTTTATATGCATTAATATGTAATTTTATATTATTTTTGGAACTAACCTATTAACCAAGAGCTCGGTGTCTGTTCCTATTTTTTCTTGTTTTTGAGTTTCGTAGAAAAGGAATATCAAACAGAGTCCAAACGGAATAAAACTTTCGCAATGATTTATCTTGGACCAGAAGACAACAAGGAGACTTGAAGATGAGGTCGGAGAAGCCACGAGATGGCCACAAGGACGGAGGGCACCCCCAGGGGGTACGGCGTGCCCCCCAGCCTTGTGCCCCCCTCCCCCCGTGACCCTCCTGACCTAATTTTTTTGCCTATATATTCTCAAATATCCATAAACCATCAGAGACATCCACGAAAAGACTTTTTCACCGCCGCAACCTTCTGTACATGTAGGGATCTTTTTCGGCACCCTGCCGGAGGGGATTCGATCACGGGGGGCTTCTACATCAACTCTATTGCCTTTCCGATAAAGCGTGTGTAGTTTACCTCAAACATACGGGTTCATAGCTAGTAGGTAGATGTTTTTTTCTCTCTCTCTCTTTGATTCTCAATACCATGTTCTCCTCAATGTTCTTGGCGATCTATTCGATGTAATACTTTTTTGCGGTGTGTTTGCCGAGATCCGATGAATTGTGGATTTATAATCAACTTATATATGAATATTATTTGAATCTTCTCTGAATTCTTTTATGCATGATTGATATCTTAGTAATTTTCTTCGAACTATCGGTTTGGTTTGGCCAACTAGACTGGTTTTTCTTGCAATGGGAGAAATGCTTAGCTTTGGGTTCAATATCCCGTGTCCTTTCCCAGTAACAGTAGGGGCAGCAAGACACGTACTGTATTGTTGCCATCGAGGTTAAAAAATGGAGTTTTCATCATATTGCTTGAGTTAATTCCTCTACATCATGTCATCTTACTTAATGTGTTACTCTGTTCTTCATGAACTTAATACTCTAGATGCATGCAGGAGTCGGCCAATGTGTAAAGTAATAGTAATAGATGCAGAACCGCTTCGGTCTACTTGACACGGACGTGATGCCTATATTCATGATCATTGCCTTAGATATCGTCATACTTTGCGCTTTTTTATCAATTGCTCGGCAGTAATTTGTTCACCCACAGTATTATTTGCTATCTTGAGAGAAGCCTCTAGTGAATTCAGAGTAATACATGGTTTAAACATGTATAAGGGGTAGAGACTTGGAGTACAAGACAAGTAATACATGGTTTAAACATATTTGATCTCTACTCTTTATCTCTATCTCTAAACCAAAACTATATTCTAACATTCCCCCTCAGTCGTAGCGGGAGTGAAGCGGACGATTATGACTAAATTTGAAGTCTTGTGCTTTTGTCGTCTTCTCCGCTGCACCATCATCAACTGCATCTCTGATGGGTCGGCACCTAGGGCGGTGACTGTGTCCCCTTTTGGTGTCTTCCTTGTCTCTCCTTTCTTCCCTCCCGCAGTCACAAAGGGAGTGGCGTGAACGCTGGTGATGACGCCGACGATGTTGACTGGAGTTGTTGCCGATGTGTTGTTGTAGACCAAGCCATTAATGTCGATGTCAATGTAGCCGATCATGGTGATGTAGCCGTGGTCGATATAGTCGTGGTCAATGGTGTAGTCATCGTGGATGATGGAACCGCATAAAGCCGGAGGCACAAAAAATGCGCTATGACCACTACAAGAAATATGTCAACTTATGACCTTCTGTCAGTGACCCTCGAAGAATTGGTCATAAATTTATGACCATTTTAGACCAATTGGTCAAAAGCTGTTCAGGGGGCTTCAAACCCTAAACCATTGCGACCATTTTGGTCAGAAAGGTCGTAATTTCCTTACACGAAATGGTCACAAAGCAAACAGTGCTAGTCCGCTGCCTTATTTTTAGTTGTTAATGACCAATATAGATGGTCATAGCCTTGTAGATTATGGTGGGTTGTGATGACTAGGCGCCATCTCATCAGTTTTGCCTATGCGTCATGTCCATGTGGCAGTTTTTGCCCTAGGTTGTGAAGCAACCTATATTTCTATCATTCCCAAAATTCCCAAAAAAATCTCATAAATTCTTTGGGTCATATCTTCATCAAATATGTAAAAGTCCTTCCTTGCCTAGTTCAAAACTAATTCAACAATATTCATTTTTCTATTATGTTCACAACAACACGTTATGAAGGAAGTGCTATTTATATATTCTTGATTGCCCTAGGAATTTTTGGCACTCTTTCCTATCCAAATCATTACCGCATGACAAAATTCAGCTCCATTTGCCTAGCAAATCTTCCTCGGCAAATTTCCAAAGTTTTTGTCCACCTAGAAGCATTGTGAAGGAAGTACCTTTTTTATATCTCTAAATGACATGAAATTTATACAGTTTCTTCATATGCCCAAATTATCACCCTCCTCCAAATTGCAGCTCAGTCAAATCATCTATGTGAGCCCAGGTTCAATTTATATTTTATGGCCAAATTGGCACGTTGCAAAGCAAGTGTTATATAGACCCCTCCTATTACCCTCAAACTTTTCGGGCACTCTTCCATACCGATGACAAAGGGAACAACGTTTGTTGTTATGCGGTCTGACAGATAAAGATCTTCGTAGAATATGTAGGAGCCAATATGAGCATCCAGGTCCCGCTATTGGTTATTGACCGAAGACATGTCTCGGTCATGTCTACATTGTTCTCGAACCCGTAGGGTCCGCACGCTTAAGGTTTCGGTTACAATTATATTATGAGTTTATACGTTTTGATGTACCGAAGGTTGTTCGGAGTCCCGGATGTGATCACGGACATGACGAGGAGTCTCAAAATGGTCGAGACATAAGTATTGATATATTGCAAGCCTATGTTTGGATATCGGAAGTGTTCCGGGTGAAATCGGGATTTTACCGGAGTACCGGGAGGTTACCGGAACCCCCCGGGAGCTATATGGGCCTTAGTGGGCCTTAGTGGAAAAGAGAAGAGGCAGCCTGAGATGGGCCGCGCGCCCCTCCCCTCCCTTGGTCCGAATAGGACAAGGAGAGGGGGCCGGCCCCCTTTCTCTTTTCCCCCCTCCACGAATCCTATTCCATATTCCAACTAGGATTGGGGGGGGGGGGGAATCCTACTCCCGGAGGGAGTAGGACTCCTCCTGGCGTGCCTCTCCTAGGCCGGCCGCACCCCCCCCCTTGAGCCTTTATATACGGAGGCAGGGGCACCCCAGAGGAACACAAGTTGATCCACGTGATCATATTCTTAGCCGTGTGCGGCGCCCCCTGCCACCATAGTCCACGATAATATTGTAGCGGTGCTTAGGTGAAGCCCTGGGACAGTAGTACATCAAGATCGTCACCATGCCGTCGTGCTGACGGAACTCTTCCCCGACACTTTGCTGGATCGGAATCCGGGGATCGTCATCGAGCTGAACGTGTGCTAAAACTCGGAGGTGCCGTAGTTTCGGTGCTTGATCGGTCGGGCCGTGGAGACGTACGACTACATCAACCAAACGCTTCCGTTGTCGATCTACAAGGGTACGTAGATCACACTCTCCCCTCTCGTTGCTATGCATCACCATGATCTTGCATGTGCGTAGGAATTGTTTTGAAATTACTACGTTCCCCAACACTCCTGCCCACGCCCCCCACTCGCGGCCAACCCAATAGTGTCGACCTGCCCACCGGGTGTGGAGTCAATCATGTCTGGGCTGCAGTCAACGTGTCGCTCGAGTGCCGTCGTCACCTCGCAGGCCAAACTCACCACCGGTGGCAACTCAAGTTCCGCCGGGTCGTCTGCCTCGACTCTGGTGCTCCATAACCGACTAGGAGCCGACCTCGGTCCAAACGAACCAAAATGAAGCGTGTTCATCGGAGTTGTGGACGGGGGCGCCTCTTTGGCAGAGCTGTCTGCCTTATCTGGTTGCGCAGTAGGCCCCTTGTCCAACTCCTGTGGTGAATCATCTGACCCCTTATCCTGATTCCTGGGCGCGCCACCCCCCTCAGTCGTGTCCATATCCTGAGTCTGATCCCCATCTTGGGAAATTGGAGTATCCTCGATCTCAAGCTCTAAAACATAAGTGACTCCAGCATGTGTCCATCTAACCACATCTTGTATGAACTCAACACTCACAGCACTGACCAGCAACCTCGCAACCCCTTGTGCACGAGTGAAAGGCATGTCAACTTTTTTTGTCTTACGAATCATAGCGCCCAAGCTCCAAGCAATCAGAAAGTGCTTAATCAGTTTTGGTGGTGCAACAAAGAACCGTACCCGCACCTTCTCCAAAGGTGTACCTTCTGGTTCCTCTTGCTTCCACTCATCAAAAGCAACAATAACGTTGGTGCTTGGGACTCTGCACAAACCCCACTTGAGAAAATGCATCTGATCTTCTTTAGTAGAAAAATCCACCTTATAAGCCTGTCCCTCTAACTTTTCCAAATGCCACTGATAATTACCTGGCACCAGGTCACGCAGTTGTCTCACGATCTGAGCCTCAGTTAACTGACCATTAGTAACCCGGACTACTGCTGGGAAGGAACTCTCAACCATCTGCGGTAGAGGGTCCACCTCCGGTGTCTCAAAGAACATCAACTCCTTGCAACAGACACCAAATATGTTAATGCCAGGTTTAGGACCCGATAGGAGTGGGCAATCACCGGTGACATGTTGAGATCGGAAGCAATAATCACAAAGCTAGCTCATTAGTACACTCTGCCACAAAAGTGACGGGGTTCACCACATCTATAGCAAGGCAACTTTTTCTTCTTAATTGCCCACTTCGAGAGTTTTTCTCCCTCCGCTTTCTCTGGCCCTTTGTCAGATGTGTCATCCCTAGGTTTAGCAGCTCCAGAAGCCGCCGGAACTGTCACTGCTGCCAGAGCCCTAACAACGTCAACCGCAGTCGCGGGCAACATGGATGAGTCTCCCACCACATCTGTTGAATGCTCGAGCTCCTCCCCCGAGGCTATGTCCGCAACAGGCGGTGGTGGCGGTGGAAGATGTCGAGGTGGAGGTGGGCGTCTGCCTCTCCCACCACGTCGATATCCACCCCGGAAGCGATCAATGGGTCTGGCGACGCCTTCAACAAAATTACTGGGCGGGCCTTGAAATCCTGGACCGTCACCGTTGTACCAGTTATATCCACGGCCGCCACCGGATGAAGATCCACGGTGCAGCCCCTCACAATAAGCATCATATCCATCGTCTCCCCACTGCCCGTAACGGTTGTAATACTGCCCATCTCTACTGTATCCACTGTATCTAACTTATCAATGAATTTCTTTGCAGTTGAATTTTAGGTTGATATTCGGTACAAACTCCAATTACCAACTACCATAAGTTCCCTGTCCTCCTACCAGGATCTACCATCATGAGGTGACCACTTCATGTGGTCCGTCCTAGTCACATGCCCTAAGATTACCTGCAAAGAGGGTAGGCACCGTCGCAAAAAAAAAGAGCGCGTCATAAGTGTCACTCGTATCTGACTCAGGATATAAAACTTGTTTTTCACCATTTGTTTTGTGAGAGCCATAGACGTCCAATATATAATCATGAGGAGAGCTAGCTATACCATATATAGTTGAAGTTTCACGCGTAATGGACGACATGGATACCAAAATTGTGTAACGTAAGCTTGGGAAGCATCAGTAACTGCATGCTGTGCACTAATGCCAATGATCGAGCTGGCCCATGGTAACCTGCTAGAGCGGCGGCGCCGCTGGGCGCTTATCTAGGACAATAGGGCGCTGATGAACAGCCACTTCTTCTCGTGGATTGCTTGTCTAGTGCACCTCGTACCCTGTTGGACATAACCTGCCGGTGCATGTCCAGGTCCGTGTGCATGCGAGCCTGTACTTTTTATCTGCATGTAACCATCCCTGTAACTTGTACCGTGGATTTGTGAAGCAATACAAATCAAAAACCTGTGGGAATCAACCTATCCCTCCCCCCCCC
>NC_041384.1:34426066-34452839 GCF_002162155.2 Triticum dicoccoides | reverse complement strand
GAGGGCCTGATAATGAATCGGATTTCCTAATTACCCAAGGGAATTGGCCTTGTACACACCAAAAAATGCCACCACATTGTCCAGCCGCCTCGTTAGGTTCTCCAAAACAAACAAATTCACTACCATCAAATTCAGTCTTCAGATCTGAAAGTTGTTCATAAGCCAAAAGCAATTTTTTTTTATTTTTAGCCTTTTTGACGTCATGTTCTATATAATAAGAAATGTGTCATTTGCAGATTGCCATATGGAAAGGCCACCATACACAAGGTGTGGCACAAATCCTGTAATCTGACCTGAAACCTTCCTACACAATTATAACTGTCAACATGTCTGTCACAATATTCACAATGTTAAATAACATAAGGGGTAGTGAGCCACCCTAATAGTCTCATTTTCATTTTCTTTAGAAAAGGAGGATGACCCATGGCCTTTGCATCTGGGAGATACATGCAGCCATCTTATTAATTATCCACAAAGACCTTACAAAGTTTTGCATCAATATGTCTGAATCCGCCATCTTCGTAACATCTCTCGCTACTCCTCTCCATGAAGGGGTGTAGAAGTACTGAGCCGAATACCCAGACCTCTCACGTAAGCCTAACATCTAAATCCGGAGGCCCCAACCAAGCCATATACCGAGTCTAGGGCACAGACCGGTCCGACGCACTCTCATATATAGGTCTTCGCTGCAGTCTTTCACCAATCCATCTTATAAGAAGGTACTGATGCATCGAGTTTGTCAGGCCTGCCGTCGACGCCACCATGGCGCCAAACAGCGCCACCGCCCAGCGCTCGTCCATCCAGACACATCCGTTGTCGAGATCCAACCGCACCACGCCGCCAATACTCGTCGTCTTCGACGTGGTAGATACAACGCCACTCCTCCTGCCAAACTCCACATCGTCGCCGTTGCTGGAGCTACGCGGATCCCACCACCCACAACAACTCTTCCTCGAACACCTGAGCCTCCCAAGACGGCGCCTCCATGGACGGTACGATACGCAGGACGCCGCCGCCACCCAATACAGACGGAATTTTGGACTTTTGTGCGGGAGGGGTTCAGAGGTGGATAGGAGGGACCTCGACTTTGCCTCCAGGGAGGGTAACGGCATCGAGGGATGTCACTGATGTCGGGCCGAACCAGCCGACCAAAGTTTCCTCCAGTCCCGATCCTACATCACCAAACCTCCATTTGCTCCTGATCCAGCAGCGAGCCATGAACCGAAACCTGCAGAGATGAAAGTGCCATGGTGCTCAACCGACCAGGAAGGAGGATCGAGAAGAACCACCATCGTAGATCATCCAGCCATCGAATCCAATGATCCGAAGTGGCCAGCGACGAACACCACCACCCCGCGCCGGACCCAGAGGGAACCGACATGAACCCAACGACGCCCACGACCACTCGGCTTGACCCACTCACCCTGCTTGTCCAGCGCCAGCCGATCCAGAGGGTGGCCGCCGCTCCGCTACTCCTTGCAGGGATCAAATCGGGACCTTGCCTCCCTAAGAAGGAGCCACACCTGGACGGCGCGACCATGCCTTGAGTGCGCACCTCCACATCATGCATTAGGCCTCATAGCATGGCCAACACCAAGCCGCCACTCGCCGAAGGGTGCTGCAGCCCTGCTGTAGTCGCTACGCTGATCCGCCCGAGGCCTTCGTGAGCCGCCATCGACGGGATACAAGCCGGGAGAGAGAGAATTCCCCGCCGCCGCCATCCTTGAACCCGCATGCTTCACAATCTCATTTTCATTTGGAAGTAATGTACAATGTCATGATTCTGTTGCGAGGTGTATGGACATGTAAGCCAGAATATTATGCCATGGTTGGCGAGAAGGGTGTGAATGGTGACGTTACAAAACTCTTTCTCGTTGTTAGTTTGAAGAGCATTCATAGGCTTACCAAATTGTGTGGAGAAATAGGAGTAAAAGGAAGTGAGGGTGGTAGGAACGCCGGTTTTCATGCATAGCGAGAATGTTCACACAAAATGCGAGTAATCATCCAATATCAGAAGATAGTAAATAAACCCGGAGTTACTCGCAATACGTGAGGTCGATACATCACTGTGAACTAATTTAAACGGAAAGGATGTAATTGTGGAAAAAAGAACTAAACGTAATGCCAACATGCCTGCCAACACGACATGCGTCACAAGTATGAGCATCCGTTTTATTACAGGAAAAGGAAAATCCTTCATTATTTGATGAAAATAGGTAGAGCTTGGGTGGCCGAGGCGCGCATGCTAGAGGTCAATGTCGGTGGATAGAGCCAAAGGTTCAGCGGAAGATCATGATGATGTTGGCCGTACAGGGTACAGATCTCTGGTGCTGTCACATCGGTGGGGGACCATCCGGGTACGGGCATCCTTAACAGAGCAACTGAATTTGTCAAATTCCACAATTACAGGATTATACAGAGAAATAGAAAGAACTAACAATAAATTCTGAATTAAGTATGGAGAAACAACGACATTATTAAGAAAGAATGACGCGAAGTTAGACGGAAAATTAGTGGAGGCGGTATGAGTAATGGGAAGGGCGGACCGCTACCAACATTGATGTGAGAGATAGTAGCGGTAGGAAAGGAAATAGGGAGATTACCGGGTTTGGAGGCCATATGAGTGGATGCACCAGTATCCATGTACCAGTCGCCACCGCCACCAAACGAGGCAGGTGTGGGGGCGGACTGTAGGGGGTTAGGAGCATGGGGTCCCATGGTGGAGGCACGCCATAGAAAGGCACAACGACGGGGTTGGCAGGTGGCAAACCGGACCAGAGTGTCGCGATGAATGCCTAGTACGTGGCCAGACTGAGCCCGCGGACACCCAGGAGAGGGGCCACGCGGCACTGGCATGGTGTAGGCATGCACCACCCCCATCCATGTAGGAGTCGGCTGGGACTGCTGGGCGGCGCACGACTGGCCAATGTTGATGTTGTTCCCGCCGGTGCTGCCACAACCGCGTCGACGCTAGCGGTTGTGGCCACGCGGCTAGTGTGCAGGGCATCTGGGGCTTCGGAGGCCACGGTTGTGGCACTGCGGGTGAACGAGAAGGGGCATCGTGGGATAGGCCGGCCGCGAAGGCGATGTGGACCGTGTGAGAGCACAACTTATTTAGTCGTCCCGCCTCGAGGCGAAGGTAGGCACAACATGGTCAGTAGAATGAGGTTGGAGCCGGCGTTGCTGAGGTCCTCATCAAGACCGACCGTCAGCATGGAGAGGAGGAGCTCGTAGGAGACCTTAAAATCCAAGTCTCCCAACTCATCAGATGGAGTTTTGAGACGCATGCAGAACTCCTCGATGGAGTACTCATTCTGGTGTAAAGCAAAAAACTGCTGCTGAACAAAAACGAAATGCTGCAGCCTGTTGTCGGTGAAGAGGCATGTGATTTTGGTCCAAACAGTAGACTTAGTGTCGCCGTCATGAACGATGGTGTGAAAAATCTCCTTGGAGACAGTGAGGAAGAACCACCGGATAATGGTGGCGTTGATGGCCATCCACTCGGAATCATGAGGCATGGCCAAGGGATCATGGAGATCATAAATGCGGAAGAGAAGACCTAAATACGTCTTACACATGTACAAATTAGCCTCGGAGTGGGAGACCTTCATTGGGATGCGGTCGAAGATCAGAACGCCATGGGTGTTCACAGCCAAGGGACCGACGAAGGGGTTACTACTCCTGGACCTGGAGGAGGCAAATGGGTTCCTAGGGACCAAGAGAGAGAGAGAGAGAGAGAGAGAGAGAGAGAGAGAGAGAGAGGAGTGTAGAGAGAATACCATGGAAGCGGAAGCGGAGTAGAGAAGCCGGCTAGGGTTCGACTTATGGTTTTGGGGAGGGTGGCAAAAGATCCACGGTGGTGTTGGAGTGGAGGTCGCGGCTCTATCGTGAGGGGGTAGAGACGAGTGACAGTGGTGGACAGAGGAGAGGGTTGGCGTGGCGGGAGAGGAGACGACGTGACCAGGGGGTGGAGGAGGGTTGGCGGCGCGGCTCGGGTGGGTGGGGGTGAGCAGCACTGGTGCGGTTAGGAGAGGGAGGACCTGGTTAATTAGGTTGATATCATATAAAGAGACAATATCATGCAACACACGTGGGTGTGGTCATATCATTCACGGGCATCAGTGCCAATATATAGTTATACAAGGACTTCATCACGTCCAAGACAAAACCCTAACAAGATGGACCGAGATTAGAGTACATGTCTATGTACATGTACATTGGGTACTTAACACGAGGGGGGACGAGGGGGCCATGACCCAAGGATAAAATGTTTGCAAAGATAGCCTTCAAATTTTCTGAAAAAATTGCATAGTCACTCTTAAATTTGTATATCCCGCCTCCTAAAGTTTGGTAATTTGTGTTGCTGCCCTTTCATAGATCCTGGGTCCGTCCTTGATGACGATGGACCTGGAAGAGCCCTACTGCCCACCCGTCATGGACCTCCTGGTCGGGTCGCCTGGGTCCTGGGCAGATCGGATAGCTCGGAGATACGCCAAGAAGCCCCCATGGCACGCCAGCTGGCAACGGACCTCGGAGGACCTTTTCACCCGCGAGGTGTCCAGGGAGGTGGGTACTCCAACATTTTTTATAGGAGTAATAAATAGAAAGCACCTATAGCAATAGAAAGAGCGAAATATGTAGGAATTCACAAAGCACTCCACACTCCGGTAGTTGCTAATTTCTTTGTTGATTCAGCTACGCCAATACATATGCCATACCTTTCTATGCTTCCCTGCAATCCACGGAACCTTTAGGGAGCACGGACGCTTGGCATAGCTCATGGAGCAATGATTATGTTACGCTTGCACATCAGATGATGATAGTTTATGATAGAGATCAATGGAGTGCGACATGACATTCGTCATATGGTAGGGCTTGAGGGGTAATGGCAGTCCCATGTTTTGTCACTTCCAACATTCAAGCCCGTGAGGAGATAGTTAGGCAATACTTAAAATAAGTTGAGCTAGCCTTTCTTTGCATGCATGTGGTCATGCCTTGGTTCGCTAAGAATACCATTCATCTAATTCAGTTTTGAATCTTATGGATCAGAATATTCATGCCACAATAAAAAAGATTACATGGATAAATACGTTAGGTAGCATTCCACATCAAAAATTCTATTTTTATCATTTACCTTTTCTAGGGCATGTAGGAACTAAGCTTGGGAATGCTTGATGCGTCTCCAACATATCTATAATTTTTTATTGCTCCATGCTATTATATTATCTGTTTTAGATGTTTTATATGCATTAATATGCTATTTTATATTATTTTTGGGACTAACCTATTAACCCAGAGTCCAGTGCCAGTTTTTATTTTCCTTGTTTTTTAGTTTTACAGAAAATGAATACCAAACGGAGTCCAAACAAAATAAAACTTTACGATGATTTTTCTTGGAACAGAAGACATCCACGGAACTTGGAGAGGGGGTTAGAAGATGGCCGAGGAGGCCATAAGCCTCCCAGGCGCGCCCTAGGGGGCTTGTGGGCCCCTCGGGACTCCTCCAACCCTAATTCTTGCACTATAAATTCTAAAATATTCCCAAACCAACAGAAGCGTCCACCTAAATACTTTTCCACCACCGCAAGCCTCTATTCCTGTGAGATCCCATCTTGGGATCTTTTTCGGCACCCTGCTGGAGGGGGATTCGATCACGGAGGGCAACTGCATCAACCTTATTGCTCTTCCGATGAATTGTGAATAGTTTACCACAGACCTATGGGCCCATAGCTAGTAGCTCGATGGCTTCTTCTCTCTCTTTGATCTTCAATACAATGTTCTCCTCGATGTTCTTGGAGTTCTATCCGATGTAATATTCTTTTGCGGTCTATTTGTCGAGATCCGATGAATTGTGAATTTATTACCAGATTATCTATGAATATTATTTGAGTATTTTCTGAATTCTTTTATGCATAATTAAATATCTTTGTATTTCTATTTGAATTATCGGTTTGGTTTGCCAACTATATTGGTTCTTCTTGCAATGGGAGAGGTGCTTAGTTTTGGGTTCAATCTTGCAGTGTCCTCACCCAGTGACAAAGTAGGGGTAGCGAGGCATGTATTGTATTGTTGCCATCAAGGGTAAAAAGATTGGGTTTTCATCATATTGCTTGAGTTTATCCCTCTTCATCATGTCATCTTACTTAAGGCGTTACTCCGTTCTTATGAACTTAATACTCTAGATGCATGCTGGATAGCGGTCGATGTGTGAAGTAATACTAGTAGATGCAGGCAGGGGTCGGTCTACTTGACACAAACATGATGCCCATATTTATAATCATTGCCTTGGATATCGTCATAATTTTGCGATTTTATATCAATTGCTCGATACTAATTTGTTTATCCACAGTATGTTTTCTTTCAAGAGAGAAGCCTCTAGTGAAACTTATAGCCCCCGGGTCTATTTTTCATCATAAATTTTCATATCTATAAACCCAAAAACCAAAAAAAACTTGCTGCAATTTATTTATATTTACTTTAGTTTGCTCTTTTATGTATCTTTTATACCTATCTCCACTTTGCTGCATCATCCTTTCCTCTTCCAGGGAAAAATCAACGCAAACTCAAGAAGTAGCACTAGCTCTTCCCATATCAAATGCCAAAGCCCTTCTCCCATGAGTACAAATTGTAGAAGTCGTACGCCTCACCCAGGAGTCGAACATAGTACCAATAACTGGTATAATCCGGCTCTTCCCATTTTCAGCTAGGTTCTCAGCAAAATTCCTAACAGCCTTCTCAAATCCACCTACACAGTTTTGGCAAGGTGGCCTGCTAGGTGCAGCAGCTCGAATCCTCAGCCTGCCAAAGAAGCCAACTCTCAAATTTCAACGTTTAGCAAGCATCATATTATAGTAACTGACAGCTCGAATCCTCAGCCTGCCAAAGCAGCCAACTCTCAAATTTCAAGGTTTAGCAAGCATCATATTATAGTAACTGACTGCATGTAATTCCCTAGTTATTTGAATCCAGTCATCAATTTTTTTCCACATTCCATGCATTACTGATGCTGACCATAAATCCTACAATAACTAAGCATCAATTTTTGTTATGGCAGAATCCATACACTAACTCAGCAAAACTATGACATATTTATTGTACCATTATTAACTGCACGAACAAAACCAGCACTAACCTTGTGTTCCATCCAGGAGCCCGGGGGTTCCTCTTCCCAGTTGACAGCTCCGAAGGCGGGGACAGCTCTCTCTCTCCTTTCCGCCGGCGCTTCCCTGGCTGCCAAGATCTAAGCGTCTCCGCTGCCCATCGTCCGTGCCTGCTACACCACACCCTGATCCACCACCATGTCAACCCCCCATCGCCGTTGACGGCATAGCAGGCAGCACCATGCTCTCTCCTACATCCTCCAGGAAAGTGGATCTGATCTAGAGCAAACCAAATCCCTTTCAATCAATTAATCCAGGTCACTAACCCAGGAACTCGACCGCGAGAAATGGAAGGATGTATGTACCCGTGTATCGGCTGCACCAGGAAGTCCATGGTGCCTCGCCACCGACGCACCTTCTTTCCACGACTCAATCTCCAACTCCCATATTGAACTACACACTAGGCATAGAAGACACTACACGATACATTCAATTTCCACGTGAAGCCACCGAACAGAAAAGCGAACTTCCTGGTCCATGGATCAGACGGGTACGCAAATTTTGGTCCATGGCTCGCCTTGTCACAGGCGAACGGCCGTCAGCCTGCCTGTTAAATTAAGGCTCACCACCAACCTCAGCCGGATACGTACATCTGAATAGTCAACATTTTCTATCAGTCCACCAACACCTCTATAATGAAATGGCCCA
Source organism: Triticum dicoccoides (assembly GCF_002162155.2). Taxonomy (NCBI): domain Eukaryota; kingdom Viridiplantae; phylum Streptophyta; class Magnoliopsida; order Poales; family Poaceae; genus Triticum; species Triticum dicoccoides. The sequence continues at coordinate 34,445,031 of NC_041384.1, read as the reverse complement.
GATCAAAATGCACTATTCAACGTCGAGGATTTTGAGCTCATTTGAGCTTAAGCCCAATAACTCCACGTCAAAAGACAACGCGTAACCTGAGTCTTCTTCTACCTCTTCCAGCCGTTGCATGGAGGTGGATGACCGCGTGAGCACGATGTGTGGGTGATGCCTTGTCCGCCTGGGCTTCTTCTTTGGTCTGGCCGAGCAGACCGGGCTTTAACCGGATTGGACCGAAGATTTTTTGTTTCATATTTCACAGATTGGACCGCCTATTATGTCGAGCGGGCCAGGACCGAGCTGGGCGGGACTAAGCGGGCCAAAAAGCCCACTCGTGTCGTCCACCCTGATGTACAAATATGGCGGGAAGTATGGGGCCAAGCCAGCACGCCGTGATTGAGCTCCCGGCACTTCTCGACGCAGCAGGCCGTCTTGCCAGTTGCCATCACACGGGTAGCAAGGGAAGCCGGCTGCCTGGTGGAGTCGGATATGCGGCGAGGGTTATGTAGAAATTGTGCCGGTGCGCGTCGTCGTCATGGTGAAGGACAAGGGAGGCTGCACATCGTCATCAATGACAAATGACTAGGGAGGCATGCGACGCAGACGATAGATGTACTGATATGCGACTGCGTTAATTAGAATATTTAGAACCAATAAAACGTGAAATGACTACTTAAAATTACCCAGATGTCCTTGGGCTAAAATGAAAACTAACTCGTATTAACCATTGGATCAGTTCAATACGACATATCAATTTCGGTAGCACGATTTACTGTGAAAAATCACTTTTTAATTGCTCTTTATGTGCCATACCCAAGAAATACTACTCACTAAGTTAAGAATGGAAGAGTTTTCTCAAATCAGAAATTAATCGGGGTTTTTTAAGGCAGAGAACTTAATCTGTTTGCCGAGGAAGAAATTACACTTACATTGTTGCTTCCATGCAAAAAGCTAAGACGACAGATTATGTCTTTCTTCTTCTCCTTTTCGTCTCCTCTTGGACTCAACATCATTCAAACATACTCATCAACATGAAGGGCTGAAGGGCTGACCACACCTAACACATGTTGGTGTGATATGTAAAACTAGGTGAGACAAGGTCATCACCATCGCAATAAAAAGCAGCCCAAAAATGTCAAGAAATGGTAACAGAAAAAGTATATCATGTCCTTGGTAAGTCCAAGCAGGCTCTAAAAATGAGCCCTGATCAAACGTCGTGGAACAACTATTCTCTTTTCACACCAAGTACCAACTTTCGATATATGAAAATCAATGCATATCCTGCCAGTAAATACATTAATTATTGGCGATAGATCTCCAACACCGTAGTCCCCCAAATATGTGGCTATATATATGCTTTCCACACACACACACACACACACACATCTGGCAAGCAAGCTATGCGGACAACAACAGAAACGAAATAGAAGAGGAACATGCTAAGTAGCATACAACTATTCATACCGGACGTAGCAACCAGCCACCACAATGCAACATATCAACTGTATCTAGGAAAAGGAGGGGCCGGGAAACTTGGAGAAACTGAATGGTTGAACTTCGGATCTACGAAGCCTGTTAGGACCTATGTGGAACGGCATAGAGCCAAGGGCGCAAGTGACACGGGACAATCCGCTAAGCAGCAGTAATGCCCCGCATGCTCGGCCCACTTAAAGTTGCTGGACCGATCTCATTACTTGAAGTGGGTTCGAGCGACCGTTCTGCCTCACGCGGGCGTCCCGCATCACCACATGTCCCACGTTTCTCCATTTGCCAAGCGTTGATGGTGCTCTTCTCTGTAGAACCCTCGACCATGGTGTCCCTCTCTGTAGTATCCCCAATGACGGTGCCGTTCACTATGGGTAGCAGTTCCAGTTCACAATTATAGTTTGTGGGTTTTTAGTCATGATTGATAACAATTAGCTAGTGGTTAATGTACACTATGTATCATATTTTCTTATTACAATCAATGTAATGTGCAGTGTATTGGATCTTTTGATATGGCTATTATGCAAAACACAGTCATAGCAACAAGAATGTTGTGGTGGCTGTGAAAATTTTAATTTGCATGCCTAAGGTTTCAGTGGCGGGCGCTATAATTTGCTCGCTGCTGGTAAAATAGTCACCAGTGGCAGGCGCCCGCCCGCCACTGATGGCATATTACCAGTGGCGGGCGGCCATGAGAGCTTCACCTGGAAATGATGGCCTTTTTCCACTGCCACTGCTAGACATTCCTGCAGTAGTGATGAGGGCGATGTAGCAAGGTGGTGGCGTTCTGGTTTGATTTTCCTGATTCCAATGGCACCATTACACATCTTTGCCCTTGGATGAGTGTCTTCATCTTTCAAGGGATCGACAGCCTTCGTGCCATGGCGAGGGAGCAGGCATCCCCCTTTGTACATGGAGGTGGTTGTCCCCGTGTAGGGCTTCATACGTGTGTCTCTCGACAAAATGCATTAGCGGAAGATTCGTGGCATACACATATGGCGGGAAGTACGGGCCAAGTGAGCAAGGTATGATAGAGCTCGCGCCTCTCGTCGACATGACAGGCCGTCTTGCCAGTTGCCATCATACGGGTAGCAAGGGGTGTTGGCGGCCGGCTGCCTGGTGGAATAAGATATGCGGCATGGAATTATGAAGAAACTTGCACAATGCCCGTGTGTTGCCACGGAGCCACTGGCTTAGCAAGTGATCAAATAATGTTAGTGTTCTTTGTGGCCCTTGCATGATTTACGATTAGAAAATATATAAAAAATAACGGTGAGAGGCATGCAGAGTCAGAGAATTATAGATGACCATAGTACGTTGGAAAGAGAAACTAAAACCAAGATCAGTTTTGATTTTTTATGTTTAAATCACACTTTTGTGTTTGTTATTTGTTTCTTTTACGAAAATGTTGGTCTCACATGAGAGTAGACTATTTTCTTATATGTGATAGATCCCGGACGTGAGTAAAGCATACTTGTTTATGTGCCTCTTGTAAGGTTGTTAGTTCCACACATGTGGGGATGCGTGCATTTGTTTATTTGAAAAGAATGTTGGACCAACATGTGAACTCACCAGCAACTCCAATCTTTATAAGTAGGAAAGATTGCTCCAATGGGCGCTTGTTGTCATGGCGAAGGACTAGGGAGGGTGCGCGGTGTCATCACAATGAAGGACTAGGGAGGGTGCTATGAGACATGAGACACGGACGATAGACACTCATACACGACGGCATTAATTAGAAGGGTGCGGCTAGATCTTAGTCTACTAAGACTTAACCAAGTCTCTCAGTCAAGTGATATTAACATACAAAGATGAAGAAAGAAGAAATTAACAGAAAATTTTACACGGTTCTCTACATAAGATCTGACGAATATAGCATCGACTGAGATTTCGTTAAGACTCGGTCGACTGAGATTTAGCAATCCCGTAATTAGAACATTTAGAACCAATAACACGTGAAAGGACTACCTAAAATTACCTGCATGTCATTGGGCTAAAATTAAAACTGACTCATATTAACCATTGGATCAGCTAAATACTACACATTAAATTCTTTTTTTCCAAGATACTACACATTAAATTCGGTGGTATGATATACTGTGAAAAATCTATTTTTTATTTGCTCTTTATGTGCCGTACCCAAGAAATACTTCTAATTAAGAATGGAAGAGTGTTTTCAATGAGAAATTAATTGGTTTTTTTTGCGGGTGAGAACTTAATCAGTTTACTGAGGAAGTTACATTGACATTATTGCCTCCATGCAAAAAGCTAAAAAGACAGATTATGCCGGCGTGAATAAGAGCAACAAAAAGAACAGAACAGACAAGGTCATCACCATCGCAATAAAAAGCAGCCCAAAAATGTCGAGAAATGGTAACAGAAAAAAGTATATTATGTTATATCATCGGTAAGTCCAACAAGGCTCTAAAAATGAGCCCTGCTCAAGCTGATAATTACACGCTAGCTATTTTGGTAGAGGAGTTTGCAAATGATGTGCATTGTCGTCTAAATTTCAAATGTCTGGGAACAAATATTCTCTTTTTTACACCTAGGACCAACTTTTGATATATGAAGTGAATAACAGGATATATGAAAATCAATCATATCCCGACAGTAAATACATTAATTATTGGGCGTAGATCTCCAACACCGTACTCATGAAAATATGTGGATATATATATATGCTGCCCACACACACACACACACACACACATATAAATCTGGCAAGCAAGCTATGCGGACAACAGTAGACGAAACAGAAGAGGAACATTTTGGTATACAACTGTTCATACTCGATGTAACAACCAGCCACCACAATGTGACGTATCAACCGTATCTAGGAAAAGGAGGCACCGGGAAATTGGGATAAACTACATCGTTGAAATTGGGATCAACGCAGCACGTTGGGACATCTGTGGAACGGCATGAAGCCAAGGGCGCAAGTGACACGGGACAATCCTCTAAGCAGCAATCCTGCCGTGCATGATCGGCCCACTTAAAGCTGCTAGCTGGATCGATCTCATTATTTGAAGCGGGTTCAAGCAATCAGTCTGCCTCACGCGGGCGTCCCGCATCACCACATGTCCCGCGTTTCTCCCTTTCCCAGCAGTTGATGGCGCCCCTCTCCGTAGAACCCTCGACCATGGTGTCCCTCTGTAGGATCCTCGACGACGGCGTCGTCTACTCCGGGTAGGAGTTCAATCTCGTACCAGGATCTGGGTATCTTGTCTCCCGATGTGAAGGAGACCCTCTAAGCAAACAACAAATGTAACACATCGACTTGCTGCACACTGCGGTAGATGTTCCTCTTCCTTGCCACCTTTTCCCCTTGTCTGGCTGAATTCTTGGCTGATTTAGTTGCACGTCATACATGGAATGTCCTCACGAGCTTGCAGGTGTGTGAGGCATACGTTATGCCGACTCTACTTGGTGGATGTGATAGGGGTCCGGTTGGTATAGCTTCTCTTGGCCATGCTTGACATTTGACCTGCTACACAATAGACTGGCAGAAACATGAAGAATCGCCAGTTTGAAAAGCCTTAAGATTCCAACCGATCTATACCTCTGACTATTTTGTAAAGGATTGGGCTTATTGGGGTGTGTTGAGTTAAATTTCATTTGGTGGTGACAAAGTCGGAGCTGGCGGTGATAGAAGCGGCGTTGACGGTGCACCCAGCACAAAGCCAACACTACATTATAAATTAGCACCCACACAACTCCTTAGAGCATCTACAACCGGACCCCCCCCCCTCCCCCCAATACCCGCCCCAAACGCCCAAATGTCCGGACTGACCGGCACTCTCCATATTCATCCCAAATCTGCGGCGGATATGGGGACGCCCGGGCACACCCGTCACGTCAGACAGACCAGGAGGTCCCGCACCAATTCGCCTGTATTTGTCCCCCAACTCTTCTTGCTGATGAAGGTCAGCGCCACTGGACGACGCCACCGCACTTAAGAAAGTTATGATCATCGATGTATCCTTTCAGATTCAGACGGACATGTAAAAATTGATTAAACTTTTTAAAAAGCTAGGCCATCAATGCTCGCTTTGTAGGGGATATGGACGGTCACGATGAATCTTCCCAAAACCTTAGAAAGGACACGTTGATGACCAAAGCTTACTGCTCTGGGAGGAGTCGGCTACTTAAACCGATCGTGTCGCTCCTCGCGCGTCGAGGTGGGAGTAAACCCCCAACTAGGCACGCCCTCCATGTAGGATCTGTCAAGTTGGATCCACCCAAATCGTCCGAAAATACTACTGGTTTAGTCCCACCTCGTCGGGTGAGGTGCACACAGACTGGCTTAAATAGCCACGTCGGCGGACGGCGGTAAGCTTTGTATGGTCGAATTTGTGTTGTATGATCGTTGTGCATGGATTAGCATGGATTTGGGATATCAAGATATGAGGATTGTGGTTGTGGAGAGGGTCGATTGGGGACCTGCCGTTGTTGTCCACAGGCATATTGGGTCTCGGATTAGGTATTCCTTGTTTGTAGATGCTCGTACGACCTACTTCAGCTAGAGCATTTGACCGACAACGTGACTGTTAGCTACCGAAGTATGGCAATGAGAGCCAACAATGTTTCAAATCTTTCCCCTTTGTAGCCCCAAATTTGTATCCCTTCCTTTTTCAGAACAAGGGCTCCCCCCTATTACCCCCATTCACAAATATAAGATGTTCTATTTGTTTTCATAGAAATCTATATAGACGCATTTCAATGTGTTTGTTCACCTATTTCAGTTTGTATGTAGTCCATATAGAAATATCCAAAACATCTTATATTTATTAATAGAGGAATATTCTAATAGTAATTTCTTTCTTTCGAATCCTAGAGCAATCCCGACTAGGTTTACTCTGGTAAAGGTGTGTTTGTTATTTATAATGGTTTGTATTACATCTACTACAAGTGGGTTTTCAAAAGAAAAGAAGATGTTTCTCTTAATGATGAGGCAAGACATAAAGGTTAGTTGCTAAACGTTATAGCCAGGGTCCATATATTGATTTTAATGAAGTCTATTCTTCTCTTGTGAAGCATTGCTCTATGCACACTCTACTTAGTATTGTTGCCATGCATGATTTTGAGCTGGAACAATAAGATGTTAAAACTGCATTCTTACATAGATAATTAAAAGAGAAGAGGGTATTTATATGAAACAACATGAAGGTTTTTTATTTCTAGAAAATAATTTCTTGTTTGTATGTTTAAAGAAATATCTTTAAGGATTGAAGCAATCTGTTAGATAGTGGTACGAGAGATTTGACACATGTATGCTCTCTAAGTGTTTTAAAAAGTATGATTATGATAACTGTGTTTATTTGAAAATATTTAACGGTTCAACAACTTATTTGCTCATTTTTGTTGATAATATGTTAATTATTGCAAGCTTGAATTCATAGGTTAATGAATTAAAGAAAGAATTGAGTAATGATTTTGAGATGAAGGATTTGGGTGCAGCAAACATAATACTTGGCATAGGAATATCCAAAGATAGATCATCTAGCAAATTATATCTAAGTCAGAAGGGATATATTGCTAAAGTTCTTCGCCGTTTTAATATGCATGATGGCAAGCCAGTTGGTACTCCGTTAGCTGCACACTTCAAGTTATCACCAACTTTTTGTCCTGAGTCAGATGTTGATATTGAGCACATGTCAAGAGTTCCATATCCTGAAGAAGTTTGTTTAGTTATATAAGTCATGTTTTGTTCTCATCCAGATTTATGATACGCATTGAGTGTTGTTATTAGATACATGGCCAATCCTGAAAAGGAGCATTGAAAAGTAGTTAGTGTTTTTTCACATAACTGCAAGGATATTTCTAATGTTAATTTATATTTGTACAACATAAATTTATAGTGTGGGGTGTTGCGTCGGTGTCTGACATGTATCCCATGCAAACTAGTTTACTTGTACTCCATGGGGATTTATATATTTATGTATTTACCCTCTATACGCCATGTAGTCACAACTAAAAACAGTCTGTCGTCTCATTCTTGTAATACTCAATAATGATGCAATTGCGCCTTCCGCAAGGGTTTTCCATGTCATAGTCTCTGTCTCTCATGTCATGTTTATTCTAGTTTTATTTAACATACCCACATATATTAAATCTCACAAGCATGCTATCAGCCAAAACATAGCAAAGCTATATACACGAGTAATTTGTCAGTCGCTTAACCTATATACACGAGAGGAGAGGAAGCGGTTGCGGCACACGGGTTAAGTCACAGGGCCACTGGATTGTGTCCTCCCCCCTAACCAATAGGCGAGGCAAGCGTGGGAGAGCCCACTCATCCTCTTTTACGCTGACTATCGAGAACGAGACAAGCAACGAAGGAATCCGACCAAAATTAGAAGGCCAGGCCCATGTGTCATGTAGGTGGGGAAAATACTTGGATGTCAACGCTATAAAAAACTAGGAACGACCGAAAATGAGCCAGCGCACGAAGTGAAAACGGACGGGATGGTTGAAACATGAAAATCACGAGAGGAGGCATTAGCGTGCGGGTGTCCTGGGCTCCTTTATAAGTAGATCAGTTGAATGCACCCGTAGTAATAGAAATAATGAAACATGTAGGAATTCACACAAAGCACTCCACACTCCGGTAGTTGCAAATTTCATTGTTGATTCAAGTATATGCCAATACATATGCCATATCTTTCTATCCTTCCCTGCTATCCTCGAAACCTTTAGGGGGCACTGACTATGTTACACTTGCACAGCCGATCAGGCCAGTTTATGACAGAGATCAATGGAGTGTGACAAGTCGTTTGTAATATGGTAAGGATTGGGAGGTTATGACAATCCCATGTTCTGACACATCCAACATTCAAGCACGTGAACAGAGAGTTGGGCGAGATTCAAAAAAAGTCGTGCTGGCCTCGCTTGGCATGCATGAAGCCCACCAATGCCTTGGTTCATCTTGGCTCGGTTTGATGAACTGAATTAGCCTGAGGTGGAGATCAGCATGGATCTATCACAGAAGCAAGAAGGGTCGTTCAGCTAGTCTTGTGGAACACACGACCGACCTAGTAATTAGCTACCTCTAAATAATTTAAAAATGAAAATAATTTTCATGACAAATCTAATGATATGGTTAAGTATTAGAAAAATACATTATATTTTCCATTGTAAACTATGTCAAAAGTAGGAAACTTTGATTTTTTGGAAAATGAACACACCTCATAGTTTGGAGTGCACATGGTAATTAGCAACTGGTTGTTGCAGTTAGGATTTATCTCATACCTTAACAACTGCATGTTGCACTTTAATCTATCTGAAAGAATGTAATTGCTCTTTGTATGAATACCATCGTATAATTGAGAATCATTGAGAGTTGATTCAAGTTGGTTAGCACTACAGTGTTGGGGTGAAGGAGCAGAAACGGAGTGACCTAGTTCAGTTTGGGATGCCAAAGGTCAGCCATGGACTCAGCTCGCCGTAGCACACCCAACTCAAGAACTAGCCAGCCTTGTTCGGGTCAATAAATCAACAAAATTAAACAGAATATTCTTTTCCAGTGTAGAGATACTCTTCTGATTGGCAGATATAAAGAAACTAATGTCAAATAGACGTTCTGATGCGTGCATACATAGACTCACTGATAGACAAAATGTTAACTAATGCAGTTCATTAGGGGTTTCCTTAATTCGAGATCGATGTATAGTCATGGAAGAAAGGTAGGTGTTTAATCAGTGTGCCGTATATTGTCACAATTATTGAACACCACCAGCTACTATAAGTTTTCCATCCTCCTGCCACGATCTACCAACAATAAGTGAACATATCATGTCCCTCAAAAAAAAAGGTGACCACATCATGTCACATGCCTTGAGATTACTTCGGAATGGTAGGTGCAGATGTGTCATACTTGTATCTGACTCCCTGAATACATATAACATTTTTTCTCAGAAGTGTCCTATTTGTCTCCTCGGAACCATATACCAATAGCTCACAATAAAGCCATGACGGGAGCTCGCTCATGCTGCCCCAACAAACCATTGTAGACTTACAGTTATAGTTCCATGCCTAGAGGAAAATGGAAGACATGGATCACACATTTGTCGCGTGTCAGCCGTCACATACCAACACTCCTGCAGTGTCTTATGTACCGGCTGGTGAGTGGGTCAGCGACATAGTTTGATTTAAAAAATAATAATACACCTTATAGTTTGGAGCGCACGCATGCAGTAATTAGCAACTGCTAAGTTGCAGTTAGTATTTATCTGATACCTTAACAACTGCATGTTGCAGTTTAATCTATCTGAAAGAACGTAATTGCTCTTGGTATGAATACCCCGTATCACTGAGAATCGCTGAGAGTTGATTCGACTTGGTTACCACTACAGTGTTGGGGTGCAGGAGAAGAAACGGAGTGACCTAGTTCAGTTTGGCATGCCTGAAGAAATCAGCCATGAACTCGCTCGCCGTAGCACACCCAACTCAAGAACTAACCAGCCTTATCTAGGTCAACAAATCAGCAAAATTAAACAGAATATTTCTTTGCAGTTTAGGGGAACTCATATGATTGGCAGATATAAAGAAACTATTGTCAAATAGACGTTCTGATGCGTGCATACATACTGTAGGGTTTTGAATCATTGGTCGACAATGTTAACTAATCCAGTTCATTTGGGGTTTGCTTAATTCGAGATCGATGTATAGTCATGGAAGAAACGTAGGTGTTTAATCAGTGTGCCGTATATTATACAAGTATTCGACACCAGCAGCTACCATAAGTTTTCCATCCTTGTGCCAGGATCTACCAACAATAAGTGACCATATCATGTCCCTCAAAAAAACAAAAAATGACCACCTCATGTCACATGCCCTAAGATTACCTCCAAATGGTAGGTGCATATGTGTCACACTTGTATCTGGCTCGCTCAATATATATAACATTTTTTCCTCAGAAGTGTCCTATTTGTTTCGTCGGAACCATACATCTAGCTCACAATAAAGCCATCAGGCAATTCTATGCGTAGAGGAAAATGCAAGACATGGATCACAAATTTGTGGCGAGTCAGCGGTGACATAGGCTTCAGAGGCATCAGGAATTCCACACTATGCGCTAATACCAACGTTCCTGCAGTGTCTTAAGTACGGGCTGGTGCGGGGTTCAGTGACATAGTGACCTGCGACCACCTTGCTAACTTTCGTCTTCACTCATCGTCAACCTGTACACATGCAACACTGGTTGGCACCGGTGGAAGCACAGAAATACTATTTTGAGCTGCATAATCTGTCCTATCACTCTCTGCTTTGTGTAGAAAAACCTGATCGGATGATGAATCTCGACTCGTCGGAGTTCGCAAAAGAGATAGAACGTTCCAGAAGATGGATGTATGATGGGGTCGACGCTTGACCCCAGTTCGTCGTGGCTCTCTCTTTCTCTGTACACTCCTCTCTTTGGCACAAACCAAGGAAGAAAGGAAGAAGAAGAAGACACAAAACACGGTGGTGTTTTTTCGGTGCATCAATGCCCGCCGCGAGGACGGCGATTTTCCTCGAGCACGAACTCGATCACGGCAACAAACCGGCGCAACAACAAGCAGTACACAGGGGGCTTCTTTTATACCCGACTCGCTAAGCAACTAACTCTTTTTTTTAAGAACGAAGGCTCAAGAAGAGCCTATCTTTGAATTAACAAAGCCATCAACCGGCCAGGAGTACAAGTGTGAGATCACCACACAACATCGGCCAAACGATACAAGGGGGCTGCAAGAATAGCTTACAACGCTACACCTACAACCAGCAAACGAAAGATAACTAATGAAGAACTGCTAGTTGAGGAGAAGCCCACTACAGAAAGGCACCTAAAACGACTACAAGTGAAGCCTCGAGGATCAGCAACCGGCAGAGGATGAGTCGAACTCAGGGGCTGAAAACCAGGGGCTGGAGATGACCCAACACCTGCCTCCTCTAACATCGAAGGGGATCCCTTCCCCTCGCCTAGGCTCGAAGGCGCCGCACCGTTGAATGCAGAGACGCTCACCGGAGAGCTAGAGCAATGGTTGGTCTCGAGTCTGGGGCAGCCACGGAGCATGACCACAAGTCAGAGCACACACACATCGGCAACACCGCAGACACCGAAGGAGACCGATAGTAGAGGGTAAACCGCCGGAAGAGTCGCCGAAATGAAGGAGTTACCGAGCCTCAGAGACTCGACAGTCACCAGCCTCCCACCTGCAAGCTTCTGCACACAACCCAAAGCACCAATCTTCCCCAGGCGGCGCCTCCAAGGAGGACACGACGCACCTGGCGCCGCCGCCGCCCATCGAGCTTTCGTCCGGGAAGTTTGGCCGGGGTGGGAAGGGGAGCCCACAGCGGTGACTCTAGGGAGTAGTACGACGCAAGATGGCGCCGCCGCCACCGCGCTGGAAAAACCAAACAGGGGTTTCCCCCGGGCTCGTCCCGCACCACCAGTTCGGGGAGCACCCCGCCGGCACCGGATTCGGCAGTCAGAGGCCCCAAATCGGGCGGACCAGCGGAGTGAGAGCAGAGAGGGGGAGCCTGACCTTCAGATCTGGAACGGAGGAAGGGAAACCATGCTGCGCCGCGAACGCTACCCGCCTGCTCCTCGCCGCCCGCGCAGCCGAGAAGCCGGCCCGCACCTCCCGCGCACACCGCCAGCCGAAGAGACGGCGCCGCCTCGTCGACCAGGGCCGCCGCCTTGGATCCGGAGTCCTTCGCGAAACGAAGCGACGAAGACCTCTCCGCCACCGTCATCGGCACCTGCCCAGGCGCTGCCCGGCGTCCGCCTCGGGTGGCGGCAAGGGAGGAAGGAAGGATGGAGAGGGGCGGCGCCGGGGAAACCCTAGGCGCCCTCGAGCCGCCCTGGGGAGGGCAGCGCGAGGGAGGGGAGGGATAGAGGTGAATTTCCTAAGCTCCTGATGGTTTGATAAGCAACTAACTCTAACGGGCCCTCATGCACATGTACGCATGAGCTCCTCAAGACCCGGCCTCCTCTTGTCGTGAGCCATCTGCTCTTCCGTAAGAGCCGCACATCATGCGAACTTGCCGCTGGATCACGCCCAACGCTCCTGCGATCAACGCATGTGACTAACCTGCACATGCACGTCCACTAATAAAGGGGGTGTTTGTTTCTAGGGACTTTTTTGTGTAGGGACTAGAAAAAGTCCCTCTTAAAGACTTTTTTACCAAATAGGAGGCACTTTTTAGGGACTAAATTAGGCATTTGGGACTAAATGAAGAAGACTCTCAAGCAGAGTCTTTTTGGGACTTTTTGAGACTTTTCTAATAATGCCCCTCCATGCATCCATTGGTTCACCACCCCATGGTGTTGTTTAATTGTTATTTTTCTATATACTAGGAGCAACATGGTCATTTAATAATCTCTAGGAAGGGACTAGAGACTTTTTAGTCTCTAACAAACATGGAGGGATTTTTTAGGGACTAGAGACTTTTTAGTTGACACTAAAAAAAGTCCTAGGACTAAAGAACCAAACATCACCAAAGTCTGTGCATGCTAACTTCTAACTAGCACACAACGCATCGCACACTGCCCATGCATAGTTAGATGATGCCTGATACGTGTGCAACTTATTTATAATTTTTAATTATTTCATGCTAATATTATCTGTTTTGGATGTTTTATATGCATTAATATGTAATTTTATATTATTTTTGGAACTAACCTATTAACCTAGAGCTCGGTGTCTGTTCCTATTTTTTCTTGTTTTTGAGTTTCGTAGAAAAAGGAATATCAAACAGAGTCCAAACGGAATAAAACTTTCGCAATGATTTATCTTGGACCAGAAGACAACAAGGAGACTTGAAGATGAAGTCGGAGAAGCCACGAGATGGCCACAAGGACGGAGGGCACCCCCAGGGGGTAGGGCGTGCCCCCCAGCCTTGTGCCCCCCTCCCCCCGTGACCCTCCTGACCTAATTTTTTTGCCTATATATTCCCAAATATCCATAAACCATCAGAGACATCCACGGTCCGCAACCTTCTGTACATGTAGGGATCTTTTTCGGCACCCTGCCGGAGGGGATTCGATCATGGGGGGCTTCTACATCAACTCTTTTGCCTTTCCGATAAAGCGGGTGTAGTTTACCTCAGACATACGGGTTCATAGCTAGTAGGTAGATGTTTTTTTCTCTCTCTCTTTGATTCTCAATACCATGTTCTCCTCAATGTTCTTGGCGATCTATTCGATGTAATACTTTTTTGCGGTGTGTTTGCCGAGATCCGATGAATTGTGGATTTATAATCAACTTATATATGAATATTATTTGAATCTTCTCTGAATTCTTTTATGCATGATTGATATCTTAGTAATTTTCTTCGAACTATCGGTTTGGTTTGGCCAACTAGACTGGTTTTTCTTGCAATGGGAGAAATGCTTAGCTTTGGGTTCAATATCCCGTGTCCTTTCCCAGTAACAGTAGGGGTAGCAAGACACGTACTGTATTGTTGCCATCGAGGTTAAAAAATGGAGTTTTCATCATATTGCTTGAGTTAATTCCTCTACATCATGTCATCTTACTTAATGTGTTACTCTGTTCTTCATGAACTTAATACTCTAGATGCATGCAGGAGTCGGCCAATGTGTAAAGTAATAGTAATAGTTGCAGAACCGGTTCGGTTTACTTGACACGGACGTGATGCCTATATTCATGATCATTGCCTTAGATATCGTCATACTTTGCGCTTTTTTATCAATTGCTCGGCAGTAATTTGTTCACCCACAGTATTATTTGCTATCTTGAGAGAAGCCTCTAGTGAATTCCAAGTAATACATGGTTTAAACATGTATAAGGGGTAGAGACTTGGAGTACAAGACAAGTAATACATGGTTTAAACATATTTGATCTCTACTCTTTATCTCTATCTCTAAACCAAAACTATATTCTAACATTCCCCCTCAGTCGTAGCGAGAGTGAAGCGGACGATTATGACTAAATTTGAAGTCTTGTGCTTTTGTCGTCTTCTCCGCTGCACCATCATCAACTGCATCTCTGATGTGTCGGCACCTAGGGCGGTGACTGTGTCCCCTTTTGGTGTCTTCCTTGTCTCTCCTTTCTTCCCTCCCGCAGTCACAAAGGGACTGGCGTGAACGCTGGTGATGACGCCGACGATGTTGACTGGAGTTGTTGTCGATGTGTTGTTGTAGACCAAGCCATTAATGTCGATGTCAATGTAGCCGATCATGGTGATGTAGCCGTGGTAGATATAGTCGTGGTCAATGGTGTAGTCATCGTGGATGATGGAACCGCATAAAGCCGGAGGCGCAAAAAATGCGCTATGACCACTACAAGAAATATGTCAACTTATGACCTTCTGTCAGTGACCCTCGAAGAATTGGTCATAAATTTATGACCATTTTAGACCAATTGGTCAAAAGCTGTTCAGGGGGCTTCAAACCCTAAACCATTGCGACCATTTTGGTCAGAAAGGTCGTAATTTCCTTACACGAAATGGTCACAAAGCAAACAGTGCTAGTCCGCTGCCTTATTTCTAGTTGTTAATGACCAATATAGATGGTCATAGCCTTGTAGATTATGGTGGGTTGTGATGACTAGGCGCCATCTCATCAGTTTTGCCTATGCGTCAGGTCCATGTGGCAGTTTTTGCCCTAGGTTGTGAAGCAACCTATATTTCTATCATTCCCAAAATTCCCAAAAAAATCTCATAAATTCTTTGGGTCATATCTTCATCAAATATGTAAAAATCCTTCCTTGCCTAGTTCAAAACTAATTCAACAATATTCATTTTTCTATTATGTTCACAACAACACTTTATGAAGGAAGTGCTATTTATATATTCTTGATTGCCCTAGGAATTTTTGGCACTCTTTCCTATCCAAATCATTACCGCATGACAAAATTCAGCTCCATTTGCCTAGCAAATCTTCCTCGGCAAATTTCCAAAGTTTTTGTCCACCTAGAAGCATTGTGAAGGAAGTACCTTTTTTATATCTCTAAATGACATGAAATTTATACAGTTTCTTCATATGCCCAAATTATCACCCTCCTCCAAATTGCGGCTCAGTCAAATCATCTATGTGAGCCCAGGTTCAATTTATATTTTATGGCCAAATTGGCACGTTGCAAAGCAAGTGTTATATAGACCCCTCCTATTACCCTCAAACTTTTCGGGCACTCTTCCATACTGATGACAAAGGGAACAACGTATGTTGTTATGCGGTCTGACCGATAAAGATCTTCGTAGAATATGTAGGAGCCAATATGGGCATCTAGGTCCCGCTATTGGTTATTGACCGGAGACATGTCTCGGTCATGTCTACATTGTTCTCGAACCCGTAGGGTCCGCACGCTTAAGGTTTCGGTGACAGTTATATTATGAGTTTATACGTTTTGATGTACCGAAGGTTTTTCGGAGTCCCGGATGTGATCACGGACATGACGAGGAGTCTCAAAATGGTCGAGACATAAAGATTGATATATTGCAAGCCTATGTTTGGATATCGGAAGTGTTCCGGGTGAAATCGGGATTTTACCGGAGTACCGGGAGGTTACCGGAACCCCCCGGGAGCTATATGGGCCTTAGTGGGCCTTAGTGGAAAAGAGAAGAGGCAGCCTGAGATGGGCCGCGCGCCCCTCCCCTCCCTTGGTCCGAATAGGACAAGGAGAGGGGGCCGGCCCCCTTTCTCTTTTCCCCCCTCCGCGAATCCTATTCCATATTCCAACTAGGATTGGGGGGGGGGGGAATCCTGGCGTGCCTCTCCTAGGCCGGCCGCACCCCCCCCTTGAGCCTTTATATACGGAGGCAGGGGCACCCCAGAGGAACACAAGTTGATCCACGTGATCATATTCTTAGCCGTGTGCGGCGCCCCCTGCCACCATAGTCCACGATAATATTGTAGCGGTGCTTAGGTGAAGCCCTGCGACAGTAGTACATCAAGATCGTCACCATGCCGTCGTGCTGACGGAACTCTTCCCCGACACTTTGCTGGATCGGAATCCGGGGATCGTCATCGAGCTGAACGTGTGCTAAAACTCGGAGGTGCCGTAGTTTCGGTGCTTGATCGGTCGGGCCGTGGAGGCGTACGACTACATAAACCAAACGCTTCCGTTGTCGATCTACAAGGGTACGTAGATCACACTCTCCCCTCTTGTTGCTATGCATCACCATGATCTTGCATGTGCGTAGGAAATTTTTTGAAATTACTACGTTCCCCAACACTCCTGCCCACACCCCCCACTCGCGGCCAACCCGATAGTGTCGACCTGCCCACCGGGTGTGGAGTCAATCATGTCTGGGCTGCAGTCAACGTGTCGCTCGAGTGCCGTCGTCACCTCGCAGGCCAAACTCACCACCGGTGGCAACTCAAGTTCCGCCGGGGCGTCTGCCTCGACTCTGGTGCTCCATAACCGACTAGGAGCCGACCTCGGTCCAAACGAACCAAAATGAAGCGTGTTCATCGGAGTTGTGGACGGGGGCGCCTCTTTGGCAGAGCTGTCTGCCTTATCTGGTTGCGCAGTAGGCCCCTTGTCCAACTCCTGTGGTGAATCATCCGACCCCTTATCCTGATTCCTGGGCGCGCCACCCCCCTCAGTCGTGTCCATATCCTGAGTCTGATCCCCATCTTGGGAAATTGGAGTATCCTCGATCTCAAGCTCTAAAACATAAGTGACTCCAGCATGTGTCCATCTAACCACATCTGGTATGAACTCAACACTCACAGCACTGACCAGCAACCTCGCAACCCCTTGTGCACGAGTGAAAGGCATGTCAACTTTTTTTGTCTTACCAATCATAGAGCCCAAGCTCCAAGCAATCAGAAAGTGCTTAATTAGTTTTGGTGGTGCAACAAAGAACCGTACCCGCACCTTCTCCAAAGGTGTACCTTCTAGTTCCTCTTGCTTCCACTCATCAAAAGCAACAATAACGTTGGTGCTTGGGACTCTGCACAAACCCCACTTGAGAAAATGCATCTGATCTTGTTTAGTAGAAAAATCCACCTTATAAGCCTGTCCCTCTAACTTTTCCAAATGCCACTGATAATTACCTGGCACCAGGTCACGCAGTTGTCTCACGATCTGAGCCTCAGTTAACTGACCATTAGTAACCCGGACTACTGCTGGGAAGGAACTCTCAACCATCTGCGGTAGAGGGTCCACCTCCGGTGTCTCAAAGAACATCAACTCCTTGCAACAGACACCAAATATGTTAATGCCAGGTTTAGGACCCGATAGGAGTGGGCAATCACCGGTGACATGTTGAGATCGGAAGCAATAATCACAAAGCTAGCTCATTAGTACACTCTGCCACAAAAGTGACGGGGTTCACCACATCTATAGCAAGGCAACTTTTTCTTCTTAATTGCCCACTTCGAGAGTTTTTCTCCCTCCGCTTTCTCTGGCCCTTTGTCAGATGTGTCATCCCTAGGTTTAGCAGCTCCAGAAGCCGCCGGAACTGTCACTGCTGCCAGAGCCCTAACAACGTCAACCGCAGTCGCGGGCAACATGGATGAGTCTCCCACCACATCTGTTGAATGCTCGAGCTCCTCCCTCGAGGCTATGTCCGCAACAGGCGGTGGTGGCGGTGGAAGATGTCGAGGTGGAGGTGGGCGTCTGCCTCTCCCACCACGTCGATATCCACCCCGGAAGCGATCAATGGGTCTGGCGACGCCTTCAACAAAATTACTGGGCGGGCCTTGAAATCCTAGACCGTCACCGTTGTACCAGTTATATCCACGGCCGCCACCGGATGAAGATCCACGGTGCAGCCCCTCACAATAAGCATCATATCCATCGTCTCCCCACTGCCCGTAACGGTTGTAATACTGCCCATCTCTACTGTATCCACTGTATCTAACTTATCAATGAATTTCTTTGCGGTTGAATTTTAGGTTGATATTCGGTACAAACTCCAATTACCAACTACCATAAGTTCCCTGTCCTCCTACCAGGATCTACCATCATGAGGTGACCACTTCATGTGGTCCGTCCTAGTCACATGCCCTAAGATTACCTGCAAAGAGGGTAGGCGCACCGTCGCAAAAAAAAGAGCGTGTCATAAGTGTCACTCGTATCTGACTCAGGATATAAAACTTGTTTTTCACCATTTGTTTTGTGAGAGCCATAGACGTCCAATATATAATCATGAGGAGAGCTAGCTATACCATATATAGTTGAAGTTTCACGCGTAATGGACGACATGGATACCAAAATTGTGTAACGTAAGCTTGGGAAGCATCAGTAACTGCATGCTGTGCACTAATGCCAATGATCGAGCTGGCCCATGGTAACCTGCTAGAGCGGCGGCGCCGCTGGGCGCTTATCTAGGACAATAGGGCGCTGATGAACAGCCACTTATTCTCGTGGATTGCTTGTCTAGTGCACCTCGTACCCTGTTGGACATAACCTGCCGGTGCATGTCCAGGTCCGTGTGCATGCGAGCCTGTACTTTTTATCTGCATGTAACCATCCCTGTAACTTGTACCGTGGATTTGTGAAGCAATACAAATCAAAAACCTGTGGGAATCAACCTATCCC
>NC_041384.1:34387696-34426056 GCF_002162155.2 Triticum dicoccoides | reverse complement strand
GTCATAAGTGTCACTCGTATCTGACTCAGGATATAAAACTTGTTTTTCACCATTTGTTTTGTGAGAGCCATAGACGTCCAATATATAATCATGAGGAGAGCTAGCTATACCATATATAGTTGAAGTTTCACGCGTAATGGACGACATGGATACCAAAATTGTGTAACGTAAGCTTGGGAAGCATCAGTAACTGCATGCTGTGCACTAATGCCAATGATCGAGCTGGCCCATGGTAACCTGCTAGAGCGGCGGCGCCGCTGGGCGCTTATCTAGGACAATAGGGCGCTGATGAACAGCCACTTCTTCTCGTGGATTGCTTGTCTAGTGCACCTCGTACCCTGTTGGACATAACCTGCCGGTGCATGTCCAGGTCCGTGTGCATGCGAGCCTGTACTTTTTATCTGCATGTAACCATCCCTGTAACTTGTACCGTGGATTTGTGAAGCAATACAAATCAAAAACCTGTGGGAATCAACCTATCCCTCCCCCCCCCGCCCCCCAACAACTGAGTCGTTTCTCTACATGTTCGAACATATTTCTAGTGTGCATTAGAGAGGGCCTGATAATGAATCGGATTTCCTAATTACCCAAGGGAATTGGCCTTGTACACACCAAAAAATGCCACCACATTGTCCAGCCGCCTCGTTAGGTTCTCCAAAACAAACAAATTCACTACCATCAAATTCAGTCTTCAGATCTGAAAGTTGTTCATATGCCAAAAGCAATTTTTTTTTATTTTTAGCCTTTTTGACGTCATGTTCTATATAATAAGAAATGTGTCATTTGCAGATTGCCATATGGAAAGGCCACCATACACAAGGTGTGGCACAAATCCTGTAATCTGACCTGAAACCTTCCTACACAATTATAACTGTCAACATGTCTGTCACAATATTCACAATGTTAAATAACATAGGGGGTAGTGAGCCACCCTAATAGTCTCATTTTCATTTTCTTTAGAAAAGGAGGATGACCCATGGCCTTTGCATCTGGGAGATACATGCAGCCATCTTATTAATTATCCACAAAGACCTTACAAAGTTTTGCATCAATATGTCTGAATCCGCCATCTTCGTAACATCTCTCGCTACTCCTCTCCATGAAGGGGTGTAGAAGTACTGAGCCGAATACCCAGACCTCTCACGTAAGCCTAACATCTAAATCCGGAGGCCCCAACCAAGCCATATACCGAGTCTAGGGCACAGACCGGTCCGACGCACTCTCATATATAGGTCTTCGCTGCAGTCTTTCACCAATCCATCTTAGAAGAAGGTACTGATGCATCGAGTTTGTCAGGCCTGCCGTCGACGCCACCATGGCGCCAAACAGTGCCACCGCCCAGCGCTCGTCCATCCAGACACATCCGTTGTCGAGATCCAACCGCACCATGCCGCCAATACTCGTCGTCTTCGACGTGGTAGATACAACGCCACTCCTCCTGCCAAACTCCACATCGTCGCCGTTGCTGGAGCTACGCGGATCCCACCACCCACAACAACTCTTCCTCGAACACCTGAGCCTCCCAAGACGGCGCCTCCATGGACGGTACGATACGCAGGACGCCGCCGCCACCCAATACAGACGCAATTTTGGACTTTTGTGCGGGAGGGGTTCAGAGGTGGATAGGAGGGACCTCGACTTTTCCTCCAGGGAGGGTAACGGCATCGAGGGATGTCACCGATGTCGGGCCGAACCAACCGACCAAAGTTTCCTCCAGTCCCGATTCTACATCACCAAACCTCCATTTGCTCCTGATCCAGCAGCGAGCCATGAACCGAAACCTGCAGAGATGAAAGTGCCATGGTGCTCAACCGACCAGGAAGGAGGATCGAGAAGAACCACCATCGTAGATCATCCAGCCATCGAATCCAATGATCCGAAGTGGCCAGCGACGAACACCACCACCCCGCGCCGGACCCAGAGGGAACCGACATGAACCCAACGACGCCCACGACCACTCGGCCTGACCCACTCACCCCGCTTGTCCAGCGCCAGCCGATCCAGAGGGTGGCCGCCGCTCCGCTACTCCTTGCAGGGATCAAATCAGGACCTTGCCTCCCTAAGAAGGAGCCACACTTGGACGGAGCGACCATGCCTTGAGTGCGCACCTCCACATCATGCATTAGGCCTCATAGCATGGCCAACACCAAGCCGCCACTCGCCGAAGGGTGCTGCAGCCCTGCTGTAGTCGCTACGCTGATCCGCCCGAGGCCTTCGTGAGCCGCCATCGACGGGATACAAGACGGGAGAGAGAGAATTCCCCGCCGCCGCCATCCTTGAACCCGCATGCTTCACAATCTCATTTTCATTTGGAAGTAATGTACAATGTCATGATTCTGTTGCGAGGTGTATGGACATGTAAGCCAGAATATTATGCCATGGTTGGCGAGAAGGGTGTGAATGGTGACGTTACAGAACTCTTTCTCGTTGTTAGTTTGAAGAGCATTCATAGGCTTACCAAATTGTGTGGAGAAATAGGAGTAAAAGGAAGTGAGGGTGGCAGGAACGCCGGTTTTCATGCATAGCGAGAATGTTCACACAAAATGCGAGTAATCATCCAATATCAGAAGATAGTAAATAAACCCGGAGTTACTCGCAATACGTGAGGTCTATACATCACTGTGAACTAATTTAAACGGAAAGGATGTAATTGTGGAAAAAAGAACTAAACGTAATGCCAACATGCCTGCCAACACGACATGCGTCACAAGTATGAGCATCCGTTTTATTACAGGAAAAGGAAAATCCTTCATTATTTGATGAAAATAGGTAGAGCTTGGGTGGCCGAGGCGCGCATGCTAGAGGTCAATGTCGGTGGATAGAGCCAAAGGTTCAGCGGAAGATGATGATGATGATGGCCGTACAGGGTACAGATCTTTGGTGCTGTCACATCGGTGGGGGACCATCCGGGTACGGGCATCCTTAACAGAGCACCTCAATTTGTCAAATTCCACAATTACAGGATTATACAGAGAAATAGAAAGAACTAACAATAAATTCTGAATTAAGTATGGAGAAACAACGACATTATTAAGAAAGAATGACGCGAAGTTAGACGGAAAATTAGTGGAGGCGGTATGAGTAATGGGAAGGGCGGACCACTACCAACATTGATGTGAGAGGTAGTAGCGGTAGGAAAGGAAATAGGGAGATTACCGGGTCTGGAGGCCATATGAGTGGATGCACCAGTATCCATGTACAAGTCGCCACCGCCACCAAACGAGGCAGGTGTGGGGGCGGACTGTAGGGGGTTAGGAGCATGGGGTCCCATGGTGGAGGCACGCCATAGAAAGGCACAATGACGGGGTTGGCAGGTGGCAAACCGGACCAGAGTGTCGCGATGAATGCCTAGTACGTGGCCAGACTGAGCCCGCGGACACCCAGGAGAGGGGCCACGCGGCACTGGCATGGTGTAGGCATGCACCACCCCCATCCATGTAGGTGTCGGCTGGGACTGCTGGGCGGCGCACGACTGGCCAATGTTGATGTTGTTCCCGCCGGTGCTGCCACAACCGCGTCGACGCTAGCGGTTGTGGCCACGCGGCTAGTGTGCAGGGCATCTGGGGCTTCGGAGGCCACGGTTGTGGCACTGCGGGTGAACGAGAAGGGGCGTCGTGGGATAGGCCGGCCGCGAAGGCGATGTGGACCGTGTGAGAGCACAACTTATTTAGTCGTCCCGCCTCGAGGCGAAGGTAGGCACAACATGGTCAATAGAATGAGTTTGGAGCCGGCGTTGCTGAGGCCCTCATCAAGACCGACCGTCAGCATGGAGAGGAGGAGCTCGTAGGAGACCTTAAAATCCAAGTCTCCCAACTCATCAGATGGAGTTTTGAGACGCATGCAGAACTCCTCGATGGAGTACTCGTTCTGGTGTAAAGCAAAAAACTGCTGCTGAACAAAAACGAAATGCTGCAGCCTGTTGTCGGTGAAGAGGCATGTGATTTTGGTCCAAACAGTAGACTTAGTGTCGCCGTCATGAACGATGGTGTGAAAAATCTCCTTGGAGACAGTGAGGAAGAACCACCGGATAATGGTGGCGTTGATGGCCATCCACTCGGAATCATGAGGCATGGCCAAGGGATCGACTATCTCGTCGACGGGGTCATGGAGATCATAAATGCGGAAGAGAAGACCGAAATACGTCTTACACATGTAGAAATTAGCCTCGGAGTGGGAGACCTTCATTGGGATGCGGTCGAAGATCAGAACGCCATGGGTGTTCACAGGCAAGGGACCGACGAAGGGGTTACTACTCCTGGACCTGGAGAAAGCAAATGGGTTCCTAGGGACCAAGAGAGAGAGAGAGAGAGAGAGAGAGAGAGAGAGAGAGGAGTGTAGAGAGAATACCATGGAAGCGGAAGCGGAGTAGAGAAGCCGGCTAGGTTTCGACTTATGGTTTTGGGGAGGGTGGCAAAAGATCCACGGTGGTGTTGGAGTGGAGGTCGCGGCTGTATCGTGAGGGGGTAGAGACGAGTGACAGTGGTGGACAGAGGAGAGGGTTGGCGTGGCGGGAGAGGAGACGACGTGACCAGGGGGTGGAGGAGGGTTGGCGGCGCGGCTCGGGTTGGTGGGGGTGAGCAGCACTGGTGCGGTTAGGAGAGGGAGGACCTGGTTAATTAGGTTGATATCATATAAAGAGACAATATCATGCAACACACGTGGGTGTGGTCATATCATTCACGGGCATCAGTGCCAATATATAGTTATACAAGGACTTCATCACGTCCAAGACAAAACCCTAACGAGATGGACCGAGATTAGAGTACATGTCTATGTACATGTAAATTGGGTACTTAACACGAGGGGGGACGAGGGGGCCATGACCCAAGGTTAAAATGTTTGCAAAGATAGCCTTCAAATTTTCTGAAAAAATTGCATAGTCACTCTTAAATTTGTATATCCCGCCTCCTAAAGTTTGGTAATTTGTGTTGCTGCCCTTTCATAGATCCTGGGTCCGTCCTTGATGACGATGGACCTGGAAGAGCCCTACTGCCCACCCGTCATGGACCTCCTGGTCGGGTCGCCTGGGTCCTGGGCAGATCGGATAGCTCGGAGATACGCCAAGAAGCCCCCATGGCACGCCAGCTGGCAACGAACCTCGGAGGACCTTTTCACCCGCGAGGTGTCCAGGGAGGTGGGTACTCCAACATTTTTTATAGGAGTAATAAATAGAAAGCACCTATAGCAATAGAAAGAGCGAAATATGTAGGAATTCACAAAGCACTCCACACTCCGGTAGTTGCTAATTTCTTTGTTGATTCAGCTACGCCAATACATATGCCATACCTTTCTATGCTTCCCTGCAATCCACGGAACCTTTAGGGAGCACGGACGCTTGGCATAGCTCATGGAGCAATGATTATGTTACGCTTGCACATCAGATGATGATAGTTTATGATAGAGATCAATGGAGTGCGACATGACATTCGTCATATGGTAGGGCTTGAGGGGTAATGGCAGTCCCATGTTTTGTCACTTCCAACATTCAAGCCCGTGAGGAGATAGTTGGGCAATACTTAAAATAAGTTGAGCTAGCCTTTCTTTGCATTCATCTAATTCAGTTTTGAATCTTATGGATCAGAATATTCATGCCACAATAAAGAAGATTATATGGATAAATACGTTAGGTAGCATTCCACATCAAAAATTCTATTTTTATCATTTACCTTCTCTAGGGCATGTAGGAACTAAGCTTGGGAATGCTTGATGCGTCTCCAACGTATCTATAATTTTTTATTGCTTCATGCTATTATATTATCTGTTTTAGATGTCTTATATGCATTAATATGCTATTTTATATTATTTTTGGGACTAACCTATTAACCCAGAGTCCAGTGCCAGTTTTTATTTTTCCTTGTTTTGTAGTTTTACAGAAAATGAATACCAAACGGAGTCCTAACAAAATAAAACTTTACGATGATTTTTCTTGGAACAGAAGACATCCACGAAACTTGGAGAGGGGGTTAGAAGATGGCCGAGGAGGCCATAAGCCTCCCAGGCGCGCCCTAGGGGGCGCCCTAAGGGCTTGTGGGCCCCTCGGGACTCCTCCAACCCTAATTCTTGCACTATAAAAAATATTCCCAAACCAACAGAAGCGTCCACCTAAATACTTTTCCACCACCGCAAGCCTCTATTCCTGTGAGATCCCATCTTGGGATCTTTTTCGGCACCCTGCTGGAGGGGGATTCGATCACGGAGGGCAACTGCATCAACCTTATTGCTCTTCCGATGAATTGTGAGTAGTTTACCACAGACCTATGGGCCCATAGCTAGTAGCTCGATGGCTTCTTCTCTCTCTTTGATCTTCAATACAATGTTCTCCTCGATGTTCTTGGAGTTCTATCCGATGTAATATTCTTTTGCGGTCTATTTGTCGAGATCCGATGAATTGTGGATTTATTACCAGATTATCTATGAATATTATTTGAGTATTTTCTGAATTCTTTTATGCATAATTAAATATCTTTGTATTTCTATTTGAATTATCGGTTTGGTTTGCCAACTATATTGGTTCTCACCCAGTGACAAAGTAGGGGTAGCGAGGCATGTATTGTATTGTTGCCATCAAGGGTAAAAAGATTGGGTTTTCATCATATTGCTTGAGTTTATCCCTCTTCATCATGTCATCTTACTTAAGACGTTACTCCGTTCTTATGAACTTAATACTCTAGATGCATGCTAGATAGCGGTCGATGTGTGAAGTAATACTAGTAGATGCAGGCAGGGGTCGGTCTACTTGAAACAAACATGATGCCCATATTTATAATCATTGCCTTGGATATCGTCATAATTTTGCGATTTTCTATCAATTGCTCGACACTAATTTGTTTATCCACAGTATGTTTTCTTTCAAGACAGAAGCCTCTAGTGAAACTTATAGCCCCCGGGTCTATTTTTCATCATAAGTTTTCATATGTATAAACCCAAAAACCAAAAAAAACTTGCTGCAATTTATTTATATTTACTTTAGTTTGCTCTTTTATGTATCTTTTATACCTATCTCCACTTTGCTGCATCATCCTTTCCTCTTCCAGGGAAAAATCAACGCAAACTCAAGAAGTAGCACCGGCTCTTCCCATATCAAATGCCAAAGCCCTTCTCCCATGAGTACAAATTGTAGAAGTCGTACGCCTCACCCAGGAGTCGAACATAGTACCAATAACTGGTATAATCCGGCTCTTCCCATTTTCAGCTAGGTTCTCAGCAAAATTCCTAACAGCCTTCTCAAATCCACCTACACAGTTTTGGCAAGGTGGCCTGCTAGGTGCAGCAGCTCGAATCCTCAGCCTGCTAAAGCAGCCAACTCTCAAATTTCAACATTTAGCAAGCATCATATTATAGTAACTGACAGCTCAAATCCTCAGCCTGCCAAAGCAGCCAACTCTCAAATTTCAAGGTTTAGCAAGCATCATATTATAGTAACTGACTGCATGTAATTCCCTAGTTATTTGAATCCAGTCATCAATTTTTTTCCACATTCCATGCATTATTGATGCTGACCATAAATCCTACAATAACTAAGCATCAATTTTTGTTATGGCAGAATCCATACACTAACTCAGCAAAACTATGACATATTTATCGTACCATTATTAACTGCACGAACAAATCCAGCACTAACCTTGTGTTCCATCCAGGAGCCCGGGGGTTCCTCTTCCCAGTTGACAGCTCCGAAGGCGGGGAGAGCTCTCTCTCTCCTTTCTGCCGGCGCTTCCCTGGCTGCCAAGATCTAAGCGTCTTCGCTGCCCATCGTCCGTGCATGCTACACCACACCCTGATCCACCACCATGTCAACCCCCCATCGCCGTTGACGGCATAGCAGGCAGCACCATGCTCTCTCCTACATCCTCCAGGAAAGTGGATCTGATCTAGAGCAAACCAAATCCCTTTCAATCAATTAATCCAGGTCACTAACCCAGGAACTCGACCGCGAGAAATGGAAGGATGTATGTACCCGTGTATCGGCTGCACCAGGAAGTCCATGGTGCCTCGCCACCGACGCACCTTCTTTCCACGACTCAATCTCCAACTCCCATATTGAACTACACACTAGGCATAGAAGACACTACACGATACATTCAATTTCCACCTGAAGCCACCGAACAGAAAAGCGAACTTCCTGGTCCATGGATCAGACGGGTACGCAAATTTTGGTCCATGGCTCGCCTTGTCACAGGCGAACGGCCGTCAGCCTGCCTGTTAAATTAAGGCTCACCACCCACCTCAGCCGGATACGTACATCTGAATAGTCAACACTTTCTATCGGTCCACCAACACCTCTATAATGAAATGGCCCAGATCAAAATGCACTATTCAACGTCGAGGATTTTGAGCTCATTTGAGCTTAAGCCCAATAATTCCACGTCAAAAGACAACGCGTAACCTGAGTCTTCTTCTACCTCTTCCAGCCGTTGCATGGAGGTGGATGACCGCGTGAGCACGATGTGTGGGTGATGCCTTGTCCGCCTAGGCTTCTTCTTTGGTCTGGCCGAGCAGACCGGGCTTTAACCGGATTGGACCGAAGATTTTTTGTTTCATATTTCACAGATTGGACCGCCTATTATGTCGAGCGGGCCAGGACCGAGTTGGGCGGGACTAAGCGGGCCAAAAAGCCCACTCGTGTCGTCCACCCTGATGTACAAATATGGCGGGAAGTATGGGGCCAAGCCAGCACGCCGTGATTGAGCTCCCGGCACTTCTCGACGCAGCAGGCCGTCTTGCCAGTTGCCATCACACGGGTAGCAAGGGAAGCCGGCTGCCTGGTGGAGTCGGATATGCGGCGAGGGCTATGTAGAAATTGTGCCGGTGCGCGTCGTCGTCATGGTGAAGGACAAGGGAGGCTGCACATCGTCATCAATGACAAATGACTAGGGACGCATGCGACGCAGACGATAGATGTACTGATATGCGACTGCGTTAATTAGAATATTTAGAACCAATAAAACGTGAAATGACTACTTAAAATTACCCAGATGTCCTTGGGCTAAAATGAAAACTAACTCGTATTAACCATTGGATCAGTTCAATACGACATATCAATTTCGGTAGCACGATTTACTGTGAAAAATCACTTTTTAATTGCTCTTTATGTGCCATACCCAAGAAATACTACTCACTAAGTTAAGAATGGAAGAGTTTCTCAAATCAGAAATTAATCGGGTTTTTTTAAGGCAGAGAACTTAATCTGTTTACCGAGGAAGAAATTACACTTACATTGTTGCTTCCATGCAAAAAGCTAAGACGACAGATTATGTCTTTCTTCTTCTCCTTTTCGTCTCCTCTTGGACTCAACATCATTCAAACATACTCATCAACATGAAGGGCTGAAGGGCTGACCACACCTAACGCATGTTGGTGTGATATGTAAAACTAAGTGAGACAAGGTCATCACCATCGCAATAAAAAGCAGCCCAAAAATGTCAAGAAATGGTAACAGAAAAAGTATATCATGTCCTTGGTAAGTCCAAGCAGGCTCTAAAAATGAGCCCTGATCAAACGTCGTGGAACAACTATTCTCTTTTCACACCAAGTACCAACTTTCGATATATGAAAATCAATGCATATCCTGCCAGTAAATACATTAATTATTGGCGATAGATCTCCAACACCGTAGTCCCCCAAATATGTGGCTATATATATGCTTTCCACACACACACACACACACACACACACACACACACACACACACACACACATCTGGCAAGCAAGCTATGCGGACAACAACAGAAACGAAATAGAAGAGGAACATGCTAAGTAGCATACAACTGTTCATACCGGACGTAGCAACCAGCCACCACAATGCAACATATCAACTGTATCTAGGAAAAGGAGGGGCCGGGAAACTTGGAGAAACTGAATGGTTGAACTTCGGATCTACGAAGCCTGTTAGGACCTATGTGGAACGGCATAGAGCCAAGGGCGCAAGTGACACGGGACAATCCGCTAAGCAGCAGTAATGCCCCGCATGCTCGGCCCACTTAAAGTTGCTGGACCGATCTCATTACTTGAAGTGGGTTCGAGCGACCGTTCTGCCTCACGCGGGCGTCCCGCATCACCACATGTCCCACGTTTCTCCATTTGCCAAGCGTTGACGGTGCTCTTCTCTGTAGAACCCTCGACCATGGTGTCCCTCTCTGTAGTATCCCCAATGACGGCGCCGTTCACTATGGGTAGCAGTTCCAGTTCACAATTATAGTTTGTGGGTTTTTAGTCATGATTGATAACAATTAGCTAGTGGTTAATGTACACTATGTATCATATTTTCTTATTACAATCAATGTAATGTGCAGTGTATTGGATCTTTTGATATGGCTATTATGCAAAAGACAGTCATAGCAACAAGAATGTTGTGGTGGTTGTGAAAATTTTAATTTGCATGCCTAAGGTTTCAGTGGCGGGCGCTATAATTTGCTCGCCACTGGTAAAATAGTCACCAGTGGCAGGCGCCCGCCCGCCACTGATGGCATATTACCAGTGGCGGGCGGCCATGAGAGCTTCACCTGGAAATGATGGCCTTTTTCCGCTGCCATTGCTAGACATTCCTGCAGTAGTGATGAGGGCGATGTAGCAAGGTGGTGGCGTTCTGGTTTGATTTTCCTGATTCCAATGGCACCATTACACATCTTTGCCCTTGGATGAGTGTCTTCATCTTTCAAGGGATCGACAGCCTTCGTGCCATGGCGAGGGAGCAGGGATCCCCCTTTGTACATGGAGGTGGTTGTCCCCGTGTAGGGCTTCATACGTGTGTCTCTCGACAAAATGCATTGGCGGAAGATTCGTGGCATACACATATGGCGGGAAGTACGGGCCAAGTGAGCAAGGTATGATAGAGCTCGCGCCTCTCGTCGACATGACAGGCCGTCTTGCCAGTTGCCATCATACGGGTAGCAAGGGGTGTTGGCGGCCGGCTGCCTGGTGGAATAAGATATGCGGCATGGAATTATGAAGAAACTTGCACAATGCCCGTGTGTTGCCACGGAGCCACTGGCTTAGCAAGTGATCAAATAATGTTAGTGTTCTTTGTGGCCCTTGCGTGATTTACGATTAGAAAATATATAAAAAATAACGGTGAGAGGCATGCAGAGTCAGAGAATTATAGATGACCATAGTACGTTGGAAAGAGAAACTAAAACCAAGATCAGTTTTGATTTTTTATGTTTAAATCACACTTTTGTGTTTGTTATTTGTTCCTTTTACGAAAATGTTGGTCTGACATGAGAGTAGACTATTTTCTTATATGTGATAGATCCCGGACGTGAGTAAAGCATACTTGTTTATGTGCCTCTTGTAAAGTTGTTAGTTCCACACATGTGGGGATGCGTGCATTTGTTTATTTGAAAAGAATGTTGGACCAACATGTGAACTCACCAGCAACTCCGATCTTTATAAGTAGGAAAGATTGCTCCAATGGGCGCTTGTTGTCATGGCGAAGGACTAGGGAGGGTGCGCGGTGTCATCACAATGAAGGACTAGGGAGGGTGCTATGAGACATGAGACACGGACGATAGACACTCATACACGACGGCATTAATTAGAATGGTGCGGCTAGATCTTAGTCTAGTAAGACTTAACCAAGTCTCTCAGTCAAGTGATATTAACATACAAAGATGAAGAAAGAAGAAATTAACAGAAAATTTTACACGGTTCTCTACATAAGATCTGACAAATATAGCATCGACTGAGACTTCGTTAAGACTCGGTCGACTGAGATTTAGCAATCCCGTAATTAGAACATTTAGAACCAATAACACGTGAAAGGACTACCTAAAATTACCTGCATGTCATTGGGCTAAAATTAAAACTGACTCATATTAACCATTGGATCAGCTAAATACTACACATTAAATTCTTTTTTTCCAAGATACTACACATTAAATTCGGTGGTATGATATACTGTGAAAAATCTATTTTTTATTTGCTCTTTATGTGCCATACCCAAGAAGTACTTCTAATTAAGAATGGAAGAGTGTTTTCAATGAGAAATTAATTGGTTTTTTTTGCGGGTGAGAACTTAATCAGTTTACTGAGGAAGTTACATTGACATTATTGCCTCCATGCAAAAAGCTAAAAAGACAGATTATGCCGGCGTGAATAAGAGCAACAAAAAGAACAGAACAGACAAGGTCATCACCATCGCAATAAAAAGCAGCCCAAAAATGTCGAGAAATGGTAACAGAAAAAAGTATATTATGTTATATCATCGGTAAGTCCAACAAGGCTCTAAAAATGAGCCCTGCTCAAGCTGATCATTACACGCTAGCTATTTTGGTAGAGGAGTTTGCAAATGATGTGCATTGTCGTCTAAATTTCAAACGTCTGGGAACAAATATTCTCTTTTTTACACCTAGGACCAACTTTTGATATATGAAGTGAATAACAGGATATATGAAAATCAATCATATCCCGACAGTAAATACATTAATTATTGGGCGTAGATCTCCAACACCGTACTCATGAAAATATGTGGATATATATATATATGCTGCCCCCCCACACACACACACACACATATAAATCTGGCAAGCAAGCTATGCGGACAACAGTAGACGAAACAGAAGAGGAACATTTTGGTATACAACTGTTCATACTCGATGTAACAACCAGCCACCACAATGTGACGTATCAACCGTATCTAGGAAAAGGAGGCACCGGGAAATTGGGATAAACTACATCGTTGAAATTGGGATCAACGCAGCACGTTGGGACATCTGTGGAACGGCATGAAGCCAAGGGCGCAAGTGACACGGGACAATCCTCTAAGCAGCAATCCTGCCGTGCATGATCGGCCCACTTAAAGCTGCTAGCTGGATCGATCTCATTATTTGAAGCGGGTTCAAGCAATCAGTCTGCCTCACGCGGGCGTCCCGCATCACCACATGTCCCGCGTTTCACCCTTTCCCAGCAGTTGATGGCGCCCCTCTCCGTAGAACCCTCGACCATGGTGTCCCTCTGTAGGATCCTCGACGACGGCGTCGTCTACTCCGGGTAGGAGTTCAATCTCGTACCAGGATCTGGGTATCTTGTCTCCCGATGTGAAGGAGACCCTCTAAGCAAACAACAAATGTAACACATCGACTTGCTGCACACTGCGGTAGATGTTCCTCTTCCTTGCCACCTTTTCCCCTTGTCTGGCTGAATTCTTGGCTGATTTAGTTGCACGTCATACATGGAATGTCCTCACGAGCTTGCAGGTGTGTGAGGCATACGTTATGCCGACTCTACTTGGTGGATGTGATAGGGGTCCGGTTGGTATAGCTTCTCTTGGCCATGCTTGACATTTGACCTGCTACACAATAGACTGGCAGAAACATGAAGAATCGCCAGTTTGAAAAGCCTTAAGATTCCAACCGATCTATACCTCTGACTATTTTGTAAAGGATTGGGCTTATTGGGGTGTGTTGAGTGAAATTTCATTTGGTGGTGACAAAGTCGGAGCTGGCGGTGATAGAAGCGGCGTTGACGGTGCACCCAGCACAAAGCCAACACTACATTATACATTAGCGCCCACACAACTCCTTAGAGCATCTACAACCGGACCCCCCCCCTCCCCCCAATACCCGCCCCAAACGCCCAAATGTCCGGACTGACCGGCACTCTCCATATTCATCCCAAATCTGCGGCGGATATGGGGACGCCCGGGCACACCCGTCACGTCAGACAGACCAGGAGGTCCCGCACCAATTCGCCTGTATTTGTCCCCCAACTCTTCTTGCTGATGAAGGTCAGCGCCACTGGACGACGCCACCGCACTTAAGAAAGTTATGATCATCGATGTATCCTTTCAGATTCAGACGAAAATGTAAAAATTGATTAAACTTTTTAAAAAGCTAGGCCATCAATGCTCGCTTTGTAGGGGATATGGACGGTCACGATGAATCTTCCCAAAACCTTAGAAAGGATACGTTGATGACCAAAGCTTACTCCTCTGGGAGGAGTCGGCTACTTAAACCGATCGTGTCGCTCCTCGCGCGTCGAGGTGGGAGTAAACCCCCAACTAGGCACGCCCTCCATGTAGGATCTGTCAAGTTGGATCCACCCAAATCGTCCGAAAATACTACTGGTTTAGTCCCACCTCGTCGGGTGAGGTGCACACAGACTGGCTTAAATAGCCACGTCGGCGGACGGCGGTAAGCTTTGTATGGTCGAATTTGTGTTGTATGATCGTTGTGCATGGATTAGCATGGATTTGGGATATCAAGATATGAGGATTGTGGTTGTGGAGAGGGTCGATTGGGGACCTGCCATTGTTGTCCACAGGCATATTGGGTCTCGGATTAGGTATTCCTTGTTTGTAGATGCTCGTACGACCTACTTCAGCTAGAGCATTTGACCGACAACGTGACTGTTAGCTACCGAAGTATGGCAATGAGAGCCAACAATGTTTCAAATCTTTCCCCTTTGTAGCCCCAAATTTGTATCCCTTCCTTTTTGAGAACAAGGGCTCCCCCCTATTACCTCCATTCACAAATATAAGATGTTCTATTTGTTTTCATAGAAATCTATATAGACGCATTTCAATGTGTTTGTTCACCTATTTCAGTTTGTATGTAGTCCATATAGAAATATCCAAAACATCTTATATTTATTAACAGAGGAATATTCTAATAGTAATTTCTTTCTTTCGAATCCTAGAGCAATCCTGACTAGGTTTACTCTGGTAAAGGTGTGTTTGTTATTTATAATGGTTTGCATTACATCTACTACAAGTGGGTTTTCAAAAGAAAAGAAGATGTTTCTCTTAATGATGAGGCAAGACATAAAGGTTAGTTGCTAAACATTATAGCCAGGATCCATATATTGATTTTAATGAAGTCTATTCTTCTCTTGTGAAGCATTGCTCTATGCACACTCTACTTAGTATTGTTGCCATGCATGATTTTGAGCTGGAACAATAAGATGTTAAAACTGCATTCTTACATAGATAATTAAAAGAGAAGAGGGTATTTATATGAAACAACATGAAGGTTTTTTATTTCTAGAAAATAATTTCTTGTTTGTAAGTTTAAAGAAATATCTTTAAGGATTGAAGCAATCTGTTAGATAGTGGTACGAGAGATTTGACACATGTACGCTCTCTAAGTGTTTTAAAAAGTATGATTATGATAACTGTGTTTATTTGAAAATATTTAACGGTTCAACAACTTATTTGCTCATTTTTGTTGATAATATGTTAATTATTGCAAGCTTGAATTCATAGGTTAATGAATTAAAGAAAGAATTGAGTAATGATTTTGAGATGAAGGATTTGGGTGCAGCAAACATAATACTTGGCATAGGAATATCCAAAGATAGATCATCTAGCAAATTATATCTAAGTCAGAAGGGATATATTGCTAAAGTTCTTCGCCGTTTTAATATGCATGATGGCAAGCCAGTTGGTACTCCGTTAGCTGCACACTTCAAGTTATCACCAACTTTTTGTCCTGAGTCAGATGTTGATATTGAGCACATGTCAAGAGTTCCATATCCTGAAGAAGTTTGTTTAGTTATATAAGTCATGTTTTGTTCTCATCCAGATTTATGATACGCATTGAGTGTTGTTATTAGATACATGGCCAATCCTGAAAAGGAGCATTGAAAAGTAGTTAGTGTTTTTTCACATAACTGCAAGGATATTTCTAATGTTAATTTATATTTGTACAACATAAATTTATAGTGTGGGGTGTTGCGTCGGTGTCTGACATGTATCCCATGCAAACTAGTTTACTTGTACTCCATGGAGATTTATATATTTATGTATTTACCCTCTATACGCCATGTAGTCACAACTAAAAACAGTCTGTCGTCTCATTCTTGTAATACTCAATAATGATGCAATTGCGCCTTCCGCAAGGGTTTTCCATGTCATAGTCTCTGTCTCTCATGTCATGTTTATTCTAGTTTTATTTAACATACCCACATATATTAAATCTCACAAGCATGCTATCAGCCAAAACATAGCAAAGCTATATACACGAGTAATTTGTCAGTCGCTTAACCTATATACACGAGAGGAGAGGAAGCGGTTGCGGCACACGGGTTAAGTCACAGGGCCACTGGATTGTGTCCTCCCCCCTAACCAATAGGCGAGGCGAGCGTGGGAGAGCCCACTCATCCTCTTTTACGCTGACTATCGAGAACGAGACAAGCAACGAAGGAATCCGACCAAAATTAGAAGGCCAGGCCCATGTGTCATGTAGGTGGGGAAAATACTTGGATGTCAACGCTATAAAAAACTAGGAATGACCGAAAATGAGCCAGCGCACGAAGTGAAAACGGACGGGATGGTTGAAACATTAAAATCACGAGAGGAGGCCTTAGCGTGCGGGTGTCCTGGGCTCCTTTATAAGTAGATCAGTTGAATGCACCCGTAGTAATAGAAATAATGAAACATGTAGGAATTCACACAAAGCACTCCACACTCCGGTAGTTGCAAATTTCATTGTTGATTCAAGTATATGCCAATACATATGCCATATCTTTCTATCCTTCCCTGCTATCCTCGAAACCTTTAGGGGGCACTGACTATGTTACACTTGCACAGCCGATCAGGCCAGTTTATGACAGAGATCAATGGAGTGTGACAAGTCGTTTGTAATATGGTAAGGATTGGGAGGTTATGACAATCCCATGTTCTGACACATCCAACATTCAAGCACGTGAACAGAGAGTTGGGCGAGATTCAAAAAACGTCGTGCTGGCCTCGCTTGGCATGCATGAAGCCCACCAATGCCTTGGTTCATCTTGGCTCGGTTTGATGAACTGAATTTGCCTGAGGTGGAGATCAGCATGGATCTATCACAGAAGCAAGAAGGGTCGTTCAGCTAGTCTTGTGGAACACACGACCGACCTAGTAATTAGCTACCTCTAAATAATTTAAAAATGAAAATAATTTTCATGACAAATCTAATGATATGGTTAAGTATTAGAAAAATACATTATATTTTCCATTGTAAACTATGTCAAAAGTAGGAAAGTTTGATTTTTTGGAAAATGAACACACCTCATAGTTTGGAGTGCACATGGTAATTAGCAACTGGTTATTGCAGTTAGGATTTATCTCATACCTTAACAAGTGCATGTTGCAGTTTAATCTATCTGAAAGAATGTAATTGCTCTTTGTATGAATACCATCGTATAATTGAGAATCATTGAGAGTTGATTCAAGTTGGTTAGCACTACAGTGTTGGGGTGAAGGAGCAGAAACGGAGTGACCTAGTTCAGTTTGGGATGCCAAAGGTCAGCCATGGACTCAGCTCGCCGTAGCACACCCAACTCAAGAACTAGCCAGCCTTGGTCGGGTCAATAAATCAGCAAAATTAAACAGAATATTCTTTTCCAGTGTAGAGATACTCTTCTGATTGGCAGATATAAAGAAACTAATGTCAAATAGACGTTCTGATGCGTGCATACATAGACTCACTGGTAGACAAAATGTTAACTAATGCAGTTCATTAGGGGTTTCCTTAATTCGAGATCGATGTATAGTCATGGAAGAAAGGTAGGTGTTTAATCAGTGTGCCGTATATTGTCACAATTATTGAACACCACCAGCTACTATAAGTTTTCCATCCTCCTGCCACGATCTACCAACAATAAGTGAACATATCATGTCCCTCAAAAAAAAAAGGTGACCACATCATGTCACATGCCTTGAGATTACTTCGGAATGGTAGGTGCAGATGTGTCATACTTGTATCTGACTCCCTGAATATATATAACATTTTTTCTCAGAAGTGTCCTATTTGTCTCCTCGGAACCATATACCAATAGCTCACAATAAAGCCATGACGGGAGCTCGCTCATGCTGCCCCAACAAACCATTGTAGACTTACAGTTATAGTTCCATGCCTAGAGGAAAATGGAAGACATGGATCACACATTTGTCGCGTGTCAGCCGTCACATACCAACACTCCTGCAGTGTCTTATGTACCTGCTGGTGAGTGGGTCAGCGACATAGTTTGATTTAAAAAATAATAATACACCTTATAGTTTGGAGCGCACGCATGCAGTAATTAGCAACTGCTAAGTTGCAGTTAGGATTTATCTGATACCTTAACAACTGCATGTTGCAGTTTAATCTATCTGAAAGAACGTAATTGCTCTTGGTATGAATACCCCATATCACTGAGAATCGCTGAGAGTTGATTCGACTTGGTTACCACTACAGTGTTGGGGTGCAGGAGCAGAAACGGAGTGACCTAGTTCAGTTTGGCATGCCTGAAGAAATCAGCCATGAACTCGCTCGCCGTAGCACACCCAACTCAAGAACTAACCAGCCTTATCTAGGTCAACAAACCAGCAAAATTAAACAGAATATTTCTTTGCAGTTTAGGGGAACTCATATGATTGGCAGATATAAAGAAACTATTGTCAAATAGACGTTCTGATGCGTGCATACATACTGTAGGGTTTTGAATCATTGGTCGACAATGTTAACTAATCCAGTTCATTTGGGGTTTGCTTAATTCGAGATCGATGTATAGTCATGGAAGAAACGTAGGTGTTTAATCAGTGTGCCGTATATTATACAAGTATTCGACACCAGCAGCTACCATAA
This sequence comes from Triticum dicoccoides, assembly GCF_002162155.2. Classification (NCBI taxonomy): domain Eukaryota; kingdom Viridiplantae; phylum Streptophyta; class Magnoliopsida; order Poales; family Poaceae; genus Triticum; species Triticum dicoccoides. The sequence goes on along the minus strand of NC_041384.1, from coordinate 34,407,517 downwards.
GTTTTCCATCCTTGTGCCAGGATCTACCAACAATAAGTGACCATATCATGTCCCTCAAAAAAACAAAAAATGACCACCTCATGTCACATGCCCTAAGATTACCTCCAAATGGTAGGTGCATATGTGTCACACTTGTATCTGGCTCGCTCAATATATATAACATTTTTTCCTCAGAAGTGTCCTATTTGTTTCGTCGGAACCATACATCTAGCTCACAATAAAGCCATCAGGCAATTCTATGCGTAGAGGAAAATGCAAGACATGGATCACAAATTTGTGGCGAGTCAGCGGTGACATAGGCTTTAGAGGCATCAGGAATTCCACACTATGCGCTAATACCAACGTTCCTGCAGTGTCTTAAGTACGGGCTGGTGCGGGGGTCAGTGACATAGTGACCTGCGACCACCTTGCTAACTTTCGTCTTCACTCATCGTCAACCTGCACACATGCAACTCTGGTTGGCACCGGTGGAAGCACAGAAATACTATTTTGAGCTGCATAATCTGTCCTATCACTCTCTGCTTTGTGTAGAAAAACCTGATCGGATGATGAATCTCGACTCGTCGGAGTTCGCAATAGAGATAGAACGTTCCAGAAGATGGATGTATGATGGGGTCGACGCTTGACCCCAGTTCATCGTGGCTCTCTCTTTCTCTCTACACTCCTCTCTTTGGCACAAACCAAGGAAGAAAGGAAGAAGAAGAAGACACAAAACACAGTGGTGTTTTTTGGTGCATCAATGCCCGCCGCGAGGACGGCGATTTTCCTCGAGCACAAACTCGATCACGGAAACAAACCGGCGCAACAACAAGCAGTACACAGGGGGCTTCTTTTATACCCGACTCGCTAAGCAACTAACTCTTTTTTTTAGAACGAAGGCTCAAGAAGAGCCCATCTTTGAATTAACAAAGCCATCAACCAGCCAGGAGTACAAGTGTGAGACCACCACACAACATCGGCCAAACGATACAAGGGGGCTGCAAGAACAGCTTACAACGCTACACCTACAACGAGCAAACAAAAGATAACTAATGAAGAACTGCTAGTTGAGGAGAAGCCCACTACAGAAAGGCACCTAAAACGACTACAAGTGAAGCCTCGAGGATCAACAACCGGCAGAGGATGAGTCGAACTCAGGGGCTGAAAACCAGGGGCTGGAAATGACCCAACACCTGCCTCCTCTAACATCGAAGGGGATCCCTTCCCCTCGCCTAGGCTCGAAGGCGCCGCACCATCGAATGCAGAGACGCTCAACCGAGAGCTAGAGCAATGGTTGGTCTCGAGTCTGGGGCAGCCACGGAGCATGACCACAAGTCAGAGCACACACACATCGGCAACACCGCAGACACTGAAGGAGACCGATAGTAGAGGGTAAACCGCCGGAAGAGTCGCCGAATGAAGGAGCTACCGAGCCTCAGAGACTCGATAGTCACCAGCCTCCCACCTGCAAGCTTCTGCACACAACCCAAAGCACCAATCTTCCCCAGGCGGTGCCTCCAAGGAGGACACGACGCACCTGGCGCCGCCGCCGCCCATCCAGCCGGGATTCGAGCTTTCGCCCGGGAAGTTTGGCCGGGGTGGGGAGGGGAGCCCACAGCGGTGACTCCAGGGAGTAGTACGACGCAAGATGGCGCCGCCGCCGCCGCGCTGGAAAAACCAAACAGGGGTTTCCCCCGGGCTCGTCCCGCACCACCAGTTCGAGGAGCACCCCGCCGGCACCGGATTCGGCAGTCAGAGGCCCCAAATCGGGCGGACTAGCGGAGTGAGAGCACAGAGGGGGAGCCTGACCTTCAGATCTGGAACGGAGGAAGGGAAACCTTGCTGCGCCGCGACCGCTACCCGCCTGCTCCTCGCCGCCCGCGCAGCCGAGGAAGCCGGCCCGCACCTCCCGCGCACGTCGCCAGCCGAAGAGACGGCGCCGCCTCGCCGACCAGGGTCGCCGCCTTGGATCCGAAGTCCTTCGCGAGAACGAAGCGATGAAGACCTCTCCGCCACCGTCATCGGCACCTGCCCAGGCGCTGCCCGGCGACCGCCTCGGGTGGCGGCAAGGGAGGAAGGAAGGATGGAGAGTGGCGGCACCGGGGAAACCCTAGGCGCCCTCAAGCCGCCCTGGGGAGGGCAGCGCGAGGGAGGGGAGGGATAGAGGTGAATTTCCTAAGCTCCTGATGGTTTGATAAGCAACTAACTCTAACGGGCCCTCATGCACACGTACGCATGAGCTCCTCAAGACCCGGCCTCCTCTTGTCGTGAGCCATCTGCTCTTCCGTAAGAGCCGCACATCGTGCGAACTTGCCGCTGGATCACGCCCAACGCTCCCGCGATCAACGCATGTGACTAACCTGCACATGCACGTCCACTAATAAAGGGGGTGTTTGTTTCTAGGGACTTTTTTGTGTAGGGACTAGAAAAAGTCCCTCTTAAAGACTTTTTTACCAAACGGGAGGGACTTTTTAGGGACTAAATTAGGCATTTGGGACTAAATGAAGAAGACTCTCAAGCAGAGTCTTTTTGGGACTTTTTGAGACTTTTCCAACAATGCCCCTCCACGCATCCATTGGTTCGCCACCCCATGGTGTTGTTTAATTGTTATTTTTCTATATACTAGGAGCAACATGGTCATTTAATAATCTTTAGGAAGGGACTAGAGACTTTTTAGTCTCTGGAAACAAACATGGAGGGATTTTTTAGGGACTAGAGACTTTTTAGTTGGGACTAAAAAAAGTCTTAGGACTAAAGAACCAAACATCACCAAAGTCTGTGCATGCTAACTTCTAACTAGCACACAACGCATTGCACACTGCCCATGCATAGTCAGATGATGCCTGACACATGTGCAACGTATTTATAATTTTTAATTATTTCATGCTAATATTATCTGTTTTGGATGTTTTATATGCATTAATATGTAATTTTATATTATTTTTGGAACTAACCTATTAACCTAGAGCTCGGTGTCTGTTCCTATTTTTTCTTGTTTTTGAGTTTCGTAGAAAAGGAATATCAAACAGAGTCCAAACGGAATAAAACTTTCGCAATGAATTATCTTGGACCAGAAGACAACAAGGAGACTTGAAGATGAAGTTGGAGAAGCCACGAGATGGCCACAAGGACGGAGGGCGCCCCCAGGGGGTAGGGCGTGCCCCCCAGCCTTGTGCCCCCCTCCCCCCGTGACCCTCCTGACCTAATTTTTTTGCCTATATATTCCCAAATATCCATAAACCATCAGAGACATCCACGGTCCGCAACCTTCTGTACATGTAGGGATCTTTTTCGGCACCCTGCCGGAGGGGATTCGATCACGGGGGGCTTCTACATCAACTCTTTTGCCTTTCCGATAAAGCGTGTGTAGTTTACCTCAGACATACGGGTTCATAGCTAGTAGGTAGATGTTTTTTTTCTCTCTCTCTCTTTGATTCTCAATACCATGTTCACCTCAATGTTCTTGGCGATCTATTCGATGTAATACTTTTTTGCGGTGTGTTTGCCGAGATCCGATGAATTGTGGATTTATAATCAACTTATATATGAATATTATTTGAATCTTCTCTGAATTCTTTTATGCATGATTGATATCTTAGTAATTTTCTTCGAACTATCGGTTTGGTTTGGCCAACTAGACTGGTTTTTCTTGCAATGGGAGAAATGCTTAGCTTTGGGTTCAATATTCCGTGTCCTTTCCCAGTAACAGTAGGGGCAGCAAGACACGTACTGTATTGTTGCCATCGAGGTTAAAAAAATTGAGTTTTCATCATATTGCTTGAGTTAATTCCTCTACATCATGTCATCTTACTTAATGTGTTACTCTGTTCTTCATGAACTTAATACTCTAGATGCATGCAGCAGTCGGCCAATGTGTAAAGTAATAGTAACAGATGCAGAACCGCTTCGGTCTACTTGACACGGACGTGATGCCTATATTCATGATCATTGCCTTAGATATCGTCATACTTTGCGCTTTTTTATCAATTGCTCGGCAGTAATTTCTTCACCCACAGTATTATTTGCTATCTTGAGAGAAGTCTCTAGTGAAAACCAAGTAATACATGGTTTAAACATGTATAAGGGGTAGAGACTTGGAGTACAAGACAAGTAATACATGGTTTAAACATATTTGATCTCTACTCTTTATCTCTATCTCTAAACCAAAACTATATTCTAATATTCCCCCTCAGTCGTAGCGGGAGTGAAGCGGGCGATTACGACTGAATTTGAAGTCTTGTGCTTTTGTCGTCTTCTCCACTGCACCATCATCAACTGCATTTCTGATGGGTCGGCACCTAGGGCGGTGACTGTGTCCCCTTTTGGTGTCTTCCTTGTCTCTCCTTTCTTCCCTCCCGCAGTCACAAAGGGAGTGGCGTGAAAGCTGGTGATGACGCCGACGATGTTGACTGGAGTTGTTGCTGATGTGTTGTTGTAGACCAAGCCATTAATGTCGATGTCAATGTAGCCGATCATGGTGATGTAGTCGTGGTCGATATAGTCGTGGTCAATGGTGTAGTCATCATGGATGATGGAACCGCATAAAGCCGGAGGCGCAAAAAATGCGCTATGACCACTACAAGAAATATGTCAACTTATGACCTTCTGTCAGTGACCCTCGAAGAATTGGTCATAAATTTATGACCATTTTAGACCAATTGGTCAAAAGCTGTTCAGGGGGCTTCAAACCCTAAACCATTGCGACCATTTTGGTTAGAAAGGTCGTAATTTCCTTACACGAAATGGTCACAAAGCAAACAGTGCTAGTCCGCTTCCTTATTTCTAGTTGTTAATGACCAATATAGATGGTCATAGCCTTGTAGATTATGGTGGGTTGTGATGACTAGGCGCCATCTCATCAGTTTTGCCTATGTGTCATGTCCATGTGGCAGTTTTTGCCCTAGGTTGTGAAGCAACCTATATTTCTATCATTCCCAAAATTCCCAAAAAAATCTCATAAATTCTTTGGGTCATATCTTCATCAAATATGTAAAAATCCTTCCTTGCCTAGTTCAAAACTAATTCAACAATATTCATTTTCCTATTATGTTCACAACAACACTTTATGAAGGAAGTGCTATTTATATATTCTTGATTGCCCTAGGAATTTTTGGCACTCTTTCCTATACAAATCATTACCGCATGACAAAATTCAGCTCCATTTGCCTAGCAAATCTTCCTCGGAAAATTTCCAAAGTTTTTGTCCACCTAGAAGCATTGTGAAGGAAGTACCTTTTTGATATCTCTAAATGACATGAAATTTATACAGTTTCTTCATATGCCCAAATTATCACCCTCCTCCAAATTGCAGCTCAGTCAAATCATCTATGTGAGCCCAGGTTCAATTTATATTTTATGGCCAAATTGGCACGTTGCAAAGCAAGTGTTATATAGACCCCTCCTATTACCCTCAAACTTTTCGGGCACTCTTCCATACCCAAATCATTGACACATGATAATATTCAGCTCAATTTTCCTAGTAAATCTTTCTCGGGAAATTTCCAAAGTTTCTACCTCGAGAGAAGCTTTGTGAAGTAAGTACTAGCTAGGCTTACCCAAATGATCTGAAAATTGACCAGCGCATGACCATACCTAAGTAACTTACCTACACCAATTTTGAGCTCATTTCATTCATCCAATCTCTCTCACTAGTTTTCCCAATTTTCTGTCCATAGAAGAGCATTGTGAAGGAAGTACTACTTTGGCATGTCCAAAGGGTATAAATTTTCTACAATGCTTTCCTATGCCCAAATAACCATCCACCACAAAATTTCAGCTCAATCCATTCATTATTTTGAGCCCAGCTTCAACATTCATATTTTTGTCCAGCGTGGTACTTTGCAAAGCAAGTACCACCTAGGATCCTCATTTTGAGCTAAAAATTTGTGAAGACATTCTCCTTAGTAGATGATCATCCTCAGCCAAAACTCATGCCCATTGGCCATGTGCATTTCCCGTACCGCTAATCAAACACTTGGCTGCTAATTCATGTTTGAGCATCGATCGGTCTCCTCGTGAGAATCTTATGTTGTAATTTTCTTCCTAGCACCAACCTGGGGAGTAACCAACCCACTAGACATGCCTAGGCCGCGCAGAACACATGGCAACGTCACGGTCGCTCGGTGACCACGCGGCGGGCATGCGAGTTTACGCGCTCTAGAGTTGGGGCCCTCGGCCGCCGCCCAAACCTCGACGTATTGCCACCAAACCATGTATTTATGATTAAATAGGTCCTTATGTAACTAGAAATGATTTTTGGAAAAAATAAATAGCAAACTATGAGGCAGCTGCAGTTCAAATTTGACCCGCTTCCAACTAAATCGGCAGAAATTTGTCTTTTTCACGAGAGGTGGATAAAAAAAATTACACCCAACCATTTTGTCAATTGTGCATTAAATATGTGCTAGTGTTTTATAAAAATGATTTGGTCCAATTTTGCAACAATTATTTGGTAGTTCCTTCACAAAAAAACCTCCTTTTGGGCACTCGAAAAATGAAAAATGGTTTTTTCGTCGGAAGAAAATGAAAACTTCCTTAGGCAACATTGTTTGCCATTCCAATATGCACCCTTGTGCACAATATGAAATCATTTGAACAAACTATGCCACTCATGTGGCCATAAGATTGATCATTTGGCTTAAAAGCCATGAATCTTAATAGATGATAGCTCATTTCTGAGAACACTTTTTTAAAATAATTACTGTATTACAAGTTTGTTATTTTTCCTGGGAACTTGGTCACATATAATGACACAATGCGAAGGTTTTCCAATTTTTTGATTTTTTTTGAATTTTTTATGCCTGTTTCAAAATGCGGTCAAAATGGCGGGCTTGACCGTTCCTAGCTAGTGGTTGAATCTTGGAATTTTTTTGGTGTTTCTCTGATTAAATAGATACTTATGTACCTAGAAATGATTTTTGGAAAAAATAAATAGCAAACTATGAGGCAGCTGCAGTTCAAATTTGACCCGCTTCCAACTGAACCGGCGGAAATTTGTCTTTTTCACGAGAGGTGGATAAAAACTTTTTGCACCCAACCATTTTGTCAATTGTGCATTAAATATGTCCTAGTATTTTAGAAAATTGATTTGGTCCAATTTTGCAACAATTATTTGGTAGTTCCTTCACAAAAAAACCTCCTTTTGGGCACTCGAAAAATGAAAAATGGTTTTTTCGTCCAAAGAAAATGAGAACTTCCTTAGGCAACATTGTTTGACATTCCAATATGCACCGTTGTGCACAATATGAGATCATTTGAACAAACTATGCCACGAATGTGGCCATAAGATTGATCATTTGGCTTGAAAGCCATGAATCTTCAGAGATGATAGCTCATTTCTGAGAACACTTTTTTAAAATAATTGCCATATTACAATTTTGTTATTTTTCCTGGGAACTTGCTCACATGTAATGACACAATGCGAAGGTTTTTCAATTTTTTTATTTTTTTTTTGAATTTTTTATGCCTGTTTCAAGATGCGGTCAAAACGGCGGGCTTGACCGTTCCTAGCTAGTGGTTGAATCTTAGAATTTTTTTGGTGTTTCTCTGATTAAATAGATACTTATTTACCTAGAAATGATTTTTGGAAAAAATAAAGAGCAAACTATGAGGCACCTGTAGTTCAAATTTGACCCGCTTCCAGCTGAATCGACGGGAATTTGTCTTTTTCACCAGAGGTGGATCAAAATTTTTGACACCCAACCATTTTTTCAATTGTGCATTATATATGGCCTAGTATTTTATAAAATTGATTAGGTCTAATTTTACAACAAATATATGATAGGTCCTTCACAAAAAAACTCATTTTGGGCACTCGAAAAAATGGAAAATGAATTTTTCGTGGATCAAAAGCATTTTACATAAAATCATTTGGTCAATTATACATACAATTTGGTCTAATACATAGAGTTGGTAGGTTCACCACAACAAAACTATTTTTTATACTTCAACAACGAAAAATGTTTTTCTCCTGCAAAAGAACTTATTTTTAATCATTTACGACCTATTTATATGGTCATAAAATCATTAAGGCCTTTATTGCATTCTAATTGGTCCACGAGCACCTCACGCGGATCATGCCCGACCACCGTTGGATAGGCCTGGATCCGACGGCAGCCATCTCTCATCCCCCTCCCGAATCAGCGCAGCTCTCGTCCAAACCCTAGCCGCGCCATCCTACGTGTGCCGCCGCCCCCATCGATTCCACCCAACACCGTCGATCCCCTTCCACCTCTTCCACCCATCTCCGCCACACCTCCCCTCCCCACCTCAGATCCTCTCCCCTCTTCCCACTCCCAGATCCAACTTCCCACCGCCGCCTCCGGCACCCAATCTCGGCGACCTAAGGCGGGATTCGACGGTGCCCAGCAGACCTACACCCATCACCGGCCATGGAGGCGGTGGCCCTCTCCGCTGGCGACGCGCGGATGAGACCTACACCCGTCCCGTCCTTCTCCTTTCCTCTGCCTCTCTCTCTCCCTCACGCATCTTCCCTCTCTCTCAGGTTCATCTACAACAGCCCCGCCATGGATGGCCTCTTCACGAGCTCTTGCCGCCGCTGCAGTTCGTCCGTGTCGTCGCCCCACAGACCACCCCCGCACCTCTGCCGCGGACCTGCTCCACATATCCTACAACCATGACTACGTCTGCTTCACGACGAGACGCTCGCGGCAGCGCGGGCCTCCGACGCCATCCTCCTCGGCACGATAGGAGGGTGAGTGGAAACGATCTGGCAATAGTAATTAGTTCAGAAGTTGTGATGTGCATCTGTGACTTTCAGTTTCAGTAAATGGACGCTGATGATGCGCTTGCAAGTATAAGTGGGACAGCAGTGAGAAGCATCTCAAGCCTGAGACCGGCTGCTCAACATCCGTGCCGGGCTCGGCGTGTTCACCAATCTGCGGCCAGCCACGGTGTTGCCGTAGGTATATATCCCTATCTTGTTTCAGCTTCAGTGCATTTTCACATAAGTAGTATGCTTTACTCGACAGCACTGCCTTTCGTAGTCTAGTTTGCTAGTTGCATCCAAGGCCATGTATCAAACGCATCAGATTGTCTCCTGCATCCCCGATGTAATATCTAGTAGCGGCACATAGTTTAACCAAGCAGCAAAATACTAGCAAATGTAGCCATAGCTGCAGGATTTGGGATGGGTGGACTTGTTTAATTCACTTAAGAATAATAATGTCCTGTGTAACTACTTCCCTCTCTGCTCAGTTAACTAGCTACCTCACTGGTTGTTGCTGTGGTGGTTTAGGGTCCTGGAGAACGCTTGCAGGGACGACGAGGAGATGCGCGCCATCCTTGGCGACAGCATCGGCAACCTGGAGCTCATGAAGCAGATGGTGCATTTTTCTGTAATAATAAATTACCGGGGTCTTGATTCTTGGGGCCACAAAGTGCAGTGCGTCTGCTGTGCTGAAATTGTAGAGCTTTGTGTGCTTGCTGTGCAGATACAAGAGAGGGTGCATGCGAAAGGCAGGGAGGGGTTCAACAGGCCCAAGACGGGCTCCGTCGCCGCGTTCAAAGTCAGCTTCCGAGAGTGAGTTGTTGCGTAGATGATGAACACACATGTATTGTTATCTTCTAGGCATGCATGATAGCTGAAAGTGATTCTGGACAGCTTCAATGACTTCGTTGACTTATTCATTGTTGGTGAACTTGGTGATATTGTGCATGTAGATCATGATGTACCAGCTCTGCAATGGCGTTGCTTTCTGCCACGAACGCGGTGTCCGGGACCATGACCTCGAGCCACACAACCTGCTCATGGGTGGATGCGCTGGTATCCTCTGGTTTGATCCCAGCAAGAGGTAGTCTTCTCTTCTCTTTATCAACGAAAGGCACTTTCTTTTCTCATGGATGGATGGGACTCCATTAATTAAGTATCAATTTAGGTGTTAGTGTGCTATTGATGCTCGTGTTGATGCCATGTTTTTTGTCTTGTCATGTCCTGAAATTAAGTGGCAGCATCAAATGCAATCTATTAGTGTTGTTAAACTGCTGGTAGGCTAGCTACAAACTGACTTGTTATTTTCTTCTCTAGCAAATTGTATACATGAATCTCTAGTTGGCCATAAATTTGACATATTGATTTACATATGCATACACATGACTATTGTTGTACACTCAATATTTAAGCTTCTTCCTAGCTTACCAAAATTATGTATACAGAGCTGCACGTTTTAACACTAGAAATCAGTTTCTCTAGCATATATAATAGAAATACAGAAGAGCTTCTTTCCATATTAGAGCTGTGCTTGGCTAATTTTTCCCTGTGATGACTACCACTTTTACAGGTAACGCTGATGGTTTCGGAGATACTCGTAAAGAAGAGTTGTACAATGCATGTGCTACTCTTAAGGTACTTGGGGTCCTTCACTTCTCCATAGTAGGTTGTTTCCAGCCTTTGAACTCCTAGGAGATTTTAACACAAATTGTAACAGATGATTCCCTTAATAAACAATGCATGTGCTACTCTTAAGAATTTAATAAGTGCATGCTATATTGTTGCTTACTAGGCTAGAAGTGTTTTTTTATGCTAGAAGTCATTAGTAGATCATGAGCAGAGTGAAGCCTAGAATTGCTGCTGCACAAATAGATTGCTTGCCACTTTGCTACCTGAAACAGAGCCTCGATTCCATTTAGACGCTTTTTTGACTCTTTATTTATTAGCGGCCCGTGTAAGAACAAAAAAAATAAAGCTCCAATTAAGTATGGTATTTTGTTTTTATTTCATGCTCTTTGTAGCTGACGGGTTGGGCTGTGCTTGGATGGGCCATGTTGTAGCTTACAAACATTCTGCGTACTAATTCAGCCTCCGTATTACAAGTTTAAAAGAATTGCTGCATAGTTCACAAACCTGGGACTAAACATTTCATTATTTTTGCTCTTGACGACTTTTACTTGGACTTTCAGTTTCAATAAGCCACATCCTTGTATAAAACTTAACACTGTCATGCACCTGTTTGCGCGTATGCCTATGATAGGGTTAGGACCTGCCGCACCTTTAGAGTTGAAAATGTGATGATTTAGCTCACTTTCTTAATGTGATGTTGCTGCTGTACTCCATAAATTACTGAACATTTGTTAAAAATCCAAAAATACAGTATTTGCTACTGGCCTATTAGTGTTAGCAGTATTTGCAGCTGGAGTATTTAGAGATTTAGTTTCCTACTCCAAAGTTTGTATGTTTTTGATGTGAAACGCTTGTGCATGACTAAGTGTTAAGTTGATACAATTTTGAGTCTGCACTGCTGTATGTTTTTGATGTGAAACACTTATGCATGACTAAGTGTTAAGTTGATACAATTTCTTTGGTAGACAAGCATGGAAATATGTATTAACTTTCCTGAAAGAAGACAAGCATGACAATTCTGTTCAATTCTGATTTCTTTTGTAGTCAATTATGTTCAACTGATTTCTGAATATTTCTGATGTGACATGTGGCCAGGTACAAGAGGCGATCGGCATCCTCTTGGTGGCGCTGCTCCTCACAAAGTGTTGAAGTTGGATTACCGCCTCATGTTGATGGCATTGTTTCTTTTTGGTGATCTAATGTCGCTTAGGTTGCTGCTGCTGTGATGGAAGCGCACCACAACTTTAGTTGATGTGTATCTGTTTTTGCTTGTTTTAGTTGAGGTTGGACATGCAGACATGTATGTGCTGTTGTGTGTATTTGGATGAATGATTTCTGAATTTAATCATTTAATTGAGAGAATTATTGAGTGTTTGCTGTTCAAACGTGTAAACTGGAAATCAGCGAATAATAAAAAGACCAAATGGTCTACTGGATCAAAAATGCTACAGCCCAAATAATAGTGGACTGGAATATTGTGCATTTCTGTAAAACCTTACAAAAAGGCCTAATGAAATGGTTTGCAAAATGGCCATGGCCTAGAAAATTAAAAGGCCGAATTGTAGGGCGTGGCCCATGTAGCCGACCAAAAATTCACATGAAAAAAACAATAAAAAGGCCGAATTGTTGGGCTAGGGCCATGTAGAAAACCGAATTGGACCGGGCTGAATCTTGTGCCACATCAGCTTGCCACGCTAGATGCCTACGTAGCCTGGGGAGGTTGCTAGTGACCAAAATGCCACAGTAGACGTATTTTGGTCATAAACGTCTATGACCATTCCAGAAGAAAGGTCGCTATAGTCAGTTTACGACGGCCAGCTTTTGACCTTATGTTTTTGGTCACAAAAAGGTCACAAATGGAAATTTGTGACCATTTAGTGACCAATAGTGGTGGTCACAAGTTGACATATTTCTTGTAGTGGGCGGAGCTGCAGACATGGGCGATGCACCTCGCGGATGTCAGAGGGTGTCATCGGTGATGAGTCCACCGGCTTTGCCAAGACCGGAGAGGTAGCCCACCGAGCACACATCTGTTTTGCTAGAACCGTGTGGCAGTGTATGGTTGTCACTATCGTGACGCCGTGTAGATGCAGTCATGCCGTCATGGATGACGTGGCCGATAATGTCGTCGTGATGCGGTCATTGCCGTCGTCGAGGCCACGTCTTGCAGAAAAGTATGTCAAAGAACGATAGGTGTCCATCTTGCGGACACGGTGAAAGCGGTGTGTGGACGATGATGGCAATGAAGACCATGTTGATGAAGTGTCGACGATGGCTTCACAGCGGTGTGTCAACCATGAAGCTTCGCTTGAAGGCGCCCCTCCACGATGACGCAGTGTCGATGTCGTGTCGTGCTCGGTGTAGACGGATGTGTAGCCACCATGCACATACCAGGGTAGCTACAGATCTCATGGAACCAACTCTGGCGCATGAGCCTGAGGCCAGAAAGAAATCTGCGAGAGCTACGCCCTCCTACGATCAGTCATGCGTGTCCTTCGTTGTTGCCCGCCTGGATCGTCGTCTCCTTCTGAGCGGCGGCAGTAGATTGGTGACTGCGTCGACAATGCTTGTCGTCCCAGCGCATGAGCGCTGCTCGTTCGGAACAAAGCAGCCACATGTGTTGCCGTAGTCCCGCGCGTCCGTGTACAGTGATTTGATGCTGAAGCCCTCACCCGTGGAGCATAGCGGAGCGGAGCCTGCGTTGCCGGCCGACCTTGCAGAAGGGTCGTGGCTGGAGTCCACGCCTCGTGCCATGCCCATAAGCACAGCGTCGCGGCGCCCGCGTTGCTAGTTGAAGTAGTCATGTGCCACGGTGTCGCCGGGATCGAAGGAGACAAGGAGGGCGTCGGTGGACGCGCAGGTTGGAGGCGCGTGGAGTGGCCGATGCAGGTGCGCACAGGTTCCTCCGTCCAGCGGTCCAGCGATGCGAACCTGCGGGCCGTCCCGGGGATCGCACGAGATCCGACAGTGTAGATGGATGATTTTAACGCCGTTTTCAGAGAATATTTCTTTCACCGGATCTGAGGGTGGTTGAGATTTATTCGTGGCTAAAGAAAACTTGATCTAAGAGAATTTCTGAAATTGAGGTATTTATCTGAACTAAGAAATTGATCTAACCTAAGAAACCGATCTAAACATTGACCGATCCGGTGCCGCGCCTCCGGGAAGAGAAGATTAATCTTCCCGGGGGCAGCGCGCTGCGGAAGTGATGGAAGAACCTAGGATCGGCGTCGTGAAACTAACCACTATAATACCATGTGAAAAGTTGTACGATGATAGAATATTTGTGTTGTTTAAGTTGTTGTATTGATCTGACCCTCATATGGGGTATATATAAAATACATGAAGGGTAGAGAGTTAAAGTACAAGACAAGCAATACATGGTTTAAACATATTCAATCTCTACTCTTTATATCTATCTTAAAACCAAAACTATATTCTAACAAGTATTTTTTCCTTGACATGTAAGTTTTAATAAATAATGTAAAAGATGGGAGGGAGAAGCTTTGTATTCTGAAATTTCTTAATTAGACGGTATTTCCATGTTTAGTTATTACAAGTTCTCTGGTTATATTGGTTGCTTGTTTTCAGTGTACCGTCGTTCAACTTACCTGGCCTGGCTGCCACTTCCATAAGAGATCACAACATCTGCAGATACAACATGGGAAATGCTAATAATCAACCGGCGGATCACTCGGCCGCATCCACCGCTGCTCCAATCGCCCATGCGTCTTTCTTCAGGCCACACTTAGTCTTATCTCCTTGGCTCAAAAGCGCCGTGTGTTCGCTGCAGTGAATTATCACTCAAGGTGTTTTTTGCAACCCACGTTGTGTTACAATGAGGTTCTGCAACAGGATCTATGTTGCAAAAAATGGTGCAAAAAAAGATTTGAATTTTCTTTCCACAACATGACCTCTGTTGCAAAAACATTATGTAACAAGACCTCTGTTGCAAAAATTTCTGCAACATTAGCGGTGTTGCAAAAAATTTCGTAACATGACATCTGTTGCGAAAGTTTTCACAACACCGTTGTTGTTGCAATTGTAAGAATGCGTCTGGGTCATAGGTTGACACTAGATCTAACGGCTGCCGAGCCGGCGGATATTTTTAAAAAATCCGTCGGCCGACGCCTAGCGTCCCCCATACAACATTCGTGAATATCAAGATCTTATGAAAAATAAAACTTGGCATTTAGTTCCACCAGGAATCAACACACTACAAGAAATCTGTTAATACATGACGGATCTAGTCCGTCACAGTGAAAAACTGTCATGGGTGTCCATCCTTGACGGATTTGAAATCCGTCATGTATATCGCGTCATAATTTGATATCGTACCTACCATGGCGGTTCTTGGCTGTCATGGATCTGCCCTCGGCCCGCCCAGGCCCAAACCTTTGTGACGGAACAATCTGTCATGGACTAACGCCACGTAGGATTTTCAATTGAGTAATTTGAATTACGTGGCTGCCTACGTGGATGCTATTTTCTGTCACGAAATTCATCATGGATTTAGGCACAATTTAAAGGGCGGTTTAAATTTGGCTTAGCCCATTATCCCGTTTCTTTTGGCCAGAATTTGACTATGTTTTTAAGGGCCAATTTAAAGGGCGTTACACAAATCCTAATGCCAAATTTTCCCAACAAAAAATATTTGCAAGGTGTGAAACATTACATAGTTTAACACACCCATCTGTATGTATCTACAACACAGCAGTCTAAAAAATCATCTACAAAGTGATGACATACAGCATAGATTGACAAAATATATCACACAACAGAGTTATGAACCAGTACAATCCATTTTACATCAACTGAACATATAAACTATCGAGGCTGTTATTCAAGCTCTTGCCATCGACGTTCTTGATGGCAACGATCATGCCGTGATGGGCAGCACCAAGTAGCACAGTATCCAATCTTACCTAGCATATTAACAAGAATATTAGATATTTGCACATATGGATAGATAGTAGAAATAAGAAAATTGCAACAAATATAAAAATGAATTACATGTCCAGAATTCTTAAATCTTGTAGTGCCTACAAATGAGAATAACATTGTATCTACTATAAAACAAGATTAAACATGAGGTTGCTTAAAATTAACCCAAAGAAAAGTGTGTCAAATGACAAAGTGACGAAACACACATCACAGAACTCCTACTATAGCAGCAGTAGTTGAGGCCATATAAACCCATTGTAATGTAGTGGACTATGAAACATGAAAATACTTGATAAACAATGAGATAATAGATAGGAAAGTGCAACTTGAAATAATCATGCATCGTTTATATTCATTCAGGATATACAGAAATGATTTTCTATCATAAACCCATTGATTATATTATCCGTGTTACTTCTGTGCAAGACGATTCTATACGCTGCCCACTTGACCAGCATAGTACTATTATTTGTGACAGAAAAAAATAGTTAAATGAAATTAACCAGTATATATTTATACATGGTGGCAGCAGTAGGAACAACCCTTGTTCCTACTTCACGAATCAGACTACAAATTTAGTCTGATGCAAGTATATATAGGCGTTCAGACTAAAAATTTGAAGTAGGAGCAAGTATTGCACGAACCAGTATATATTTATACAAGGTGGCAGCAGTAGGAACAAGGCTTGCACGAATCAGACTCATACATAGCTTTAGTATTACTTCATTTTAATGAAGGTACAAGCCGAGTCAGAACACATGCAGTAGCAATCACGAATATAGATACAGATCCTGAAACCTTCCAGGACATAAGCGAGAAGATAAATTGGATTATCTTTTTAATATCCAATCAAGGTCTAGAAATACATAGAGATATTCAGTGGTGGACGTTGTGAAGACAATAATATTTTTTTTACATTTACAAAATGAATAATCTGATCCTGTTAGGTAGTTGTCAAGCATATCTTACCATCAACGTTCTGTGCATTTAGGCTTGCTAGTTGTGCTATATTTATGCCAGCTAATGCATTGTAACTTCGACCAATTTTTTCAACATAACCCGTGTGCTCTCTGCTCTCTGTGCTGTCATTAGTCCCTTTCACTTTCAGAAATATCATAATAAGTGAAAATGGATATACAATTGTTTGCCAACATTCGGTTTGTTCACAGCCATGTTTGTAAGGCAACAAAAACAAAGATGTATTTTGTATGTCCACAGTTTACCCAAGTTTTAGCAATGAGATGAAAGTTCCTCCCTGACAACAAGCTAAGGCCTTGTACAAATTACTAGAACTGGATCAGAGAAGCAAACGATCTCACTTTAAGGAAGAAATAGAATAACTTATCTTCTGTTCGTGCGCGTTAGGCCACGGTCAGGGGTAGCGGAACCCAGCGTTGGTTCCACAGCACCGTCGGGGAGGAAGAAGCGGAGGCCAGAGGTTGGCTGGACCGCCGTGTTCCAGTATGTGTGCCTGAGATGTATGCCAATCAATCAAAGGAACTTGTTATACACACACACACAAAACAAATTGATCTGATCACATCTCAGTGGTTCGTCATGTCATGTTCAGATTCAGAATAAGCTAATAGAACCCAGCACAGGAAGAAACTAAACTTGCTTATGGAAATATCTCCTTAAGTTAAAGTGTTAATCATCAAGATATTTTAAAATTTTTGAAGCACATCTGTACATTGAGAAAGTAAGATTAATAGCAAATCAAATAGCAGGAAATGAAAACAACAAGTGCAGCTTTAGCACTCTACAGATATGGTGCTCCCGTTGCATTGAAATGTCGTTCAGATGTTTCGAAATACCATTTTCTTTTTCTCTCCCGTGTGTAGATATTTCTTTCGGGGCGTACAGTTTTGCTCCAAAACCACCGACTAACCTACACTGAAATATGTGCCTACTCAGTTTCAGATCGATCCCCTCAACCTATTCTATTCTATTCCATCTCTAGAATTAGGTAGCCACAGACCAAAATCAATTAAGATTCTAATTCGTGAAAATTATCTCGTGGTCACGGAAGATAAAAGACGAACTGACCAAGAAGCTATGAGATTAGTCCAAAGTAAAATGAAAAAAAAACAAGAACAAGTCACCAGTGAAGGGGGCGGGCGGGAGATCAGACCTCATGGACGGGGAAGGAAACTGCGATGCCGCTGTCGCTGCTACCTCCAATGAGCCATGCCGTAGACCGGCCACCACACGGCTGCTCCGCTAAGACAAACCGACGCCAGGTTTGACCTCCATGCCGGATCTGCACAAAAGGCCACAAAGATAGAGATCCACCTGGATTGAATTGGATTCTGCTTGATTCTTCACTGCAAAATGCAGTAGCGGAGCTAGTGCGTCCTTACCAACAGAGGGAGAAAGAGTCACGGGAGCCGATCCAGATCCAGTAGAGAGACAGACGGGGATTTCCTCCACTTCCAGGCGTTCTCCGGTTGGTTCCAGTGGAGGGGCAGGAGAAGGACTGCGGCGGTGCAGCGGAGAAGGAGGATACGGTGACGCGGCGCGGGCAGGGCAGGAAGTCGGGAACTAGAGAGGGCCAAGCCAATGGGGGCGGCGGCGGAGGAGGAGAAAGAGTGGGGAAGGGAGTGTCTCCGCGTTAGCTTTTATACGAGCACTGGTTTAGGGCTTTTTAGGCGGGCTTAGGTGGGCTTGCGGGCCGTACTAGTCTGTGCATGACGGTTTTTGAAACTGTCACCCGAAATCCGTCACGTATTAACATGTTTCTTGTAGTGACAGCAGGGGGCAACACTGGTGGTAACTCGAGTTCCTTTAGATCATCCGCCTCGACTCGGTTACTCCATAACCGACTAGGTGCAGATCCAACAGAACCAAACCGAAGCAAGATCATCGGTGTCGTGGAAGAAGGCGCCTCCTTGGCGGATGTGTCTGTCGTACCATGTGACACCAGCCCCTTAGCCGGCTCCCATGGTGCGCTCTCAGGCCCCTTGTCCTAATTCCCGGGTGCACCATCACCCTTAGTCGTATACATGTCCTGAATCTCATCTCCCTCCTGAGGTATAAGTGTATCATCAATCTCAAGCTCAAGCATATGTGACTCCGGCATGCGTCCACTTGACCACATCCGGTACGAACTCCAAACTGAGTAGACTGACAAGTAACCTCGCTGCTCCGTGTGCCCGAGTAAAAGGCATATCAACCTGTTCCGTCTGACCGATGATAGAACCCAGACTCCAAGCCACCAAGAAGTGATTAATATATTTGTGTGGTTCACCATAGAAGCGAAACCAGACCTTCTCTAAAGGTGTACCCTCGGGGTCTTTCTCCTTCTACTCATCAAAGGCCAAGATAATGTTTGTACTTTGTACTCTGCACATGCCATACTTAAGTGTATGTACCTGATCCTTCTTAGTGAGAAAATCAACCTTGTAAGTCTGGTGTCCAACTTGACAAGGTCCCACTGATGGTTGCCTGGTACTCAGTCCTGCAACTGTCGCACAATGTGCGCCTCTGTTACAGTCTCATTGGTAACCTTGACAACAACATGGAACGAGCTCTCTTGCACATGTGTCACAGGTGCCACATCAGGTGACTCAAAAAACATAAGCTCCTGACAGCGAACTCCATAGATATTGACCACCGGTTTGGGGCCAGTAAGCAGCGGACACTCACCGGTTGTATGTTGCGATCTACAACAATAATCACATAATTCTGTGGTACACTCGGCCACAAAATGTCCCGGCTCGCCACATCTATAACACGGTAGCTTCTTTTTCTTAGCAGCCCACTTTGATAACTTTTCACCATCCCGTTTGTCCGGAACCTTCGTCACCAGCCTTAGCAATGGCGGTATTGGTCAGTAGAATGCTGACAGCTGCCAAGGCCCATACTGTGTCTATAGCCACCTCGGGAAGAGCGGGCGTGGCCGTCAGCACCGTAGCAACAGGTTCGGCATGTGTCACTATGGCCGTAACAACAGGCGGTGGAGGAGGCCGCGGTGGAGGCGGGCGCTGACCCCCCCTCTCCCTCCTCAGAAAGTTCGATGAGCTCCACGGTTATACCGGTTTGCTGGGTCGGCTACCCCCTCGACAAAATTGTCGGGAGGACCTTGAAAGCCGCGACCCGATCCGCCGTCATTGTACCATCCAGAGCCATGTCCACCGCCCGACGAAGAGCCACGGTGTTGTCCCTCACCATACGCATCGTATCCATCATCACCCCACTGTCTATATCAGTTGTAACAAAAGCCGTCACCACCATAGTTTCGTCCGCCGCCGCCATAGCCGCCACGACAGGGACCATTGCCACGCTCGGCGACAGGGACACCACCGCTCCTGGCAACATGTGCAACCGGGGCACCACCCCGCCCTACAACCTGGGCGCCGTCCCGCCCGGCGGCTTGGGCGTCACTCAGCTCGGTGGCCAAATCGCCTGCCCGCCCGGTGGCCTGGCCAGGCTGCGCCACCGGCTGTCTCACGGTAGCCCGCCCCGGAGCCGTTGCCGCGTTAGTTCTTGCTGGCTGGGTCGGGGGCGCAGCCCCAAGCTTTGTTGGCGGCAGGTTTCCGCGC